>NC_071614.1:42400598-42749764 GCF_014839835.1 Dryobates pubescens
TTTACTCTATGAAGCAATTTATTATTTCTCTCTCTCCTCTCAACAAACTCATAATGTAATTGACAGCATCTCATAAATACAGCACTATGTCCAAATGGCATCATAAACCACCAAAAAAAAAAAAAATATAATCTATCGATTGATCATTGTTTTCAGTACAATAAAAAGTGAATTACATAGTCACCAGCAAAACTGTGTTTAGGCAATGCAGTGTCATGACAGGAGAAAAATGCTTTAGAAAAGTTGCAGGAATTTTATGTCTAGCTATGAACTGAAACAGGGGGCCACACATAAATAATCAAGACCCTTTATGAAAAGTAGGTGTACTTATATATTAGTTTCACAGCCACTGACGTCAATGAGGATTTTACTTGCAGAATAATATGAGGGCTGGATTCTATGGTGCCTTGTTGTGATCACATCTCTTTCATTATAAACACATAAATGAATGTGTGGCACTGATATGCTGGTAATGAATAGCTTCCGAGAAATCACAAATATTACACAGAATAGGCTTTCCCTGGAATGCTAGGAAAAACAAAAAATCTGTTTTCATCTCTTCCCCTACCATGCTTCAATGACTGTGTATTGCTCCTGTTTTAAGGGCAGCCTGACTGACATACCACAAATCACCCCTCACTATACTGTCTCTGCAGGGCTGGAGCAGAATTTGGACCTCCTAGCTGCCATGAAGCAACTACAGCCAGAGATTTTAAGGACAGTCAGCCCATGCCAATACTCTGACTCTCCTGAGAGCTATAAATCTTGCTGGATCTGGTCCTGCCTGGTTCTTTCCCCTCTCCCAGTGGAACTGCTGCCTTCTGTGCTGTGCTGTGCCGTGCCATGCCAAGTGCTGGTGTGGAGGGTGGTGGCCCAGCCACAGTGGCTGTGGATGTAGTCTACCTGGACTTCAGCAAGGCCTTTGATACCGTTCTCCACAGCAAACTCCTGGCCAAGCTGTCAGCTCGTGGCTTGGACAGGAGCACTCTGTGCTGGGTTAGGAACTGTCTGGAGGGCCGAGCCCAGAGAGTGGTGGTGAATGGTGCCACATCCAGCTGGCAGCCAGTCACTAGTGGTGTTCCCCAGGGATCAGTGCTGGGCCCCATCCTGTTTAATATCTTTATTGGTGATCTGGATGAGGGGGTTGAGTCAGTCATCAGTAAATTTGCAGATGACACCAAGTTGGAAGCATGTGTTGATCTGTTGGAGGGCAGAAGGGCTCTGCAAAGGGACCTTGACAGGCTGGACAGATGGGCACAGTCCAACATGATGACATTCAACAAGTCCAAGTGCCAGGTGCTGCACTTTGGCCACAACAACCCCATGCAGTGTTGCAGGCTGGGGACAGAGTGGCTGGAGAGCTGCCAAACAGAAAGGGACCTGGGGGTACTGGTTGACAGCTGGCTGAACATGAGCCAGCAGTGTGCCCAGGTGGCCAAGAAGCCCAATGGCATCCCGGCTTGCATCAGGAATAGTGTGGCCAGCAGGAGCAGGGAAGTCATTGTGCCCCTGTACTCATCATTGTTTAGGCCACACCTTGAGGACTGTGTCCAGTTCTGGGTCCCTCAATTTAAGAAGGACATTGAGACACTTGAGCGTGTCCAGAGCAGGGCAACGAGGCTGGTGAGATGCCTTGAGCACAAGCCCTATGAGGAGAGGCTGAGAGAACTGGGGGTGCTTAGCCTGAAGAAGAGGAGGCTCAGGGGAGACCTTATTGCTGTCTACAACTACCTGAAGGGTGTCTGTGGCCAGGAGGGGGTTGGTCTCTTCTCGCAGGCAACCAGGACCAGAATGAGAGGACACAGTCTCAAGCTGCACCAGGGGAAGTTTAGGCTTGAGGTGAGGAGAAAGTTCTTCCCAGAAAGAGTGATTGGCCATAGGAATGGGCTGCCCTGGGAGGTGGTGGAGTCACCATCTCTTGAGGTGTTCAAGAGGGGATTGGATGTGATACTTGGTGCCATGGTCTAGTAATCATGAGGTCTTGGGTGACAGGTTGGACTTGATGATCCTTGAGGTCTTTTCCAGCCTTGTTGATTCTATGATTCTATTGGGAGGGCCTTGTAGGGCAGAAAGCCCCAGCTGCTGTATCCTGTGGAGCTGATCAGTGCTGCTGCTGCGAAGTCAGTGGCAGGGGGAAGGCAGCTGCTGAGCTGGAGCTGCCGCAGCCTGTTTTCTGTGCCCTGCTGCAATCTCCCTTTCACAGCTGGTCAGGACATGCAGAAAGCTGGCTGCCTGTACCTGCCCCAGTGCCTTATTCCCAGGTGCTAGAGAGAACCTAGACTCCTTCCCCAATGTTGTGAGCAGCCTTGAAGTCTATCTCTGCTGACAAGCTGAACCACGTGAACACTAAGTCTTTCAGGAGCATGGCTAGTCATGGTCTTTAAGCACATGAGCAATAACTTAATATGTAATAAAACATGAAAAACTATTTGCAGATACAATGGGAGCTAACCTCCAAAACCTCCCCACCACTTCTCCCCACAACACTGTGCAATGAAGAAATATATTACCAAATAAGCAAGGAGATGTTTGCTAACAACAAATGACATTATATTAATCTACTCTTCTTTAACGCTGGAAATATCCACTTTCAATAAGGCAAGTGCCCTTAACATCACAGCACTGCACAGGTGGGCAAGTGTCTATTCAGAAGTTTCTGACCTTCCCATTAACTGGGAATTCAGTTTCCTAAAGGTAACTGTGAGACATCTTTTTGAGACCCATCAAAGTATTTCCCTTGTTCTCAAAGGGCTACTTTTAAAAGCTGCTGAAAACCCTCAGCATGGTGTGGGAATGCCCAGATTGATAAGTGTGCTGTCCTGTGTAGAGCACCCCAAGAACACAAGGGACCTCCAATTGGTTTCCAGTTCTGGACCATTCTCATAACTGGCTATCAAAATTTTGTGGATAGCATGGCACCTTTGGTTTGCAGTACTGGACAATGATTCAGACAACACAGGAGCTGCTACAAGTGAAAGAGCTGTAAGTGAAAGAACTGGTTGTTCATGAGATTAGCCCTGATTTGAAGCTGCAAGACTAGGACCTGACTCCCCACATGTGCCAGTGGTGTATTTTTTGACTCTTGGAGACACAAAGGTGCCTGCATCAGCACACAGGCAGCACTACTGCTCTAAAAAAAAAGCTTAAGGGAATTTTAGTTTTGAAAACCAGTGTCTGATCACTCCACAGCAAAGACTATTCTGAAGAAGCAAGAGGGATAGAGGAGGAGCCCAATTTATATTAAAAAATATTGATGAAATCCAGTGTTATGACCTGTTATGACTGATTTAAGACTTCTATTTTCTTTTACATTTTTCAATTATTTCCCCCTAACACACACACTATTCATCAGCTTAGAAAAATCTCACCGGCCAGCATGCAGATTTTCAGTCTCAATTGCTACAGTATATGAGTTCTAGATCTGAGAGGCCAAAAAACATCTATTTGACTAAAGAGCTATAAGGCAGTCATAAAAATTATGGATCACAGAAATAAGCAATTAGTGTTATCTTCAATTGCTTTATTGGCAGTATTCACTCGTTAGAATAGAGGCAGCAGTAAAACAGATTGCAACATACTGTATAACAGCATATGGGATTTTACATTATAATGCTATTCTCTGCCAAGAAGTCATATTTTCATTTGAATGCATGGAACAGATTATCACAGGGTTTCCAGCATTAGAAGTGGATGACCCTTTCTCTCTGCCTTTCCTCATCCCTTCCCCCCCAGCCTCTTGGCTATTAGGCAGCTTTTCAGGTTATGACTACATCAAAATAAGCATAGCAACAGAGCAGTAATAAGGAAGCTCTGACTATTGAATATTGACTTGTGCTCTGAGACCCCTGGCTCACACAGACTGGGCATGTCATACAGCTATGAAGATAATAAACTCCGCCGCAAAGGCAGTGGGTAGATGAGGAGTTGAGGGTTTGCCAGTCTTTTCACCCAGCTGGCTTCAGTTCTAGAGGAAGCTGCTTGCCCGCCCATCTAATCACAGCTGAAGTGCCACAAAGGCAGCCACTAGCAAGAGGGCTGGATATAAAACAATAGGAATAATAAGAGGGGGAAAAACAGATTCTTTATACTGTATTTAACATTAGGGATATTTTCTGCAATTGTTTGTCTGTGTCTGTAGCTTGTCTCTACAGAGCATTTTGGCACAGAGAATTGATTCCCCTGATGACTGACACACAAGGCCTGTGGTTCACCTGCACGTCAGCAACCAATGTGCAAGTATTAATATCTGGCTTCTTATGGAAATTAAAGTGAACATGCTAAATCATACCAAACCCCTTCTGTTCAAAGGAAAACATACTCTCAGCATGATACAAAAAATATAGGATGATGAGAGCATCAAACCCCCAAAACGAGAACTTGCAAAGGAGTTGAACTCAAAGCTGGTTTAATAAATACCTGTCTCCAAATGTACATCCTTTGAAATGTCTATATATTGTTGAGGGGAGGGAAGAAGGGGAAGAGAGGGGTTAAATGCTTAAAAAAAATGCTCCAAGGGGAAAAAGCACTTCCACTCTAGGAACACAGGAACTGGAAAAGCTAGAGGCGTAGGTAGTAATTTACCAGAACAAAGAAATTGGATAGAATTAGGTTTCATGTGTTACTATTTATTCAGCTCTAATGAAAGCCAAATAATTTGATCAAGCCGCAATTCCCATCTGTATCTCTGAATTTCTGCACATATTCAAACCAGTTTCTATGGAGTGCATTTCAGATTTTAGAATTTCAGTTCAGTTTTAGATTTCATAAGTTTAGCTTCATTACCAGAACAACACTATGCTGAATGAAATGATGAAAAACAAATTAGTATCTTGAACTACATATCACACTTCAATATGCATACAATTCTTTTCGAGCATAGCTTTCTTAAGGGGCAAGAACACAACTATAATATCTCCTATTATTCTTAAAATGATAAGAAAAAAGTCCTTTCTCAGCAGTGATTGAAGTGATTAAAAACCGTCTGTTGACCTCTCCATTTCTGTACTAGAGATTAGTCAGAATCTCCATGCTGTTTGCCATCAGGAAATGTTTACTTCAGAAAGAGCTACAGAAATACTAGCCACACAGAAATTTGGGGGTTAACAGTTCTGAAGTTTTCTAGGTAATTTGCTGAGCAGATGAGTGTGAACCATGCATGTGAGAGGCAAAAAATTCAGGGAAAATGAGAGGGATTTCTAAGCTGTTGAATGAGGAGACTCATCTCTCTCTGTTCTGGTTCAGCATGCCTACCTTTTTCTCATTTTATATAAAGCTTATCAAATACTTTAAAAGAGCAATTTTTATATTTTTTTTTTCAGGGAGGGGTGTGGCAGGAACTTTTAAAAAACGCTCTCAGAAGGAAGAAAATGATCGGATTGATGCTTCCTCCTTGCTCAAAAATGTTTAGATAAGGCATTAAGCTTTTTCTGAAAACTAAAAGCCAAAGAGGAGAACAGTGGGGCTGGCTTTACACCTTTTGCACAGAATGTCACAAGCAGAACCACAATCTGGTAAGAAACATCTAGTGAGCAGGTGTATATTGCTATGACCCTTGCTATCACTAACAGTTTGTTGATGCATCACAGGAACTTGGTTAGTTAAATCTCCTTTCCAGCACCATCCCTGGCATTAAAATCCAGGGGAAACTGTTATTATCCTCAGTGGTAGCAGCTCCCAGCACTTGTCAAAAAAAGCAGGCCACTCCATTCAGGTGCTAAGAAGTAAGCACTTCCACAAATCTGGCTCCATCAGAGGATGAATTTTATTAACACTGAGATTTGCTAGTTTTCCTCCCTTCTTTGAAAAACTAAGGGCTTTTTGCAAGAAGCCGTCCAATATCAGTGCTCACTGACCCCAGCAGGATCTGATGGCATTAAGCATTACACAGGAGTTGTTTGAGAAACTGAGAAAAAGGGAAAGCAAATAAACTGGTGGCTGCTCATCACTATGCAAAATCGGTGAAGGTAGCATGAGCAGCTAGCCCAGGATACCTTGGAATACAGATCGCATTCACATACGAAATCCACGGAAAGCAGTTGCTTTTTGTAAAAGGAAATTCTATATAATAGCAACCTTTCCCCCATCCCAACCCACCCTACTCCCCACCCCCCTTCCACCCCGCTCCCTTTCTCTGTATTTAGCAGCTGTTGCAGCTCAGCTCTTGAAAAAGAGAGTGCACATCACAAAGCAGTGTTGGAATCAAGCTGAGCTTTCTTGTCTGTGTTAGGTTCCAGGCTCAAGGGACTACATGTTTTGAAAATGTCACTGTGCTATTTTTTTTCACTGAAGGTGGGTTTACCTAGTCAGGTGACAAAAGCTACAAAAGGTTGCAGAAGAAAAACTCAAAGATTCTTCTCTCCTAGTTTTTGTGTCCAAACCATTAGCACTATTTAATTAAGCATTCTTTGAGATGATGCAAAAATTACTCCGGTTTTCTAAAAGAATAACATGTTGCAACATGACTGTCAGGTCCTTGACATCTCTTATGCAAATGAAAGATGAAGAGCAGCTCCCACAAAATAGCAAGTGGTCACTGTGTTCTGAAAGGGAGCACATAGAATCCATGTTGCTGCCTAATCTCAGAGCCAATAATCTGATACAAAACATCGCACCCACCCCGACCAAATGTTTGGCAGGATATAATGGTTACAACGCAAGGACAAGTTCAGGCAGAAACAGATTAATGTATTTTGTACAGTATCCAGTAGCTGAAATGCTATTTTAGAACTGCACAGTAGCTTGCTCCAGGGACGAGGACTGATCTCACATTAACATGCACATGTATTCAGATTAAGGGCATTACATTGAGAAAGGCTCGTTTCCACCACCACCAACTCCCCCCCCCTCCCCCCCCTCCCCCTTTGCCTCCCATCTGCTCCTTTCCACAAAGTCTGAGGATCTCAGCTAACCAGAGGCTGCATTACTAAGGGTAGGGAAGGGGGGGGGGGGGGGGGGCGGTCTTCTTTCAGAGGGAGGGGGAAAGGAGAGAGAAAGTTGTTTTGTTTTGGCTCGGTTCTGTAATGAATTTGTGGGTTGCAGAAATTGATCTGTCATAGTGCAACAGATTGTAGCTTGATCTGCCAACAAATTGCAAGCAACAGTAGGTAATGACTAATTGCAAGTGTCAGGGGTTTTTTGTGAGGTTTTTGTTTGGGTTTTTGGTTTGTGGGTTTGGGGTTTGTTTGTTTGTTTGTTTTGGTGGGTTTTTTTCCTGCTGTTGGGATTTTTTTTTAAGGAAAGGTAATATTATCTGAAGGAATATAGGGACCACAGAAAGACTGGCACAGTTTGCACAAGGACATTTACCTGGCTCTTAATCAAGACGAATTTCCAATTAAATCTGCTGGGAACTGCAGGCCACAAACCAAAAGATATTTAGGTTCTTCTTCAAGTACAGCTAGGGTCTAAGCCCCAATTTAGGGTAACAAAAAAAAAGTAGTCATCTTCTGACACCAGTTCCCTCTGAAGACTGTTGTCAGTTGTGCTGTCTCCCTTGCTTTAGTGTAACAGATAAAGAAGGAAAGTAGGATTTTATCTTATTTCTGAATATTTTTGTTTTGTTTAAGGTTAAGTCAGAAACTCAGAATTTTCCCCAACAAACACTGGGGAAGGCCAGTAACATCTGTATTGGACCAAAGAAGATTAAAAAAAATAAATTAAATAGATAGGCAAGTAACACCAGGGGAAAATCATCAAAACCAAGGCTTTTCTAGCACACAGGGGAAACAAACAAACAAGCAAACAAACAAAAATAACAAATCACAAAACATATCTGAAAAAAAAAATATGTGAAAAAAAACACTGCATTTTATTCATTGTCATCTTTTCCTATATCACTAGAAGTTTAGACTCCTCTGCAGCATCTTGGTCTTGCAGCCTGTGGCAGGGTCACTGAAGACCCTTGGAGTTACAGTCTGTACAGACAGGAGGCAACAGAAGCAGAGTCATCCTCAGAAAGGGCACACAGATAAGCAGTACAGTGTCACCTAAATGCCACACTTGTGTTCTTGAAAGGCAGAACATTTGAGAGGGGAAAACACATCCACGCCTTGATAGCTATAAACTTGCTTAAACTGCTTACATTTATTGTAAAACTGTCTTAGCTTTTCAACTTCTGTGCTGCAGACAACTTAAAAATCCAGATTTTCAACACAAACCTCCAGCTTCACATTGTCACCTATATCTTTTACATTTAAACAAGGCATGACAGCAGAGCCATTTGACAACAGTAATATAGTGCAGCTAACACATACATAGCATAGTGTTGACAGGGGTATTGTGATGAGTGAACATTGGTCTAGACAAGAGCCATACACCAGTACTGTGAGCAATGGAGCATCCTTTGCAAGTCATAGGCAAGAAGTAGACAGGTTTTCAGGAAAAGGAAAAATTTCACTTTGGTGTGGATTGTGTAGGTCATGTAGGGTGAAATAGATACAGCACAAACCTGCTGTATAATCGCAGGATAGGTCTAGCAAGCGTAGTTGGTGATACCTAAATGCTGCCAGCCTTCAGCATCATGAATTTCATTCATTATGAATATTCATAAATACAATTGTGAAATTTAGTATTTGCAGGTATCTGTGCTAATGTGATTTGACCTCTCTTTGTTCAGGGAAAGCAAACATGACAAGGTCGCTGCATATTTCAGTTGCAGTTCTTTTTAGGTTGTATTTTTTCTGTTCTTTGTTCAGACTTCTTCAGTTTAAGTTCACTTAGTAGGAAAGTGTTTATACTACTTCTAAAGGCGGTTGTATTTTACAAATCTGAGATACACTAGCAGCAAAGGCATTCTACCTTTCCTCTTGGCATGGGGGAAGTCAGGAAAATTACAAGTAGCTGTTAGTTACCCAAATAACAAGTAATTTAAGAGCAAAGCAATCACTGAATTCAACTAGAAGTTTATATTCAGAGCAAGGTAGCCTGGTAAATTTTTGCATTATTTACAAACAAAAAGGGTTGAACAAGAACCCCAGTGACTAACCATCAAGCTAAGGTGCAACAGAGTGTCTATCTTCCAGAGTGCTCTGGATATTCTAACTAATGTTTTACTGTTACTTGCCCATGTTATTTTTATTTATTCAGTGTTGTAATAGTTCCTAACTTACCTTATGAACAATTGCCAGACATACAGGGAAAGATACTTAATCAAGTGAGGATCATTTAATGACCATGCTTGCCTTATAATGATCAGGCTGTTAAAAGCTCATGTACCACATTGATTCGTATTCTGCAGTCACATAGGCAGCTACAAAAGGGCAAATATTAGAAGCAGTTCTGGCTGTACTGCCTCAACCCAGTTACCAAACTCTGACAGAAAACAAAGAGCACAAACAGGAAGTAAAACCCAGACCCCAAAGAGAAGCGTCATTTCTTTGCACAGATGATAAATTGCTAGCGGCCAGTAATGGCAAATTATCATTACGCAATTCTTGTAATACAGCATCCTGTCTGTGCTAGCAAGGAAAGGCATGCTCCTCTTTCCCCATCTTGTATCCAAATTGTTCAAAACAGCACCACACAGGTACCCTAGTTGGTAAATATCTTATTCATGGATCTGTGTATTTAAATCCTAGATGGAATGAGTATAAGATACAATTCAAGTATTAATGAATCATTTGAGTTTCATTTCATCCTGCAGCTCTGAGTTCCACAAGTTAAATGCATACACTCTGTGCTGTACTTTTTCATTCACTCTAATGAATCACTCTTTGGCCTGTTGTTGTTCTATTCTTTTTCTTTTGTTACAGACAAATGTAATGAGAAGCAGCAGACTGGCCTGATCTGTGCCCTTCATTATTTTATATGCTTCTGTCACATTTCCTCCTGCTCTTCTTCTTTCCAAACTAAATAATAATCCTGCCCTTTTTAATGTAGCCTTATATGAAAGGCTCTCAGATGGCTTTACTCATTTTCTTTGCCCTTCTCTGGACCATTTCTATTTCTGTTATGTCTTTGAGATAAGGTGACCAAAAGTGAACATGCTTTTCAAGGTAAGGACATGCCATTGATTTATATGGTGACATTAAAATATTTTCTTCTTTATGATTTATCCTCTTCGACCATCCCTCACACTGTAGTCTGTTTCTTTATGACTGAAAACTAGCACTGTCCTACAGAGCAGCCATCTTAAATGAGTGAACTTCCTTCACTCCACATTAACACTAATTCAAAATGTAAAAGTATGCCCAAGAACCTGAATTTCACTGTCTACTATTTCATTGTAGTTGTCCAGTACACAGTCTGACTAGCCCTGGAATTTCTCAAAATGTTACAAAACATTTATTAGCTGAAATTATCTAGCATGGTCAGGAGAGCAAGTCCCCCCCCCCTGAAGTGGGGGCTATAGAGAAGTAAAGGAAGGCAAAAGATCCAAGCAAGGCCAAGTTATTTCTCTGCTTGGTTTCCACTTATTTAACAGGTGTTAAACCAAGATCTACACTGAAGTTATTATGATTCCTCGTGAGGTCTTTATGCAGCACCTTGCGAAAAACCTTGAAGGACTAAATATACAGACTTCACTAATACTCTTTTCTGTCCTACTTTGCTAGCCCTTTAAAGTAAATCTCACATACCATTACAATAAATCAGAGTTCCCTGTGATCCTGGAAATACCACCATACTCTACCTTGCCAAAACTGTGCTTATTGACGCCTGCAATAGACATATGCGTGTCCCAGTTGTTTTCTGACTGCAGTTAGGCTGAATATTTAAGCCTAATGCTTAGCTTCAAGTCACTGTAACACAAAAATGTATTTAGGAATTTCTCCTAAGCTTAAGGTTATGATTTAGGGAAACTCTTAAGTGTGTACATTTACTCAATTAAGCATGTGTGGTCAGTGTGACCATATGCTTAACCAACTTACAGGGCCAAGTGAAGAATGTCTCCGGCGAAGACAATGGATTTGCAGTGGGATACAAAAAAGGAAGTCTAAAATTCTCTTTTTAATGACAATTTTTCAAATAGATCCTTAAAGAGTAGCATCTAGATCAGCAATTCTTCATGTTCAGATCATGCAAAATATCAGGACATCAGTGTCTTGCCTTTTGTGCTCTTTGTTCCTTGTTGTTCCTCACAAGTAGCAACCAAAGGAGGGAAATACGATAGAGGTTAACTTTTCTGCCTGTTTTTTTCTTTTTTTTTTCTTTTAAAAATCTGTTGATAAATGCAGCACTGAAAGACACTGAATCAGAGCCCAGAAACTGTGAAATTGAAGGGTATGTGAAGCATGCACAGAAAGAACATATGCTTCCCCAAAGCCCTCAAATCTGCTTCAGTCCTAATCTTGGAAGGACCATCTCTAAGGATGAGAGTAAAAGAAACCTCAATCCCTCTGTCATAGAGGTTTTAGTGGCACAGGGGTTTTACTGCTACAAAAATTGGAAACTGAACCAAAAACACCAACACATTTCACAAAGGCCACTGGAAAGCCATTAGTGTTCTGCTCACTGAATAACAAACTATGGACGGGGAAATTTATTTCAATAAAAGAAAGACTAAACCAAACATCCATCCAAAACATTCTCAGATATAAACCAGACATTTTTTAAGCTTTGAATGTGCTCATATACTTTCATGATAATTTTTCTATTTTGCGTATACTTGAGCTGCCTGGCTTTGGATAAAGGAAGTGAAATGTCAAGATACCAACTGCTCTTGCATTATTTCCAATTTGTTTTATAGATTCAAGAGGCTCAGATATTTAAAGTGCAGTTAAGTTTGTCCAATGCATAAAAACAGTAACTGACTTTAAAATAAAAACGACTGTTAAAAGAAGCTGTAATTCTTGCCCTTACACTACACCAGCATCAGGAGGACAGTCACATAGGAGAGTGAATTAATATAGAATGGAGTGGAAAATGCAGGGTCTTCAACAGTATCCAGTAAACTTAGCAGCAGTATGCTAATACTGTTGAAAATAGATTTTTTAAATTTTTTTCCTCTGAAACTAATGTTAACCAGTACACTGAAAATGTAAGTGTTATTTCCTTGACCTATCAAGAAGAATGAAAAGGAAGAAACATGGATTCTTAATTGTAGGATGGAAAAAAGAACATGGGGGGGAACCACAAACCAACCAACCAACCGGTTCTCCAAAAAGGATCATTTAATGAAACAGGTAACCACTTCAGGCTATCCTGGAGTACAGAGATCCTGACCAGCAGTGGCTGTTTCAATCCAGGTGTCTTTATTAAGCCAAGATTGACATATGTGCCCAACATTGAGGAGGTTTGTGTTTGGTAACAAATGTCTGCCAAGGCTATGATGACAACAAAACAGGAGACATATGTAGCTTTCAGTAAATACTATTTGAACATAGGTCTTCAGAGATGAATGGCTAGCAAGCTGACTTGCTTGCCAGCTTCACCTCACTCACTTTACAATTCCCTAGACAAAAATACATTATGCGGCACAAGGTCTATAGTAAAAAGAATTATATATACTAAAACTTCCATGCTCTCTGTGGTCCCTGTCTTATTCACAGACACCAAACTACTCTGTCAAGCACTATGGACTGAACTGGTTCTGTTGATTTTATTCAGACAAAATCTTCTTAAATAGGACCACCTCTCCTGTGATGACAGATTGAGAGAGTTGGGATTGTTCAGTTTGGAGAAGAGAAGGCTCTGAGGAGACCTTATTGTGGTCTTCCAATATCTGAAGGGGGGCTACAAGAAAGCTGGTGAAAGACTTTTTAGGGTGTTGGGTAGTGATAGGACTAGGGGGAATGGATCCAAGATAGAAGAGGGGAGATTTGGATTAGAGATTAGGAATAAGTTCTTCACTATAAGGGTGGTGAGACACTAGGACAGGTTGCCCAGGGAGGTGGTAGAAGATGTTTTTAAGGCCAGGCTGAATGTGGTTCTGGGCAACCTGATCTAGCAGAGGGTGTTCCTGCCCATGGCAGGGAGGTTGGAACTAGATGATCCTTGGGGTGCCCTCCAACCCTGACAATTCTGTGATTCTGTGAAATACCCAGCACAAAATTATTACTACAGAGTTATCAGGGTGTAAAGTAATTACATGCAAAAGATTAGGTTCTTACTTTCCATTTTGGAGGCCAAGGCCTTAAGTCAAATGTCATATAATCATGTAATACAGACACTTTAAACATTGGGCACTTAAACATCAAGAAGATAACATCTAAAACAAAGTTTTTACTTCTTTTTTTGTTTTTTGATTTTTTTCCCCCAACTCCCTTACACAGCATTAGCTTATACTACAGAGGAGAGAGAAAAACACAGCTGTCCTGCCACAAATCCTAGCAAAGTGTGCAACTAGTACAAGGCCCAGAGAATCTAAGCAACAAAAGACTGATTCTATACTATCTACACTGATGGTGTACTTGTCTGTGTGCTGCTGCCAAGTAGTAAACCACATATAGATCCCAGCAGGGAAATACACACCTCTAACAGGTGTTATAGCCTAAATAACTGAGGGAGATGGCTTCCATATCCTGGGGAAGTGAACACTGACTTCACCGCTGAGAGACACACAAGGATCTTTATGCTGTATTTCATGTTTGGTATGTGCTTAACTGCCTGTTGATTGGGAGGATGCCTGTAAGGTGGCTCAGAAATGATTTTTTAAATTGCTTCCAAATTAGTATTTTAAAAAAACACCAAAGCAGCAGCAAGGATCACAGCCTAAAACAATTAGCCATATTGTTTCTTTTTGTAGCTGGTGATGGCTTCTCATCCAAAGAAGAACCCATTCCCATCACTCTTCTTCAAATGTTATCTTGCAATGAGTCCAGCCCTCAAGCTCATCAGAGCCTCTGTGTGTTGATAGCCTGCAGGTAAAGACTTGACTTTCTGTTCATTTATTAATAAAATATTATATTTTACTGCTCACATATACTCTCTAGAGCATGGTCATATGACCAGTATAATGACAATCTGTCTCTCTGCTAACATTTCTCTACTTTGGTTATTTGTTTGATAAAGTGAGGAGCTTCCCTTTTGTTGCCCTTCATCAGAGCTTAATGTCTTTACTTTGGGATCAATATACTTTATGAATAATTTTATTTCCTTCTATTTTTATGGTCTTTTCTCCTCATTATCATACTGAGTTTATTAGCTGGTGCTGTCAGTATCTTTACCCTGTCATATGTTCCTGAGGTACAGTAAATATCACTTGTGTTGTAATTAATATGCACACCCTCTGCAGTAATTAAAGCACAGACCCCTTCAACCAGCTGAGCTTCCTACACTAATTCCACCTTATCTTCATAATGAACTTATTGTAATCTGAAACTACCACTGAATATTGTTCAGTAAAGATAGAAGAATGAAATCTAACGAGATGCATTAATATTTGCGAACATGTTAATATGAAAAAAAATTAATTAGCCTTAAATCTAATTAAATTTCCCATACAAGCAAAATCCTCCCATTTATCCCACAAAAATACTAATGGTGCAAAACTAGTGCCCCTTTGGAGACTGGAGACCAGATACCTCACTCTCTACCCATGAAGTTCTCACAGTTCACTATCTAGGGTATTCAATGCCCATGGATAACTATAGAAAGGACTTAGATGTGGAAGTAAGATGTGAAGATGAAGATGGAGAGACAATTCAAGCCCTGAAAAGGGACTCAGCAATGAAACAGTTTAGCAAACCTGTCCTATAAGGGAGAGGAAATGAAAGGAATATTGAGTGTAGGAACATGATAGTATAATACAGAATGATTAGTGGAAGACTGGGTACGAGAAATTCAGTTCTTATTTTCTGAAAACACTTCCATATGGAAGACTAGCGCCTAAGGTGCAGACTCATACAATAGGAGGAAAACTGGCAAGCTACATAGACTGAAAATTGGCTGAAGGGCAAGAAACAAACAGTGGAAGTAAATGGGATTATTTCAAGGTGGAAAGAGGTTACCAGTGGGGTACAGCCCAGCTTTCTAATTATTCACAGTAATGACTTGGATGATAATATGGAAAGGATCATTTCCAATATTCTAGTAACTGGGAAGCACAGTGGTAATAAATACCAATGTAATCCAATAGTCATTTCATTAATAGTTAATTTGAGAAGCAAAGAAGTTGCATAGGAAAACACTTGCACGTATCATGAGCCAGGACTGAGACATACAACAGTAAAAAAATTGAATGACCTTCCCCTGTAAATGGTCATTCTAGAAAAGGCTTAAGCAACAGCCGTTGAGCAGCTCCTTGTGCTTTATTGATTGATGTCAATCTGTCCAGTTCCAGAGCGTTAACTTCACTTTACAATGTGCCCTTTTCTGTCATTCCTTTCCTATAACCCCCTAAACATGCCTCATTTCCTACACCAAAAAATTACGTGGTAGATATTGATTTGTGACTCCCTGGCTGACATCTGAATAGTGAGAAAATGAATTGAGTTAAAGACAAGTGGATAAATAAGTAAAGGAAGCAAAAATCCTTATTCCTAAATTTCTGCCAAACTGGACTGACACAATCTAGAGACCAGGGGAGTAGTATGAGTGTTTTCTTCCATCAAACATGAAGGTGGTTCCCAAATTTCCCAGAAGAGGAGGAAGAGCCATTCCATAAGCCCTTGTAGACAAACCCTTGGTCCTGAAAAAATGACCTTATAGTTTTGCAGGTTTTTTGACTTGTGAATGAATCCACCTATGGATGATTTCACTCACCTTCCAGACCCTATAAAGGGATGGAGGGAACCAACATCAAACCAGCAAAACACCTACAACACTTCACCTGTTCAAAATTCACCAGGTAGACCTCACAACACAAACACATCACTGCACCTCACAAAACCCACCTTGTTTCCCAAAAGACCATGAAAAAAAGCAATTTATTCCCAAGTGTAGGAATTTCATACAGGTCTCCCTGCCCTGGAACTTGAGGGGTACAGTCACTCAAATCCCACCTCAGTCTTCTTTCTGCTGTACTTCTGAGAGAAGCTGTAAAAACTGACTCTACATGTTTACTGAAGTTGGTGGACAAAGAAGCAAGCAAATTGAGCATTTTTAATTTTCTCTAAAACTGTATTTGGGAACTGGTGACCTAGCTTTAACCTTCCACTAATATGAAATATTTCAGTTATTACCACACAAAGCCTTAAGAATTTTAAACTTGGTGGTTCAAAAGAGTGCCAAGACTTTAAGCTACAGTGTATCACATTATACCTGGGAAGCAACAACAGAAGAGAAGGGTATAGAGCGGCAAGAAAAAAGAATGTGCAAAACTAGGAGTGATAAGAGAGCAGGAATAAAGATGTAAGGGCAGAAAATATGATAGTTGTTTTCTCTTATATCCCTTTCATGAACCCTGCAGTCCTTATCTTACTTCTGCTTTCTATATTTTCACATGCTTTCTTTTTTTCCTCTGTTTGCCTCTTTATTTCTAGGCAGTTTAGAAGAGTAGACTCTTATCCTCAAACTTTGTACCTGAGGATACCTTCTAGGAGTCTGTGTCCTGTAGACTTGAATGGAGGCAGGTTTGAGCTTCTCAGTCTGCAACTGAAATACTTGCACCTCCCTGCTCTCACTACTGCAGATGCATGGTATACATGGGCCACTATTCTATCACAGTAAGACATTTCTTAGGAACTTAGTAGTAATTGCATAGCCCTGTCGCTTCAGCAAGCCCTGGTAATCATGCTGTTACCACATGTAAGGATTCCTAGCACCAAAGGATGTGAATGTCAGGGGGCAGCAAGAATAAGTTGCTCCTCAAAAGAGATTAGATAGAAGCTGAGTGCAATAGCAAAGCAGGAAGGGCAGTATCCTCATCATGACAAGGTACAGACTTGGAGCACCCAGAAAAGCTCCTGTGCAGTAACCACCATCATCCAAGAGCTCATTGATTGTCAAACAGCTTATGGTGAAAAAGAGAGGTGAATCCAAAGGTCAAGGCAGCAGATCAGGGGTCCAGATTGGGATCAGGGAGGTACACAGCCAAGAACAAGTTCACTTGCAGTGTAGCCCAGGCAGAAATTCAGGTGAATGTCTGAGTTTAAAAGCAGCTCCTGAGCAAAGAGTAGGTAGCCACCAATACCACTTTTCACAGCAGTCTTGTCCAAGGTTACACAGCTGTGCCACAGTAGAGCCATTGCTGAGCACAGGCAGCTAAATTTTGACAAGGTTCCTGACACTAGAAGGAAAACTGTTAGCTTAATTGCTACAAAACTCACTTTAATGTCATCCTTATATAGTCTAATACAATTTTTTGTCTTTCATGCAAATACCTCCTCTAATCCAGAGCCACCGACCAGTTCTGGCAGTAGGAAACAGCAAAATGCCCAGCTGTGTGGTCCTTTTGCCCTCCATTTCTTTCCATTTCTCTCTTTGCAATTCATAAAGTGATTTTTTTCTTTTTTCTGAGTTATCTTTCAAATTGTGATTGCCTTTTCTGATGAAAGAATACTCTATTTACACATACATTTTATTATGTAAGTATGTAATCCTTACTAGCCTTCAATAAATTCTTTCTGCAAGCAAAATTTACAGATCATCTCTCAAAACAAAGTGCACAAAAAAGAAAATTATGAGAAAATCTTTCTCTGAAACTTATGATATTTTAAATAGTGAGGGGAGGAGCAAGGATGTCCTCTTTTGTCCCATGTTGCTTTTAGTTCAAGAGATCTATCTAGGCCAGAGCTACTTCCCTGGACTGGCTGAGAGGCTGGGCACACATTAACTAACGAGTATCTTCTGCCAAAGAAGACATCCTGCTGGGGAGAGCATGAGTCACCTGAGAGCTGCTCCAGACATCTCCTTTTCTCTGGAATCTGGGTTGTGCAGTGTGGGTCTTGCGGCTTTCAACCACACAGATCAGTCAGCTTGCAGAGCAGCATCGGTTCCCAGAACAAAGTCACCTGTTCAGTTGTAAGATTCAATAAAAACCCTGCAGACCTGTTATGGGACCTAGATTTTAAAGGATCTCTGTTTTCTTTGCAAATACAGCTTTTTCCCCATGATCAGCTGAAGACACAATTACCTACTTTGGCACAGCTCAACCACACAGACTCCAGAACTGAATGCCTAAACCTTATAGGTTAGTAAAGCTGAGTCCAAAACCTCATCTCAGGCTTGCCTCATCTTCCTCTTGCCAGCATTACAAACTACTTTAGTATCTCTCTCTGCTCTACTCTGCTCTGCTCATAGCCTGGTACCTGGCCTATCTCACCCATACCAGACCTCTTCTAGTTGAAGTTTGCATCAGACAGAGCTCAAGTTATTAAATCTGTAAACTGACATCATTCAGAGATGTAAATACACCATCCACGGCACTCCCAACAACATGGCCCACTGCCAGTCCAACTGGCTATTATCAGGGACAGCAAAAGACTAGCAGTGCTCAGCAGTACGTGCTGTGCCCCATCTGACACATGCATTTTAGCTGCAGTTAGGATGGGACCTGGGACACTACTTCATCTGAGGCCTGGCTGAAAGACGGGACAGATTTTACTAATAGCCGTAACAAATTCTGCTGGAGTCCAGACATGGACCAAGTAGCGATAGGTCTTTTTATAAAACTGTCTGGGTTAGCTATGAGCAGGTGAAAAGTCCATCAATCCTAGGGTTATCTGGATCTGACAAATTGGTCTTCTCTGACACTGAGATTTTTCATTGTTTTGCACCTCATTTAGTCATCAGTAACAGTAGAAAAGGTGTGAAAAAGATTGTCAGTTCTCCTTCACCTGTTACACCCGCTTTGCCCAAGCGCAAGTGACTATATAAGGTAGGACAGGAACAGGGAAACAAATTGTCGAAGGCCATACTGCAGTCTTTCATAAAATGGAAACTGGTCTCCTTAGTATTCTTTGTGTGGCCTTGCTTTATTTTCAGGGGAAATCTGGCAGGGATCTCCTTTGCACTAAGGACAAGGAAGATGATGTTACACCTCCTTTGGCCAAACACTGCATTCTGTTATTGAGCAAGTCCTTCCTGAAACCAGTGGGAGTTTTGTTTCTTTAGAGGCCTACAGAACTTGCTCCTAGACAGATATTTAAAAGAAAATCCACTGACAAAGTGAACCCACTGAGAAATGGAAATACATGGAGGCAGATGAAATCAAACTGAACTAAGAAAAAGATGTTTATTGTCATCTCCCCACCTCACATCTCAGATTACACAAAGGACAGTTATGCCAATATAGTCAGGAAAATACCATACTGTAAATAAAGTAAAAGAATGTGTTGAACTGCATATAACCAAGTGTTCCATGATCAAACAAAATGGAAGGAAGTGTCCCTACTTGCTTCTGTCTCTGAGTTTATCTAACTGCTAGCTATTTAATATGCTGAGAGATTCACACGCACACCCATTTACCTAGTCAATGGAAAGTAGCTTTAGATAATTGAGTTGGTATTTATTATTTACATTCATATTTTACAAAATCTCTGAGGACCTGTTTACACAGTTACAAGTTACAAGGCTATTGCCACAGCTTAATTTTGAGAGGGGTCACAGCCCAGAACACAGCGCGTTGTAAAGGCGTTCTGACTACAATCTTTCCTCTTGCCACTAGTCTATGCTGTTGTATAAAGTTCAGAACGAGCCTGGGTAAGCTCAGTGCAAATGTCGGGATGATCACTTTTGTCTCAGAACCTTCCGAATTCAATTGCAGAAAGGTATGCTCTATTGTTCTCTACTGTAAAGTATATTTAGCTTGATTAATTAACCTATATTTCAAATAAGTCATGCAGGTGTTCACCTAACTCTCTCTATGCCTTTGTGATTAAACTGTAATGAAAGGGAGTCTAAAGTAAATTTCTCCATGTTATAGCTCTGACACAACCAACCTCCCCCCCCCCCCGCAAAAAAAAAAACCAAAACCATTTCTGTCAGACAAATTATTATTATTATGAATTTTCTCTGTGAAAGGAGGAAAAAGAGGTGGATCAGAATGAACACAGGGATGAAAAGTGTTTCTGATAATACCTAATACCTATTTCATCTGAAGACAAGTACAGAGATATAAAACAGTTCAACAGGGTGCAGAGCACAAGAGCTAGAACATAGTTTTCCAAAGAAAGTTTGCATTTCTTTGTAATATGTGTGAAAACCCCCCACATATTTCGTTATATTTTCTTCTAAATAAATAAGCAGTAGTGCTACTGCTAAATAAGAAGAAAAACAAATCAATGCCAGGCAGACCAGCATCTGAAAGCAACCATGCAGTAGGAAACTAGTATGTGCCCATGAAGGAAGAAAAAGTGATTAGATAACAGATTTTGCTTTCAAGCCTTTAGTGGATTCTACAAAACAATTGAAGGCAAAAATTATTTTATCCACTCTTGGAAGGAAAATGCTTTGCCCTGTGTTATTTAAACTTTCAGTTAGAACAACTTGAAAGTCACAAAAATATACATTTGTCTGCTCCTCTGTATTGTGTTAAAAGACGGGTTTAAAATATATTTATTACTACAATGAGGTGAGGGTTGGGCTGATGAAACATTGGCATTATTATGATCTCAGTACATGTTAATGAACTTCTAAAATGCAAATCATTGACCCACTAGGTGGTCTCATGGTATCATAAATAGCAATCTTTTGTATTCCAGCATCCAAATACCTAGTTAGGAGCTTTACAGAATGCACATTATAGGTGATACAGACCGTAACAAGTACTTTGGCATGGGGGAAAAAAAGCCATTGCAGCCTAATGTGTCAATTTAAATGAAGGGATTTTTATGTTATGAACCATATGTTCAAAGAACATTACATGTAAAATTACATACAATCATCCTGACTATGAAGAACACAATAATCCAGGTACATTAGCAAATGGCTTCTAGTGAAATGTGATACTGGTGTTTTTTCCACTTAGCTTGTGTCAAATAATAATTTGGTTTGCAGCCATTCCTACTCTGCTGTGATCCCAACAAAAGTCAAGAGTAAGAAGATTAGGGCAATTAGATGGGAAAGCAGACCAGAAGTGAGATCTTTCAGCAGTGATGATGGTGATGGTGTCACCACTCCTTTTTAGCCACGAAAAAAAAATAGCAACATTGGTGCTTCAGAGATGTGGTTTAAGGACTGGAAAGGAACTCGGATATTCTGTTGGCACGCACATCTCAGGCCTCCTTCCACCCACCCCCCTAAACTGCTGTCTCTCTGATCACAAGACTCAGCGGCCTTTGGTGATCCCACATCATCAGTGAGGAATGAAGCAGGTGCCTGACTTTGCAACAAAACGGAGGTGCTCAGACAATTCACTCTGGTGTAGCTGCTACTGCAAGAGTGTCCCACAGTTTTAAGGAAACATTTAAATACAATCCAATGTTAATCTACAGAAAATGCTTGTAAAATTATTAGCTAATTTTTACTGAACTGTCTACCAAATTAAGGCAATATATCAAAATCAGTCTCTCCCCTCTAATTATTATTAATAAAGACTGTGTATTTCCCCTTAACAACATTTCATTTTCTGTCTCCAAATGAATAACAGTCTGAAATAACTCAGGCACCACAAGGACTGATGTCAGGCTCAT
Organism: Dryobates pubescens; assembly: GCF_014839835.1. Lineage (NCBI taxonomy): Eukaryota > Metazoa > Chordata > Aves > Piciformes > Picidae > Dryobates > Dryobates pubescens. The sequence goes on from NC_071614.1 coordinate 42,422,048, forward strand.
TTTCAGTGAACTTAATCAGGAGTAGCTCCAGAGCTTTCATGCAGTGAGGTTTATAACTGTATATGGTAACAGAATCTATCCCTCTACCTGTAGTCTCTCTCTTGAAAGCTTGTCTGGTCTAAACTCCAAATTAAACAATCCCACAGTACTGAGCATATGAAAACCATCAATAGCACTACTTTGGCTTATGGTTCTGAAACCAGTGGAGCTACATGTTGGTTTTCAGCATGTGAGCATGTGGTTTGGCCATAATCATGAGAAAAATCATTCCACATGCTCAAGACGATAAAGAAATATGCAGAAAAGGCACAATAAATGTTGCTTAAAATAAAGCCACCTTGGGAACCCTGGCTACATTTCTGTCTTTCTCAGGATGTTCTTCTGGGGGGGGTTGTACATATGTTCTCCATCACCCTTTCCTTGCCATAGAACTGTCCAGAAAATGCTATAGCCCTGGGTGAGAGTTCTCACAGCACACCTCCTCAGTGAAAGAGAGACCACAGCAAGTAGCTGATGTTTGCACCTCTGCCTAGAACCAGAGACTTTACAGGCAGAAGAGGGGGAGAGTGATGGCTCCCTGCCCATGCTCTTCTTCTACTCCTGCTACCAGCAGCTAGGGCACAGAATACCAGGAGGATCAGGCACTGCTGGTGCCAAAGCCTAATCTGAATGAGTTAATGTCTCAAACACTGTGGGAGGTGGTAGCCTTGCAGTTAGGACAAACATGCTAGAATAGAATAGAATAGAATAGAATAGAATAGAATAGAATAGAATAGAATAGAATAGAATTAACCAGGTTGGAAAACACCTTTGAGATCATCGAGTCCAACCTATCATCCAACACTATCTAATCAACTAAATCATGGCACTAAGTGCTCCATCCAGTCTCCTCCTAAGCACCTCCAGCGATGGTAACTCCACCACCTCCCTGGGCAGCCCATTCCAATGGCCAATCACTCTTTATGTGAATAACTTCTTTCTAACATCCAGCCCTAAATCTCCCCTGGTGCATCTTGAGAATGTGTCCTCTTGTTCTGGTGCTGGCCACCCAGGAGAAGAGACCAACCCCCATCTGGCTACAACCTCCCTTCAGGTAGTTGTAGACAGCAATAAGGTCTCCCCTGAGCCACCTCTTCTCTAGGCTAAGCAACCCCAGTTCCCTCAGCCTCTCCTCATAGGGCTTGTACTCCAATCCCCTCATCAGCTTTGTTGCCCTTCTCTGGACACATTCCAGCAAGTCAGCATCTTTCCCAGAACTGGACACAGTCCTCAAGGTGTGGCCTAACCAGTACAGGGGCACAATGACCTCCCTGCTCCTGCTGGCCACACTGTTCCTTATACAGGCCAGGATGCCATTGGCCTTCTTGGCCACCTGGGCACACTGCTGGCTCATGTTCAACCAGTACCCCCATGTCCCTTTCTTCCTGGCTGCTCTCCAGCCACTCTGTCCCCAGCCTGTAGCACTGCATGGAGTTGTTGTGGCCAGTGTGTAGAACCTGGCACTTAGATGTGTTAAATCTCATGCCATTGGACTCTGCTACTCCACTAGTGACTGGCTGCCAGCTGGATGTGGCACCATTCACCACCAATCTCTGGGCTCAGCCCTCCAGACAGTTCCTGACCCAGCACAGAGTGCTGCTGTCCAAGCCACAGGCTGACAGCTTGGCCAGGAGTTTGCTGTGGGGAACAGTATCAAAGGCCTTGCTGAAGTCCAGGTAGATTACATCTGAACCCTTCCCCACATCCACCAGGAGGGTCACCTGATCATAGAAGTAGATCAGGTTGGTCAGGCAGGACCTGCCCTTCCTAAAGCCATGCTGGCTGGGCCTGATCCCTTGGCCATCCTGTAAGTGCTGTGTGGTTGCACTCAAGATGACCTGTTCCATAATCTTGCCTGGCACTGAGGTCAGGCTGACAGGTCTATAATTCCCTTGCTCATCCAACCTGCCCTTCATGTGGATGGGCATCACATTGGCCAGCTTCCAGTCATCTGGGACCTCTCCAGTGGGCTAGGACTGTTGAAAAATGTTGGAGAGTGGCTTGTCCAGCTCATCTGCCAGCTCCCACAGTACCTTAGGATAGATCACATCCAGTCCCATGGATTTGTGGGGATCCAAGCAGCTAAGGAGGTCTCTAACTGCTTCCTCCTGGATCACAGGGGAACTATACTGTTCCCATACTCCATCTGCCAGCTCAGGAGGCCAGTTGTTCGGAAGACAACCTATCCCGCTATTAAAAATTGAGGCAAAGAAGGTACCTCTGCCTTTTCCTCATCTTTTGCTACTATGTTCTCCTCTGTGTCCACCAAGGAGTGGAGGTTGTCCTTGCCCCTCCTCTTGCCATTAATATATTTGTAGAAGGATTTTTCGTTGTCCTTCACAGCAGTGGCTAGTCTAAGCTCTAAATGGGCTTTTGCCTCTCTAATTTTTTTCCTGCATGACCTATGCATTGGAGGACTGATGGTCTTGCCCCCTCACCAAATCTGTGTACATTCCACTGAGATAAAGAAGTCTGTGACATAATGTGCAAAGGGTAATAAAATACAGGGGTTCTGTGCCCCCCAACTCAATTGCTGTAAAGGGTTAATGCTACCCTTCCCTTCTTGGGCATGTGCACATTGGTCAGCACCTGCCTTCCCGTGCAAATCAGGGGATCTCTCAGGAAGCCACACGCCTTTAGCAAGAAACAGAAAGGACCTGAACACACTGGGAGGTGCACTTTCGCCGCTGAAGACCCAAGGAAGAGACCAGGAAAGACATCACTGGAACCCTGGGTGGTGATCCAGATGTTTACCTACTCTCTCTCCCTTAGAAACATCGTATACATACACATATAATAATCATGCAGTTAACAATTAAATCTCTTTTTGTGCGGATTTCTGGTGTTAAGCCTTCTTAATTCAACCCAAGAAAATCATCAAATCTGAGTCACTCCATTTCCCTTCCTCTTTCTCAGGTCAAGTGGGACATGACAGCTGGCCTGGGTCCAGCAGAGTCCTACCTCCCACCAGACTTTTTGATTATTTTTTTCCCCAGTTTCATGCAGCTCTTTGGCTTCTGTCCATGCCCACCAGTGGAAAAGAGCCTAAGATGAACTACAAAGGAGTGAGTGCTTGCCATTTTGTTTGTTGGGTTTTTTGGTTTGGTTCATTTTTTTCCCCTTTCCAAAGCACCGACTATTGTTTTATAAAAGGCCTTCTGACACATATTTGTGCTTGAGGAGGTTAAGCAACTTCTGCCTCTCAGAAATTATGTCCTCAGTTTATTCACAATCTCTGTACAGTGAAAGCAACAGCAATCAAATACCCTCATGTTACCCAGCATTTAGCAGAGCCCTGACCTGACAGTGCCATCCTCTCTAGGGAGGAGAGGTAATTTAGACTCCCTGATAGCTTTCTTCTGTCCGACTCTGTAGTACTGGATGTTGCTAATTATATGTGGGCTCTGCTTTGCTTTGTGTCTTTCTCCAAATTAAACCTCTCTTCATCATTTTTAGCACAGCTTTTTTACTCCTGATTTAGCTTTCTAAAGCTGCATCTGTACAGCACCTTCACCCAAGCATCATAAAAAATGCTAAATGACTTATGTAGGTCTTCTCACTTAAGGTCATTTCAATTATGGCAACACCAACAGATGTATACATTCATTAATAAAAGTGTGATATGTGCTTGTGTCCCTCTGAAAGTTCAGTCAGAAAATTATAGATTAGACTGAGACACTGCAGGAATTGCTACTCTGTAAGTCAAATGCTCTATTATTAAAAATGTCATCCCATATGAATTTCATAAATAGCAAAGCCAAGAACAGAGTAACCATTTTAAAAAGTCTAGAGGGGATTCCATAACAACATTTAAATGCATTGCTACTCAAACAATTTGATTTGATTATAAAATATTTAAAGCTGCAGCTGTACTTGTGGTGTTTAATGTTGACTATTTTGATTTCTGGAACATCTTACCCAGGATGTACAAGTTTACAAAACTAGTTCTATAACGAGTATATAAATATACAAGAAAATCTCTAACCCATAGGTTAGGTTTATAAAGCACTGTATATAACTGTGTTGTTCTACATACACAACAGCAAGTTGAAAAAGAAATATTAGGATTAAAGTTGGTTGAAGAATTGTCCCTGGAATAAAGCAAGATCTTATTTTGCCAAAGGTGGTGTAAACTGGCATTAATCTGTTGCAGTTAATGGTTACACTGACAAGTTTTGGCTTTTTTTTTCATTCTGTGCCATCTAATTATTATTATGTTTTTTTCTCTCCCCAGGATCTCTCTTACATATGTATTAGGTATGTTTGGGTTTGTAATTAAATCTTCATTGACTTTTTAACCAGAAAGGACAATTTCAAAACCTATTATTCAGAGGAATAGCTATGTATTAATCCACAAATATATACTGATGCCCATATGTTATAGATATCTTCTCATATGCTAACTGTTCCTCTTTTGCCAAACTATCTTTCATCTCCACTGCTTTCCCTGGATGAGTGTCAAAACATAATTCATCTGACAAACTCACGTTATTGGTCACTGAATTTTCACAAAAAGCAACCTTGCTTCAGAAGCACAGGGACTATCAGAAGTATATTTAGTAGTGGATGTCATTTTAGCTGGGTGTTTCTGGATTAGACTGGGGATAAAGCTAAAAGCGTAAAGCTTTTCAGCTTTAGCTATGGGGTCTGTTCTGTAGGCAAGTGTTAGACCCACATCCTTTGTGCCTGTGCAGAAGACAGTGTGGGTTACCTTATTTTTGCTACAATCGGTCCCAAGAATGCTCTAAATTCAAAGTTGCCACTGGGACCTTGTCACTGGTGTTTTCTTGTCTCCTGCAGGCAGTCTGACCAGCTAATGAACTACAGCAGCATACAACTCTGTCCTTGCAGCAGGGGACAGTGGACAAGGTTTTCTCTGCTTAACATTGCTCCTGCAAAGGCAGACAGAATAGCTGGAGGAGCAAAGCATGCCCACAATGCATTTAAGTGTGTGCTACGGGGGATTTGAAACCCAGTGTCATCCCAAAACACACTTCTACTGGCATGCCATTTAAGTAGTAGCTTTTTTTTGGCCATAAAAGCACAGCTATGGTATTTCACTTCAACCTGAAGAGACACAAGGACATCCCCTCCACACTTTCCATTCCTTCCTAGGACTCTCATTTCTCAAGACATTTTATTTTAGGCCATCTAATCTGTACATACACAGACTCAAAATGCCCTTCTGAAACTTCCCTAATCCTGCCTATCATTTAGGCTTGTCATAAAAGCATCATTCAAATAGCTCAGCAAGCCAAATGACCTTGCAGACCTTGTTTCTTGTGAAGTAAAGCCACCTGTATTTATTACTGTTAAACAGAAACTAACTTGGGCTTCCATATGCAACCTCATTTGGCACAGTTAATTCCAGATTCCAGAGTTACCATTAAAACAAAAATCGCATCTTACACATTGAAATCAGCAGGAATTAGACTTAAATGCACACAAGGCTATAACAAAGATAATCCACTAATTGTTGAAATGAGGCAGAACATCTCCATGGTTCGTCTCGACAGCTAGCCCTGGGCTGAGTCACATTTGGAGTTCAGGAAGTTTTTATCATTTTAAAGTATGTCAAGCCTGTGCACTTCAGGGCACAGCAGGAAGCAGAGGGAGGATTTTACCTGCCCTGAAGTATGCAGTTCTAGTCCAGTAAATGAAGATCACCCAGTTCCATTTAAGCAAGTGAACCCTCTAGGTTCCAGTTGAGGGCATGCATATCCACCAGGCCTTCAAAACCAGGCCAGTGCCTAACTGGTACACATTCTGCTCCCTCAGATGGTCTCTGAAAAATCATCTAATCTTTAAAAGGGACACAAACATGAAGTTCCTGGGTTTCTGTTTGACAAAGAAGCTAAAGGCTGCTGAAGCAAATTAGGAGTATGCTCTCAGTATATCTTTAAAATTATTTTCTCCTCATCCTGAAAGCAGATTTTGACATTCAATAACCTTTGTAAGTCCAAAAAAATGCTATTGACTTCACTACAACTACTATAAATTTACACACTGTAAATGACAGTGTGGAGCTGTGCCATGGTCTGGACATTATGAATTCATATGATACAGAACAAGCCTAATAATGACTTGTGGTGTTTTTATTTTAAATGCCTAGTTTCTTGGCACATAGTAATTTTCATGAGTGGTTCCTGCCCAGTGCTGAGTACAGGAGCACGATCACTTCCCTGTTCCTGCTGGTCACACTATCCCTGATACAGGCCAGGATGCTGTTGGCCTTCTTGTCCACCTGAGCACACTGCTGCTCATATTCAGAAAGCTGTCAACCAGCACCCCCAGATCCTTTTCCACCAGGCAACTTTCCAACCACTGTGCCCCATGCCTGCAGCATTGCATGGGGTTGTTGTTACCCAAGTGCAGGATCTGGCACTTGGCCTTGTTAACCCCCATGGAGATGACCTGGGCCCATCAATCCAGCCTGTCCAAATCTCTTTGCAGAGCCTTCCTACCCTCAAGCAGATCAACACTGTCACCCGATTTACTGCGATACGGCTTCTAGGAATAGTGTCTTTCCTGTGACTGAAGTTAGAGCTGTGCCATTTAAGAGAGAAGTTCAGAAAAATGTGCAGCAGAAATTTGTGCATAAACCTGTGTACATAGTGGAGAAAATTAAAGAAAATGTAAAAACATAGCTATTAATTTTTGGGCTGCCTTTACTTCTCTCATTCTATTTGTATGTGGTCTTCTTGCAAAAAGTAACAAGGTATATGGTAAACATATCAAACATTTATATTCAGATGTAGCATGAAGGCATTTGCAATATCTTTCTCCCTTACTACCGCTTGCCAGAATGATCTGGCAAGAAATATGGTGGTTTGTGGTTTTAGGCCAAGCAGCTTGAACCAGATGAGTGTCCTGCTGTATTCATATAATCATAGAAGCACAGAATCAATAAGGTTGGAAAAGACCTCAAAGATCATCAAGTCCAACCTGTCACCCAACACCTCATGACTACTAAACCATGGCTTCAAGTGCCATGTCCAATCCCTTTTTGAACACCTCCAGGACGGTGACTCGACCACTTCCCTGGGCAGCCCATTCCAATGGCTAACAACTCTCTCTCTGAAGAACTTTCTCCTCACCTCAAGCCTAAAGTTCCCCTGGCACAGTTTGAGACTGTGTCCTCTTGTTCTGGTGCTGGTTGCCTGGGAGAAGAGACCAACCTCTGCCTGTCTACAACCTCCCTTCAGGTAGTTATAGAGAGCAATAAGGTCTCCCCTGAGCCTCCTCTTCCCCAGGCTAAACAATCCCAGCTCCCTCAGCCTCGCCTCATAGGGCTTGTGCTCAAGGCCTCTCCCCAGCCTTGTTGCCTTTCTCTGGACACGTTCAAGTGTCTCAATGTCCTTCTTAAATTGAGGGGCCCAGAACTGGAAACAGTCCTCAAGGTGTGGCCTAACCAGTGCTGAGTACAGGGGCAAAATGACCTCCTTGCTCTTGCTGACACACTATTCCTGATGCAGGCCAGGATGCCATTGGCCTTCTTGGCCACCTGGGCACACTGCTGGCTCATGTTTAGGCAGCTGTCAATCAGTACCCCCAGGTCCCTTTCTGTTTGGCAGCACTCCAGCCACTCTGACCCCAGCCTGTAGCTCTGCATGGGGTTTTGTGACCAAAGTGTAGAACCCAGCACTTGGACTTGTTGAATGTCATCATGTTGGACTCTGCCCATCTGTCCAGCCTGTCAAGGTCTCTCTGCAGAGCTCCCCTGCTCTCTAACAGATCAACACCCACCCCCAGCTTGGTGTTGTCTGCAAACTTACTGATTATGGACTCAATCCTTTCATCCAGATCATCAATAAAGATACTGAACAGGATGGGACCCAGCACTGATCCCTGGGGGTCACCACTAGTGACTGGCTGCCAGCTGGATGTGGCACCATTCACCACCACTCTCTGGGCTCAGCCCTCCAGACAGTTCCTAACCCAGGACAGAGTGCTCCTGTCCAAGCCACAGGCTGACAGCTTGGACAGGAGTTTGCTGTGGGGGACGGTGTCAAAGGCCTTACTGAAGTCTAGGCAGACTACATCCACAGCCTTCCCCACATCCCACTGGTGGGTTGCCTGTCATAGAAGGAGATCGGGTTGGTCCATGTTGGCTGGGCCTGATCCCTTGGCCATCCTTTAGGTGCACAGTGATTGCCCCCAAGATGATCTGCTCTGTATTTTTTCCTGGCACTGAGGTCAGGCTGACTGGCCTGTAGTTTCTGGGTTCCTTTCCAGCCCTTCTTGTGGATGGGCATCACATTGGCCAGTTTCCAGTCATCTGGGACCTCAACGATGAGCCAGAACTGGTGGAAAATTATGGAGTGGCTTGGCCAGCTCATCTGCCAGTACCTTAGGATGGATCTCATCCAGTCCCATGGACTTGTGAGTATCCAAGTGCAAGTCCCTAAGTAATTCCACATGGATTTCAGGGGGACTACACTGCTCCCTGACCCCATCTACTGGTTCAGGAGGCCAGTTCTCCTGAAGTCCTCCTGCCTTACTGTTGAAAATGGAGGCAAGGAAGCAGGACAAGCTGCCAAGAATGAAGGATGAGCTACCAACAAGGCTCCTTTGGTTACCCTCCCTTTCACAGGAGCCCAACAGAAGCACAATGGCTGCTCAAGTCTCCAGACTGAAATTGTTATGGCAAAATATCTCTATTCCCTTCTGCAGTACAGAAGGTTGGATCTTCCCGTTTTCCACAGACAGGGTTCTTGTCCACTCACAGTTAGGTGTAGATGCTAAGAAGAAAAGGGGTTGTGTTTGTGATGCCTTTCCATGTTTCATGTAACAAAGTATGTGAATTGCTACCTATCTCAAACCAGCTCTGCATAACTTCACTGTTTTCTGGCTAACTGGCATTTACAAAGGCTTGTGCAAAGCCACATCCTCCCTAAGCAAAGACTTAATCTGTTTTCAGTAATTTATTTATTTTTTTCTGGCAGCAGATATAAGGCCACACAGTCAAATAATGAACTTGTCTTTCATTTGGGTATAGTTTATTAATGACAAAAACACTAATCCATTAATCAATTTAAAACAAGTTGGTAAAAGAAAAAATCCTCAGTCTCCTTTAGTAACAGGATCACATGCATCTTAAAAGGGGACCATTATCTCCATGGGTTTCTCAGCTGAAGTTAAAAATCTAAAAATGATTTTCATTCATTTCTCATTAATATGCAAAACTATTCAAATTAGATAGTAATTAACCATCTACTCAGTAGAAAACCTTTTCATGATAATTTATGATAAACTCAGTAGCAGCATTGATTGAGATTGATTTTTGGTGTTGAGAAGCTATCATGAATACAAAAAAGCACCTGAAAAAATATTTTTAAACACCTAACTTACTGCTCAACTAATTATATGGTAACCATGTTCACAGATGATTTCAAAGGGAGGCCTATAGGCAAGATACTAATGCTGAATGAAACAGGCAAAACATCCTTTTGAGTTTGTCCTACATTTCATCTTAAAGCTCAGCTTTCTTCACATCTCCCATCCTAATTCATTCAGAATGTTAAATGTTTAGCACTGTTTAATTCAGCAAACGACTGCACTGGAACTAGGGCTTTGCTTGATAAGGCTTACAGGATTGCTTTCAAGTTAAAACTGTTTTGAAAAATCAAAATATATTCAAGACAAACTGTTGTTTTACAATGCGGTGTTCCTGGGAATATCACCATGATTTGTAAACAGACCCCAGATCTATTTCTGCAGATGGGGACAGAGGCTCAGCAGGTTAAGGGGTTAATATCACAGGCATACTGCACTATGGAGAATACGGTTTTGTTCTTAGCAGCAAAGATGAGCTTCAGGATTGGGGGACAGCAACAGCTCTAAACACTGGGGATTGCTGTTCAAAAATGTTACTCTCTTGAGGAGGGAAAACCAGAGGGAAAGAAGAATTGACCTTGCACTGGTGAAGCAACATTAAGGGGAGAAAAAAACTTACTTAATGCCTATTGCTACCAGTGGGAATTGTTGTAAGCACCCATGCCAAAGGGGCAGGACTTTGGAGGAAAGAAAAAAAAAACTGATATTCCTAAAGGCTTTTCCTCTGAAATTGATCACGAACAAATGCAACCAACAACTGATGATCTCTTTCTAAATAAGTTATATACTGCACATTCTGGGCCTTTTGTCTTGTTAAAATAATTACCAACAGTAACATCAGAAAGAGGAACCTTGAAGCCAATCCTCTTGAACTATGTCATTAAGAGAGAAGGAGAGAAAGAAGAGGGGAAGGGATCAGGTTTTGGTTATGAGCCCTGTGTCCAGCCCTAAGATTTAGCTCCAGATCAGATGTAGAGCTAAGAGGCCTGTTCTGTGGAGTGAAATCAAGGCAATGCATAAGCTGCACCTCACCACAGTTAAGTCCTTTTTTCTTCCTTAAACCAAGAGTAAGGCTTAAGTATATACATACATGTCTAATAAACATGTAACTAGCAGCAAAAGGATAAAGTAGGGTAGCTTTGAACAAATCTCCATTCCTGTAAGTACAATGGCACCAGTATTCATATATATTAGAGCCATAGAATCGTAGAATTGTTTTAATTAGGTTTTAGTTGAGTTTTATTTACCATCCCACTGCAACCCACAAAATTCTTTTCCTCATCAGTGCACTATATAAATGTCCTGGTTGGTAAATAATCCCCAACTGTACTGCTTGGCCCTGGGTTATTTTTTTACATTGAAATGTATTTGCCATCTATTGACCTAGTACCTACACAAGGAAAAGTCTATTGAATTGGACTGCATTGTTCCTCATTATTTACCCTGCCTCCAATTGCTTCCAGATGATATTGTGTTACAGTGATTCTATTCATTCCTCTCTAGAAGGCCCAGAGGGTGGCAATGGACAACCTTCCCCAAGAGCCCTCTTTCTGTGGGCAGAGAAGGGAACATTCATCCTGACCACATTCATCCACAGTTATGACATGAGAATGTTTTCAAAGGGTAATAAAATCCTCTGTCAAGAAGTTACTGATGATACCCAAGTTAGTGTTTCTTTTTCCAGGGACACAGCGAGAATCACCTCATATCTGGTACAATACTTGCAAATTCCTGCTCAGGTGGCATGTCACAGATGGGCCTCAAAAAGAAAGGCCATTCTGGGGAGGAAAACATTTCTCAACTTATACATTTAACTACCAGATAAAAGAGAGGAGAGTCTCACAGGGAAACATGATAGAAAAGAATTTCAGAGGGACTGATGCAATTAGCAGTGTTTTCTGAGACAGCAGCGATTAAAAGCAACAAGAAATGTGTTCCAAACTTTATTGCTTTTCAATGATCTATTTTTCCTAATTTTTTGATATTCAAATAAACTGAAAGTAGCCATAGCTTAAATAAAAGGAGAAATAATAACAATCCTCTAAGTACTTATAAATCTTTGCTTTTATTATTTCCTTTGGAATATCTCAGGGGACTTCATAAGAATGAACTTCTTATATGGTGAAGTGCTATTCTACTTATTTTACAGATGAGGAAATTGAAGCAAAGGACAGGTTTGGTTACTCATCCAATAGGTCACATAGGAAGTTTTTGTCAAAAGTTGAAACAGTTACTTCACGTTAACCTGGAGCCCTAAGCATTAGTCACTAGATTTTCTTTGTGGTTTGGGGAGAATAGATGTCAGTGACAAGTTTGGCTGAGTGAGTCTACAATTAAACAAGCTCTGATACATGTGTGCTGGTCAGGCAGCTGATAGGTTATGGTGAACCACAAGAGCAAACATTTTAAAGTAGTGCACTTTTTAATCTGACAGACAAAAGCTTAACAATGTCCAATGGCTGACAGTCGACTCCTGAAGAAGTCCAACAGGAAATCAAGTGGCATCTCTCTGACCACTTCAAACCACTTGAATAAGAACAAAGCTGCTGCAAAGCTACCTAAAGCAGTAAGTCAAAGCCATCACAGCTCTTTTTTTTTTTTTTTTTTTTTTTTTTTTTTTTTTTTTTGCAAAAAGAATCCCTCTCAGAAAGGTTTTTTTCCTCCTAAGGTGTGTGGAGAGATCCTTTTCAATAAAATGCTACCCAGATTTTGGTGCTAAATTTGCAGTTTCAAAGAGGATTCCAAACCAGGAGAGATAATATATAGCCCAGCTGTAAATGTAGACAGCAGGGATAGCACAGTAGCTGAATGGGCTAAAATTCCCCTGGCGTCTGGCTACTTATCTACAGTGGGGTAAAAGTGTAGCTTTATCCTTGTGGGTTTTGCAGTTTAATTTATTTTTTTGCTGCTTGTGGAACTGTGAAACAGTTAAAAGCCATGTTTCAATAATATATAATCCTGAGGTAGGAAAAACTGGGGACCTAAGGAACCTGGCTTTTTTCCCCTCCCTTATTATAAAGTCATTTTTTAAATCACCTTTCTGACACATTTGTCCATATTGATTAGCTGCTTTTAGAATGACATTGTCTGACCTGTCTAAATCCATCAATTGCTCTCCTGCTGATGCTTAATTCCCAAGCTACTTTAGCTTCTAATGGTATGGTATGAATATTATTCATAAAGCCTTTTTGCTGAAAAGATCAATAATCACGTACATCTTAAATCTGCATTCTGGGTGTTGTTCAAGTAGCCTTTTAACTAGCCACAGACTCTTCTATTTTCCTTTTATCACTGTAGACTGTAAATGTTTCATTAGTAGCATTTAGAGAGTACATACTTGATACTATATCCCCAGGAGTTTCAAGTGAGTTATTAGGAACTTGTTCAGCATTAGGATTAATGCATATTCCCAGTAGTTTTCATTTCATTTCCATTCTGTGTGCCACAAACACTGCTGTTAAATATGTTTTGTCCACTTAGAAATGGTTTGGTAGGGAAGGCATGCCTTAATTGTTCCCAAGACATTGGGTAATGCTCTACTGATAGGCCTAAGGTTGAACTAATAGGAAAGTAAGATGCAGTTTAGCTTCAGCAGGTTTAAAAGTACTAATGAGCACCAGACCGCCCTAAAACGGACCAGACCGGTTTAAACAGGACCAGACCGGCCTAAACCGGACCAGACCGGTATGAACCGGACCAGACCAGCCTCAACCGGACCAGAACGGTTTAAACCGGACCAGACCAGCCTAAACCGGACCAGACCGGTTTGAACTGGACCAGACCGGTTTGAACCGGACCAGACCGGCCTAAACTAGACCAGACCAGCCTAAACCGGACCAGACCGGTTTAAACCGGACCAGACAGGCCTAAACCGGACCAGACTGGCCTAAACCGGACCAGACCGCCCTAAACAGGACCAGACCGGTTTAAACCAGACCAGACCGGCCTAAACCGGACCAGACCGGTTTAAACCGGACCAGACCGGCCTAAACCGGACCAGACTGGACCAAACCGGACCAAACCGGTTTGAACTGCACCAGACCGGCTTGAACCGGACCAGACCGGTTTGAACTGGACCAGACCGGCCTGAACCGGACCAGACCGGTTTGAACCGGACCAGACCGGCCTGAACCGGACCAGACTGGTTTGAACCGGACCAGACCGGCCTAAACCGGACTAGACCGGTTTGAACTGGACCAGACCAGCCTGAACCGGACCAGACCGGTTTGAACCGGACCAGACCGGCCTAAACCGGACCAGACCGGCCTAAACCGGACCAGACCGGTTTAAACCAGACCAGACCGGTTTGAACTGGACCAGACCAGTTTAAACCGGACCAGACCGGTTTGAACCGGACCAGACCAGCCTAAACCGGATGTGGTAGGTTGAGAGAGGGCTTAGCTCTCCCTCCTCCACAGAGTAAGAAACCACAACTAGCCCAGTCGAAAGAGCAAAGCTATATATTTACAAGCATATATGGAAAGCAGGTTATATATAACACAATATATACAGGTATTTACAATATATACACAGAAATACACAGCAAATAGAAATAACACAGCAAAAATCCCTCCCCGAGGGAGGGATCCCCTCCTTGGAACCCCCTCTGTCCCCCACCTACCTCCCTTTTTCCCCAAAAAGGGGTTAGAGAGAAAGAAAGGCAAGTTACTAAGGAAAAGAGTTGTTAGTAAGCTTCAAAAGCCCATGCAGGATTAGTGTTTGCTTATCTGAAGGCCAACTCCAGCAGTTCGCAGAAGAAGCAGGCAGGGAGAACAGGCTGAAACCTCCAACTCCCCCAACTCCCAAACCGAACTGAACTGAGGAAAAAAAAAATTCCAACTGCTTCACAATCTAAAGCTGCATTTTTGTTTATCAACCAATGAAATTCGTTTAGAATATCAGAATGTTTTGGTTCTAGTACCGAAAACATTAGCCAGTGTGTTCCAGCAGTGTTTGTTCTTAAAGGCACAGCCTCAAACGACCACAGTCCACCCCTTTCAAACAATTTCATTGGCTGTTCGTACTGTCCATCCAATCCAGAACAATATTTACAGTTTGTAAGTCAAGTTCACAGTCCATTCCGTCTATACTCAGATGTAGATGATTCAGAAGTCCAAGAAAATCCAAAATCAAGAAAATGGAAAACAGTTTGTCTCTCTGCCAACGAAGCGAAGAAAAGGGAAACAGGGACTCAGGGACTCTCAGTTGACTCAGGGCTCTCAGGGTTCTCAGGGTTCGTGCACCGTAGATTCCTCAGGGACTCTTCCTTTGGACGCATTGTAGCTGTACAACAGTCTGAAATTAAACTCTGTCAGCTAAAGTTAAATCTCTTTGTGGAATACACTGAATTTGACCATTCTCCTGCATTACCCAGTAAGTGTGACCAGGACCTTCTGCTGAAACCACCCCTCGGATAGGTTTAGCCTCTCCGGAGGGTGAAAATACCCAAACAGTTTTACCTAACAGGTTCTTTTCTCTAACAACAGGAACTCTATCACCTTCTACTCTCCATAGCAGATCTGAATGTGCTGGTCCAGCTCGGTTCACTGAACCTCTACTATTCACCAGCCAGGTTGCTTGTGCTAAATGTTTCTCCCAGTTTTTTCACAGATCCACCTCCCATGGCTTTGAGAGTGGTCTTCAACAAACCGTTGTAGCGTTCGATCTTGCCTGCAGCAGGTGCATAGTAAGGAATGTAGAAAATCCACTCAATACCGTGCTCTTTTGCCCAGCTCTTTACAAGGTTGTTCTTGAAGTGAGTTCCGTTGTCTGACTCAATCCTCTCTGGAGTTCCGTGTCTCCACAGGATCTGTCTCTCCAGACCGAGAATGGTGTTGCGTGCAGTTGCATGTGGAACTGCATAAGTTTCCAGCCATCCAGTGTTTGCCTCTACCATAGTAAGCATGTATTGCTTACCCGAACGAGAACGTGGTAGAGTGATGTAGTCAATCTGCCAAGCTTCACCATATCTGTACTTGGACCATCTGTCACCATACCACAAGGGCTTAATTCGCTTTGCCTGCTTAATAGCAGCACAAATGTCACAGTCATGGATGACTTGTGTGATAGCATCCATGGAAATGTCTATGGATTTGTCACGAGCCCATTGGTATGTTGCATCTCTGCCTTGATGTCCTGACGAATCGTGAGCCCACCGAGCTAAGAATATCTCACCTCGGTGTTTCCAGTCGAGATCAAGTTCAGAGTCCTTGTCTACTTGAGAAACTCTTGCAGCTAAATCTGCCTGATGGTTGTGCTGCTGTTCCTCAGTAGCTTTGCTCTTAGGAATGTGAGCATCAATGTGTCTCACTTTCACTGGAATTCTCTCAACTCGATCAGCAATGTCTTGCCACAGGTCAGCTGCCCAGATGGGTTTTCCTTTCCTCTGCCAGCCATTCTTCTTCCAGTTCTTTAGCCAACCCCACAGAGCATTGGCTACCATCCATGAGTCGGTGTAGAGATAAAGCTTTGGCCATCTCTCACGTTCAGCTATGTCGAGAGCTAGCTGGACAGCTTTTACCTCTGCAAACTGACTGGATTCTCCTTCTCCATCCTTTGCCTCTGCCACTCGGCGTATTGGACTCCACACTGCAGACTTCCACCTTCGCTTGTTCCCAACGAGACGACAGGAACCGTCTGTGAACAAAGCATATTTCTTCTCATCATCTGAAAGGTCATTGTAAGGAGGAGCTTCCTCAGCACGAGTTACTCTCTCCTCTGGAGGTTTAGCACAGTTGGTATCTTCAGGCCAACTTGAGATCACCTCCACCAGACCAGGTCTTTCAAGATTTCCCATTCGAGCTCTCTGTGTTATCAGAGCCATCCACTTAGACCAGGTGGAATCTGTGGCATGATGTGGTGTGGAACCTTTGCCTTTGAACATCCAATTCAAAACTGGCAATCTGGGAGCTAAGAGAAGTTGTGATTCAGTTCCGATTACTTCAGAAGCTGCTTTTACTCCTTCATAGGCAGCTAGAATCTCTTTCTCTGTTGGAGTATAATTAGCCTCTGAACCTCTGTAACCTCGACTCCAGAAACCAAGAGGTCGTCCACGTGTCTCACCTGGAGCTTTTTGCCACAAGCACCAGGTTGGACCATTGTCACCTGCAGCCGTGTACAAAATGTTCTTAATGTCTGGACCATCTCGGACAGGTCCCAGACCCACTGCTTGAACTACTTCTTGCTTTATCTGGTCAAAGGCTGCTTGTTGTTCAGGTCCCCAGTGGAAATTGTTTCTCTTTCGAGTCACATCATACAGAGGTTTCACAATCTGACTGTATCCAGGAATGTGTAGTCTCCAAAATCCCACTATTCCCAAGAAACTTAGAGTTTCTTGCTTGTTCGTGGGATTTGCCATGGTAGAGACTCTATTTACCACATCCACTGGAATGTGTCTGTGTCCATCCTGCCACTGCACTCCCAGAAACTGGATCTCTGTGGTAGGACCTTTCACTTTGTCTCTCTTGATGGCAAAACCAGCATTCAGAAGAATGTCCATGATTTTGTTACCTTTCTCGAAGACTTCCTCAGCAGTTTTACCCCAGACAATGATATCATCGATGAACTGGATGTGTTCTGGAGCACCACCTTCCTCCAGAGCATCATGGATTACTGCATGACAGATGCTGGAGCTGTGGATCCAGCCCATTGGCAGTCTGTTGAAAGTGTACTGGATTCCTCTCCAGGTGAAAGCAAACTGAGGCCTGCATTCCTCTGCTATGGGAATAGAGAAGAATGCATTAGCAATGTCTATGGTAGCATACCATTTGGCCTCTTTGGATTCCAGCTCATACTGGAGTTCCATCATGTCTGGTACTGCTGCACTCATAGGCGGAGTTACTTCATTCAGGGCTCGGTAGTCCACTGTCAGATGCCAGTCTCCATTCGGCTTTCGCACAGGCCACACTGGACTGTTGAAAGGTGAATGAGTTTTGCTGATGACTTTCTGACTCTCCAACTGACGAATCAGATTCTGAATGGGCAACAAAGAGTCACGGTTGGTTCTGTATTGTCTGTGATGCACAGTCCGAGAAGCAACTGGCAACTTAATGTCCTGAATCTTGTGTTGTCCCACAACTGCAGAGTCATCAGAAAGTTCAGGTCTAGCAGACAGCTTCAGCTTTTGTCCATCAATTTCTACAGAAGCTACTCCAAAAGCCCATTTGTAACCTTTAGGGTCTTTGAAACGCCCTTCTCTCAGAAAATCAATTCCCAAAATACAGGGTGCATCAGGTCCGGTCACAACTGTATGCTTCTTCCACTGTTCACCAGTTAGATTTATATTAACCTCTACCTTACTTAACTCTTGAGATCCACCAGTGACTCCCAGAATAGTTATAGACTCCGATCCCTGATAATTTGATGGCAATATGGTGCACTGAGCTCCTGTGTCAACCAAGGCCCTGTACTTCTGAAATTGTGAAGTGCCAGGCCACTGGATGTACACATCCCAATAGATTCTGTTATCTCTATTACCCCTCTCCTCCCCCTGGTGGGAGGCAGGGCACCCCTAATTATGGGGAACATTTCCACAGGTGCAATGAGCACACTGTGCAGTGTTAGAACTGGAGCCACTGTTGGAGCTACTGGAGTTGTCCTGGGGAACTGTAGAAGTAACAGCTACCCTTCTGGTACTGCTACCTCGGGTTCTGCCACTTTGCAGTTCTCTAAGTCTCCTGAAAAGATTAGAAGTTGGTTGGCCATCCCATCTGTTCATGTTCTCACCAAACTGATCACGCAGGGTAATCCAAATAGTCCTACGTGACTGCCTTGGTGGTCTGTTTTGGTTTGGCCTGGCCTGTTTTGGAATGACCTCCTTGGAGGATGTCTATTCCTCACAGATGAAACCTGCACCCACCTGGAGGAAGAATTGGAATCTCTTTGTGCCAATTGGGATATGGTGTTTTTAAATTCATCCTTCAGCTCTTTCATGCAATTCTCCAGTTTTCCAGACAGTTTCAACGGCTGAAACCAAAGAAACATGTGTCATGCTATCATCCAATTGTCTCAATTGATCAGTGAATTGGCCAACCGTAGGAGGAGCTCCACCATAATTTCTTGCTACAATTCTGCTTGCCAGAATGTTTGCATAATTAGAAGGAGCAGGCTTGATGAGCTTTATAGCAAGACCATTTCCTACAGGAACATCATCAGGATTCAGAGATTCATGTTCACCATAAAGTATCTCTCTAACAGCAAATTCTCTCAGACACTTAATTCCCTCATCTATGGTAGTCCAGGGCTTAGGATTCCATGGAAGATCATCTCGGGAAGGGTATCTCATGAGAACCGCCATTAAAAGGCGTATCCACAGATTAACCTTACTGAGAGCCTTGCCTAGATGTCTATCTATTCCATTATCCTTCAAGAGAGTTCCTAGCTGAGCTGCTGACTTGTCTCCAACCATTAGAGCTGGAGCACCTGTGTCATAACATCTACCAAGCCAAGCAAGAACTGGCTCCTTATCTGCTCTGAGGTAGTCTTTTCTCACATTTCATAATTCCTCACGCGGTGAAGAGCAGTCGGTTATGTCATCTCCTTCTTCCTTTGCCTCCTCTTCCTCAACTTGTTGTCCAAACAACCTTTCTGTCACTTTCTCAAGGATCCCTTTAAGCTGAGAAGCACCACCACTAGCTGCTGTCCTACCAAGAGATGCATCTCGATCCTCTGATGATCTCAATAACTCAGCTATATTTTTAAGACAAATTTTCTCTTCCTCCTCAGCAGAAGAACCTTGCTGTGCATCCCCGTCAACTCCTGAATCAGCTTTAGTCTTACCCCTCCTTGTTGTTAAAAGTGCTACTTGCTTTACTGGAGCTGTGTTTGGGTTTCCAGCTGCCTTATTATCAGAAGCTGATAAGCTTTGAGACAGATTAGCTGCTTTGGCGGATGCTTCCGCTCCTGCCATGGAAGAAGGAGGAAATGACTTAGCCTGGTTAATGGTGGCTGCCGAGGACACGGGAGCCGCCATGTTTGGGGCAACTGCAGCCCTTGGCTGCTTGCCAGAATCATTAACACTGCTGTTCAAAGCTGCCTTCCTGATTGACTTGTTAGATTTATCCTTAACTGACACAGATTCTCCAATATCATCATCACTGGATGTTCCTGAAACAGAGCCAGGGTGGTGTTTTAGTTTCTTTGTCCTCCGTCTAATAACAAAACATGCCTTAGAAACTTTTCTCTCCCGGTACAGTGTTACCAGCAAATACACATTACTTATCACCAGCAGCAGGACCACACACATCAAGAAAATAAGCTTTGGATCCCAGCCATCACTTAAAATTACCCTTTCACCAACCGGAATCTTAAACTCTTTTATCTCAATAGGGAGTGTGCTAGATGTAACATTTCTGTATTTTTTCACCCAAAAGAATTACAGGCACCGATCATACAGGAGCTGCATCTTGTACTTAAACCACAAATACATTTTTTGCATTATATATTTACCTATCTGATCGATAATCATACCCAGGCAATACTTGTAGATCAATACACTGAAGACTGAGAAGAGCAGACGCTCTAAAAGCCAAAACACCTTCATGTTTGCTCGTCCTACTCAAGCAAGCAATAAATCAAACTAATTTGTCACCAAGCCCCACATTGGGCGCCAATAATGTGGTAGGTTGAGAGAGGGCTTAGCTCTCCCTCCTCCACAGAGTAAGAAACCACAACTAGCCCAGTCGAAAGAGCAAGCTATATATTTACAAGCGTATATGGAAAGCAAGTTATATATAACACAATATATACAGGTATTTACAATATATACACAATATATAGTTTGAACTGGACCAGACTGGTTTAAACCGGACCAGACTGGTTTAAACCGGACCAAACCAGTTTGAACCGCACCAGACCGGCTCGAACCGGACCAGACCGGCCTAAACCGGACCAGACCGGTTTGAACCGGACCAGATGTCCTCAATAACTCAGCTATATCTCTAAGACGAGCCTTCTCTTCATCTCCAGCAGGCCCTTTCCTAGCAGAGGTTCCCTCACCAGGATCAGCCTGTTTAGCAGAGGTTCCCTCACCGGGATCAGCCTGTCTAGCAGAGGTTCCCTCACCGGAATCAGTCTCCTGCTCTTCTCCTCCATTAGCTCCACTAGCTCCTGGATCAGCTTTGGCCTTTCCACCTCTGGTCTTTAAGACTGCTACTTGTTTAACTGGAGCTGTGTTTGAATTTACAGCTATCTTGATAGAAGCTGACAGGTCCTGATCTAAACCAGCCGCTGTGGGGGCCCCTTCCGGTCCTGTCATGGCGGATGGAAATGACCTTGCCTCATTACCGGTCGCCATCTTGGGAATGGGAGCCACCCCTGGCTGCTTGCCAAAGTCAGGGAGAGGAGCATTTAACGCAGCTTTTCCAATAGGTTTTGCTATTTGTCTAACTAACGCAGCCCCTTCCTCGTCACTCGAGGACTCTGGGGCAGATTTAGAGGAACGCCTACGCTTCCTAGATTTTTGTTTAATCATAAAACATGGTCAAGAAACCTTTTTCTCTCTATGTAGAGCCCACAGCAGATAGACAATAATTATCAGCAACAGCAGGATTACACCCGTCAAATAAATCACCTTAAGATCCCAGCCAGCACTTAAAGTTACTCTTTGACCTCCTGAAGCCTTAAACTCCCTTATCTCGATCGGCAAAGTGGAAGACGTTCTATTGCCATAATTAGTGAGCCGAAAAAAACCTAAACAACGTTGATACAACAAATACACAAATACAACAAACCACAAATAGATTTTACGCATTAGATATTTACCTATTTGGTCTAACATCAACCCGATGCAGTACCAGTAGACCAACATGCCACAGACCAAGAAGAATAAATGTTCTAAAACCCAGAGCACCTTCATTTCGTTTCTCCGGCTGAGACAAGCAATAAATCAACTTAATTACTTAATTGCCAGGCCCCACGTTGGGCGCCAAAAAAGGAGTGTAGTGGTTTGAAAGGAAAGGCTCTGCTTTCCCTCCCCCACTGAGAAAGAGACCACGGCTAAACCCAGTCAGAGAAATGAGATTATATTTTACAAGGAAACAGATTTTATGGAACACAACAAATACAGGTATTTTACAATATATACAGGAATATACAGCAAACGAACTCAACCAGAAACCAGACCCCCCACAGAGGGGGCTTCCCCATGTGCCCCCTTCACCCCCCTACCTCCCTTCTCCCCCAAGGAGGTAGAAGAAAGAGATGTGGACTGTTAACAGGGCAGGAAAGGAAGAAAGGCCTGGCACAGGAGTTAGTATCTTAGTTGGCCAGAATCCCAGAAGCAGATCCAGCCGAAAGGGACAGCGAAGGAAGGAAGACCGAGAGAAAGTTCCCAGCTCCCCTGGGTCCAATCTCACCTCCCACCTCAACTTGGCCAATGAAGTTCATTTAGAATACCAAAATATTTTACAAACATTTAGCCAGTGTGCCCCTTTCTTAAAGGCACAGCCTCAAACTGCCACACCGGACCAGACGGGTTTAAACCGGACCAGACCGGTTTAAGCTGGACCAGACCGGTTTGAACCGGACCAGACTGGCCTAAACCGGACCAGACCGGTTGAAACTGGACCAGACCAGCCTAAACTGGACCAGACCGGCCTGGACCAGACTGGCCTAAACCAGACCAGACAGGTAGAAAAGAAAATCCTAAAAATAAAACCAAAGCAAATTATCCAAAAGATCTAGTTCTAAGCCTCTAGGCTGGACTGCATGCTGATTTGCTGTGACTTGGCATGGGAATGAACACATATCAAAAGGTCTCAATCAGTCAACTAACCAAAAATTTGTCTTTTTGTTCTTCTCAGTACCAGAATCCTTCAGTTCCACACCATAGCCCAAGTAAATGCTCAATTTCAAGCTGCACCCCACCCCCCACCACACCCCACACCCCCTGCACTTTAAGGGACACCTGAATCAAAAATCTAAAGAGGCACAAGTGAACTTTCAGAACTGGACGCTGGATGTTACTTAACTTAGTCTCTTACATGTATCATCGACACATCAAACATTTTCGCTCCACACACACCTACACCTTGTTACTTCACTTTTGCTGACCCTTCACAAGATGGTCTTCTTTGCAGCTTCTCATACTACAAATCAGTTTGAAAGCGCCAGTGTACCATACTTAACTCTGTCCCAAAGGACAAAAATCACTATGCTGCAAGGAATACTGCAGCATTTGTTGTGGTTTACACTTGCTCCTCACTGCTAACCTTGTGTTTCCTACCCACAATACTGGACTCGGTATGAAGAAGCAGGGAAGAGAGAGAAAAGTCCAAATAAAAGAATTATTCTGAAGGCTTGCTGCAATGTAATTTACACTGTTTCTTTAGGAAAAAAAAAACAAACCAAAACAAAACAAAACGAAACAAAACAACACCTAAGTAAAGCTTCATTCAATGTAATTATAGAGTTTTTCACAGTTTTTTGTCTTTTTCTTCTAAGCAAGGTAGATAATATTGACATCGTTGCCAAGTAATTACACCAGCAAAGCAAATGTATTGCACTGCACCCCTACAATTCCTCCTCTGGTCTCCCAGTATGCACCTCTGCAAGCAAGGACACAGGCCACTTACAATAGAAGAAAAGGTTTTATTTATTAATTGCAAAGCTCCAAGTTATGGAAATGCTATTCAGTCTTGCTATGCTTTCCATTTAAATAATTTACTATTTTATAGCTCAGCACAGTTAGTAGAAGAGCACAAAGGATCAGGCATTTACTGATACTCATTACAGAATGTGGGTAATCCAGTGGAAGCCAGACAGTTTGTTCATGTGGTTCCTTCCTTTACCCACCATTTGATAACACAATAGATTGAAAGTAGTGGTGGGAACTGCTAGTTCAAACAAACCCCACCATCAGAGCAAATCACCTCACCCTTTACAGGATCATCTTGCTCTGTCACTGGCAGTAGATTTCCCAGAAATCTCTGAAACTCTTTTCAGATGATAGGCACCTTGTCTCACTATCCTGAAGGTCAGTCAGGCACATTTATAAACCTTAGACCTCTGGATTCTATGCAATATCACTTGGTCAATCCAGTCTATGAAATTCCAGCACACTCCATGTCTTTTGTCTTCCACTGAGACATCTAGGAGTCAGAGAATCTGTCACTAGAGGAAACACTGGAATAATCCTCCCAGCTATGGATGACTCTGCTGACATGAATATGCCTGATATAGCCTTAGCCTGATTAAGTTTAATGCAAAAATAATGTTCCTCATCATGAGACACCCCCAAATCTTTTTTCAAGATGTTCCACCTCAGCCAGTAAGGTGGTTGTGCACCAACAATCCTCCTTGCATACCTATGAAGTATGGATGCATGCACCCAGACGCAATGAAAAAAATTGACCACATGCTGACCTGCAGATACTAGACAGCTTCAGACACTACAAGCCTTATCAGTAAAATACCTGTCTTCCTTGACAACAGTAAATTTTACTGTAGCACCTCCTGTGGTGGATTTCTCTTCTAATGTCCCTTTCAAGTCCTATTGTATCATAACACATGCAGTCCAAGAGGTAAGATGAGTTCCCAAAGCTGAAAAAAGGAGCTGACAAAAGCACTTAATGCTAACCTACATTTTCTCCTAAATTGATGCCTGTGATTTAGTGACACTTAGAGTGACAATAAATGCAAACTCTGGAAGTGTGTAAACAAAAGCCTGCATGTGCTCAGGCTTTCAGGAATAGCTTGGACACTCCAGCTTTCACAAAATCCTCACAAGTACATGAGCGTGAAAACCTTTCTTTCTTATGTGCAAGGATGGACTCAGGATGGTTTTTCAGCTGTGAATATAAGTGTTCCAAATTTTCTAACATAAATGACATGGTAATTTACTCTGGTTAAAAAATTGTAAGAATTTTTTTACCATTTATTCAGGTGAAAAAAAAAATACAGTTAGTGGACCAACTTTTTTGCTTTATACACATGAGAACTGCCAACATGCTAGCATGGAAATCTCTGTGCCCTGGAAGACACACCTGTTTAGTAAATGAAACAGCAAGGTATGTCTCCTCACTGCTGTACTGCAGTGTTTCAAGCCTCCTTTGGAAGGACAACCACAAAGAATTAGAATATAAATCCTTCCTAATGCCCACTCCATCCTTGGTCTATCTGCTATCACTGCTAAGCAGAGTGCCAATTAGTGTCAGTTGTAATGGTATTTTCTATACTAAGAACATTCTTCAACTGTGAATTGGACTAAAAGACCATCGTCTCATTTCACACTGAAAACCAAAACAGTCATCATGCAGTAATAACTTTTGGTCACTGCTAACCCAGACCTCATCAAACCAGTGACCTTGAAATGAAAAGGTCTACATCCCAATCCCCTTCCTTCCATTTCTCAAGCAGAATGGCAGTGCCAACATTTCTAAGGATTGGAAGAGATCCAAATGTAATGGATATGCCTTTGAACCCTGAGCCATAAACAGGAAGCCAATGAGATCTATTTTCTACCACTCTTCTAAGAGAAGATTTAAAATAAAAATAAAAAAGATACAAACAACTCCACTAAAATAATAAAACCCCACATATCACATTTTCAGCAACAGGCTATGAACTGTGCAAAACATGAAACTCATAATCGCTGATGCCAGGACATCTCCCACGACCAGCTGAAAACAATCCAACACTTACCTATCACAATCACCTTTGCTATAGTCTGATTTATATACCTAAATCATTGAATCCTTATTTATTTGAATTATTAGTTCAGATTAATTGAAGTAATTTGTTACTGAGCCAGTGATGCCCTGTTATCCCTGCACAACTTGAGCCAAGCAGTAAGGTTATTTGGAATGACAGAGATCAAATTTTGCCTCTTTTAAAAGTTATAAATACTTCATTAGCTGGGTTATATGTGCTGATCTCTTTAGTTTCCACTCTTTTTATGGGGTTTTTGTACAACAGTTGCTGCTTTTTCACTTTCAGAAAATCAAGACCCAGAATTCAAAGTGAGATCTGTGTATAACTATATATACATACATGTATATACATGCTATAAAAACTACAGCACAAATAGCTACATATGCTGTCAGTTTTAAACACATTGATCTGAGGCTCTGAAAAATACTCAGTATGTGAGCATTCTACTTTTAGGTCCACGATATTCAAAATTACTAAGACTAGCTTTTGCATCATACACAATGTTTTTTCTGTTAAAAAAAACCCAAACCTGTAAGTCTGTTTTCTCATGCTCAAGTATTCATTTATGAGACATGTAAGGAATTAGTGTGGATTGTCACAAACAGAGCAATAATCATAAAATTAGAAACAAAAGAATCAGACAGAACAAAGCTTTTAAGATTCTAAATCACACACAAAACATTTGTTCTGCTCCAGCTCTTTGTGAACTAATTGGCTCTCCTGGAGGGACAGGTAATTGTACTCGACTACACAAGCTGTCCTGAAGCTCCCTTGGAAAGCTCCAGTAAGCTTCCAGTGTTAGCAGCCATCAAGGATTTCACAGGTCAGGCATCGGATCGATACAGCTAAAAGCAGCAGGGACTGTAATGTCGACAGCAGGTTTCAGAAAACGCTGCAAGTGCCAGTTTGTTCCCCTTCATGCAGAAGCTCAAGACAGCTTAATTAACCCTTGGAAAATACAATTTATCCACAGGCTCTGCAGGTCTGTACTAGGCCTTACTGGTGAACTGATGGCAGAGATACTGGAGCTTGGCAGCTCAGAATTCCCATTTCCCCCTTTAATGCTGTTTCAGTTAGGATGCAAACAAAACATGATTTTAGGTGGATGTGTTCACCTTGTCCTGAAGAGCATGCTACAGGAGGCCATGAAGGCACCTATTCTGTTAGAACTTGCTTGTGATTTCAGCAGGAGCCTGGCCCAGCAGGTGCACCGATCACTCACATCTTGGGGGGGGGGGGGGTGTGCGTGTGTGTGCGCGCGCGTGTGTGTGAGACAGAGAGGGGGAAAAAGTCATCTCCCACAGGTTTAAACACTTCTTTGTCCTCTTGTAAGGATGTTCCCTTGTTAGTTGTCTGCCATTTAATACCACATGGCCATAAAAAGTACAAACAAGGTAATTTTTGGGGAGCTCAAAACTAGACACAGTATTCCAGGTGTGGTATCACCAGTGCAGATAGAGGGGGCTAAGAAACTCCCTAGACCTGCTGGACACTTTTCTTAATGCACCCCAGGATGTCATCGGCTCTTTTGACCACAAAGTCACATTGTTGTCCAATGGACAATTTGCTGTCCACTAGGGCTTCAAGGTCTTTCTCCATGGAGCTGCTTTCCAGCAGGATGACCCCAAGTCTCTGCTGGTGCCTGGTGTTATTCCTCTCCCAAGTGCAGGATTCTGCATTTGTCTTTATCAAACTTCATGAGGTTTGTCTTGCCTAGCTCTCCAACTTGTCCCAGTTTCATTGGAGAAGCTGTGAAGACCAAGGAAAAAGGGGTGAGAGAATCTCATGCTCTTTTTTTTCCTTTTCATGTGTGTTTCATAGGTTTCAGGGGCTTCTCCACATTTGCGTCAGGTCCTGGAGAAATCATTTCTCTGGGAAGAAAAGATGTGTATCCAAAATTGCATTGTGTCTGTTCCATATATAAGAAATAGAATCTTAACTTTCTGAAAACCAAGACATTGAAAATAAGACACCTACCACCACTTTTTAGGGATGGGATGATGGAATGGGCCAGCCCTCACAGATGACTGGGATGGGGGTACAGGGACCAAGGCCCCAGAACTGGGATAATAAGTCATCAGGATACAAAAAGGAATCTTATGACCTTATTTATAAAGGGATATTGGCTTTGTAAGACAGGAGAAAGAGCCTGAAAATGGGAACTAGGGATGCTCGATGTTTTTAGGAAAATTAGAGAAAACTGACTCACCCACTAGTTTTAGATTACATATTTAAAATTCCTGTAGCCATCCCATAATAATATTAAAAAAAAAAAAAAAAAGAAGCCCAAATGTTGGGCAATGTGTCATATTTGTGATTTCTCTGTTAGTAAGCAGGAATTTCTGATTACATAAAGCATCTGCTTGCTGATGGTGTTGTAAGGAAAATATGGCATGAGCTGATGACCATACGCTTAGTTATTTCCTTGCAACAATTTGTTGAGGGGGCTGTCTCATTTCAGGGCATGTGGTGTCAGCCTTCTCAGGAGAAAGAAAAGTTGAGCTTAAGCTCAAAAACTCTTTAACTCATGCATATCCCTATGTATGTAAAGATGAATTCGTCATTCATACCCCATGGAATCCAATCTCTTTTTGCTGAGAGCTTTGATACTGACAGTTTGAGAGAGTCATGTACAGTCCAATAACAACAGCCACTCCTTTTCCACTTTAACAAGCCTCTATATTTTTGGGGGGTATTGCTACCACAAAACAAAACAAACAACACCCCCAAACAATCAAATAAAACAAAACAAAACCAAACAAACGGAGAGTTTGTACAATCCTATATATGTAGAGTGGGACATCTGTGTATGTGCTACTGTCAGGTACTAATCAGTAAAACATTCTTAATAGTAATTCTCTCAATGATAAATGTGGTCTAAAACATCCTCAAACTGTTATTGTAGTCAGGCTGAATTATCTTAAAAATTCCAGCTGAAAATGGTACTTGAAGAGAAAACACTCCAATCAGGAAATTTTGAAAATCAGTACATAGCCTTTTGGATTGAATCTAATTAGATTTTTAATATAACATTCCTATATTTCCCCTGATCTATTACATAAAAACCATGCAAAATACAAGCTGATCAAGCAATAAATTGAAGTTCTGCCCATTTTTAAGTCCAGTGACTGAACTCTTCTAACCTTTCATCACCACCATACACAGAAGACAGATGATTTCAGAAAGCCAAAAAGCAACAGGTAAACCTTGTAAAAAGTGTTACATGAAGGAAGGATAAAACTACATCAACAAGAGTTAGGAAGAGCCTATGCAAGGCTGAAGTACATGAACCATTTTGTTAAATCTCCTGTAAGAATGTCACAGCAGAGCTGCTTGCACATCCTAGGACCATATCTAACAGTGTCAGATTCACAAAAGTGCTGGATTAGGGTTTCCTTGGGGTGCTTAGCCAGGACATGGAACCTTTTCAGCCCAGATCTAAGCCTTGAGAAGTGAAAGAGGAAATGCTGGTAGAGCATGTCAAAGTCACCTATAAAACCCTCAAGCTACTGTCTCTTTTCAGAATGTACCCAGTGTACTCTGAAACACGTATTGTCCCCTTCTGATCACATTACTAGGAAGTTGGTTGCTGGGTTTTTTAGAGTCCTTACTGTAGTTTGACATATACATCTGCTACAGCATTCAGGCATTTGAGTCTTCAGGTATGTACAATTCATTATACACAAGGAGAGCGCTTACAGAAGCCAAGGAAACAGCGCTGCAGAAGCCTGTCTTGCAAACATGAGCACAAATCATGCCCTTGTAACAGCAGACAGCTACAACTGCAGATGTCCAGAGAATATTGCCAAGAACATGCTGGAGGTCAGAACCGCTGCTCCAGGCTGGTACAAAGCAAGCAAGAAATGGAAGCAAGTGGCATAAAGACAGTCAATACAAACCCAAGTGACAGACAGAAGTGTACCTGACACTTCTGGGTGAGCAGCATGCTGCCCATCATGAAATAACTCTTAGCTTCTGATAACTATATGCTCTTAATACAGAACTGAATTTACTATGCAAACCAATGGCTCTGTTTCCTCTGAGTCCAAACACGTAATGGTAGAATTAGATTAAGCAAAATGGCCCAACAACTGAGGAAAAACTGCAACATTATATGTGGTCAGAAAAAAAAATTAAAATTAAAAATTGGCAGAGCCTTGAAAACTGACAGCCATTGCTCTACCCCAGAGCAAAGAAACAGGCTGGTCCAGATCTGGGACATGATCAAGTCAAGAAAATCATCCTACTGCTCCTAGTGCTGCCAGAAAGGTAGAGAAGAGAATCTTGCTACTTTTGAAAGGAAGAATTGTGTTCTACAGCAGTTTAACACATGTGGTCTAAATGCTCCAGAACTAATTTGTTTTTAAAATCTGGGCATACTAACACCCAGCCACATTCCTGAGAAGTGTATGGTTAGTGATTTTACAGACAGCAACGGTTTCCCTGTAATATATAATGTAACAGAAGATGGATTTAGGGACTTAAAATTTACACACCATTTCAATGCACAGGGAAAATATAGTGGAACAGAAGATCTTTCCAATGATCCTAGTAACAGTGCTCATAAAAGCAAGATTAAACTGATGCTAACACCAAAAGAGGCATACTACTGTGCAGCCACACAGGTGATACTCATGCATTTCTATCTTAAAATGTGATACACAAATATTGCTTAAATATTAAAAAACCTGAAGACTATTTTATTGCTTATTTGAACATAAAGAAGTTTTCACCAGACACCAGTTCAGTATAAGTGGGTGATTCAGGGCAGTGTCTGTGAGAAGGGCAAAGGAAGAATAATGACAACAGGACAATTGATACTCAGCCCCTACCATGATGGCTAGAGAAGTCATAGGTACAGACACTTTATAGACACGACAGCTCACACCACCAGAAATCTTTGACAGCTGTAGAAATCTGTTGCTCTGGGTAACTACCTACAGGTGAAGTTTTCTCTTTAGAGGTGTTGTGGCTCCATTCTCTGATGTTTTTAAGGGTTACCCCTCTGAGAGCAATCCTGGGAAACAAATACACATAAGAATGTTTTTTCCTTGTTAGAAAAAAGCATAAGCATATGGTTAGCATGGGACAGTTCTAGCTTCAGTTTCTTTGTCAGCATGAGGACTGTGCACACTATAGTACAGAATGAAGCTTCTAAAAACTGGGAGAAAATGGTCAGTATAAGCTATTAACTTCATAATTTTCTACATGTGCTAGGCAGGATTCTCTCTGTGTTTACAGGTAATATAAAGCAATCCTCAACAACTCTTTAGATAGATTTAAATCCTGAAAGCTTGGAATCACTTTATTTAGTCAGCAGTGGGGCAAAAGATGATTTAGAAATAGCTTCCTGGTGTGTCTGGAAATACATCTGTATTTCATCTTGTAATGGAACAAACATGGCATAGTTCAAACACAGGACTCAGATATATAGATGATGTGCTCATTATAGCTACAAATTAGGAAGCTCATTTGGGAAGATCAGCCTATTCAGAAGGCCACTGTCAGGTCAGATTTACCCCAAAGCAGCTTCCTTTTACAGAACCTGTAAGTAACATACTTCTCTTATATGTTCAGCTGTTGTTCAATTAAATTTATATTTGTGTTTTGCTTTTTACTTTCAGAGAAGACCCAGACTTAGGGTTCTGTCTTTACATTGGAAAACTTCATGCTACAGTGTCATACCTGGTGAGAGCTGGCATGTGTCACTGCTGTCATGCTGTTTCTGCTGCTGATGTAAGGCTCCTAAGCCCGAGCTGCAGTGAGCCCTGTTTCCCCTGCAGCTCTACACCAGCAACAGCATGTTACATTTTGCACTTCTGAGTAGAGAAGAAGAATAGCTGTCCCTTATTCTTCTCACCCCAGCTGGATCTCACGTGGCAATCAAGCAGCACTACAACTATACAGAACTAATGCTCAGCATGAGAAGGATCCATAAAGTTTTTCTGTGAAGAACTAGAAGAGAAAGGAGTGTGGAGTAGTCTAGAAAGGAAGAACTGAGGGGTAAGGTGAGGCTTTTCCAAGGAGAGGAGAGTGAAATGGGAAAGGAAAAACAAGGGGAAACCAAGAAATTAATAGTAAGAATAGGGTGAAAATGCAGCAGAAAGACACGAGGAAGAAAAGATCTTTAAGCTATACATGTATGCATATACATAATGCATATGTTTTGGACTTTGATATCGATTTCCTTTGGGACCTTAGAAGAAGCATAACTTTTTAATGTGCATATGTAAATTGAAGATAGAAACACTTCCAACCCTAAAGAAAGTGTCAGCAGTTTCAGCTACTTCAAAGGAAATACTGCTGCTCATATAGTCTGTATCTATACCAGAACAACTATTTTTTTGTGTTAAAAGTAGGTACTGAATGTAATCAATGCAAAAGCATAAACAGTTTATTGTGGCAAGCCAGGCTGAGGAAAAAATACAAAAAAATCCTATCTTTTCTCCAAGAAGTTAGTCAAAACCTCAAGAGCCTCAAGAGTTTATTCTAGTTAGAAGGCAGAACTGGCAGTGGAGTGGTGTGTTCTCGCCAAGTAATTCTGTTCATCTGTAAAAAGCAGTCAAAGCTCCATTTCACTGAAGACAGCAGGACTCAACAAGAAGTGCTTTTCTTTGCTCAGAATCCAAGACTCCTTCTCAGTCAGTGCCTAAGCCTGTAGCTCTCCTCTCTGGGGTTGCTCCATGACCCAAACACTTGGCCTAGTTTTACCTCTCTCCTCTCCTCAGAAAGTGGCTTCACTCAATTAATTCTGCATATTAATGTGGTAGATGTATCAGTCCCCAGAAATACGCCTTAGTGCTATTTTTCCTCACTTCTGTTTACTTTTGGATTACAATTATAAAATGTTTTGCCCCTTCTGAAGCACAGATACCAGGACAATTCCTAGACACTCACAGCTGTTTGTTAATGGTATTGTCATTTTCCTTAAAAATGAGCAAATCATAAAAAATCAAATTTATATTGCATCAAGGATCTTGTTTATTCTTTCACTGTTGTCCTCTGATACTTGAAATATCTCATTAAAGTCTGAGCTTCTTGTAGCATTGTGAGTGAATAAAAAAATCGTCACTTTTTCTAAAAGATTGCAAATTTTGCCACTAAAAAGTTGGAAAAGAAGAAATCATAGAAATCCAGGAGATAAATTAAAACCCCAAAAAGCATTCTTAATCACTTAGAGTCAATGTTACAACATCGTAGAAGTGGATTATATAACTTTGAACATGGAAGACTGATATTTGTGCAGATTTAAAGCCTGAATTTTCCAGTTACAGAGAATTCACAAGACAGATGAGAGACTTAACAGCTACTTACCAGCAAAAGCAAATACATGCATGTAGGAGTTGTGTCCTTGTCTGACAGAAAGCTTCAATAACACTTTACCTAGTTGAAACGGAAATTCCACCACTTTACTGTAAGTCCATAACATAGATACTAAGTCTTGTAACAGTCCTTTTAGAACATCTTATTTAGGTTGGAAAATATTATCTGGTACTTGAGCACAGCAAGAAACTGCCATATAAAAGATACCTTTACCTGC
Source organism: Dryobates pubescens (assembly GCF_014839835.1). Lineage (NCBI taxonomy): Eukaryota > Metazoa > Chordata > Aves > Piciformes > Picidae > Dryobates > Dryobates pubescens. The sequence continues at coordinate 42,454,611 of NC_071614.1, forward strand.
CATTAGACATAACAGATCTTCCATCACCACAGAAATTTCCAAGAATCAAAATTCTGCAATCTTGGAGAGCCTCAAAGAAAAACTAACTGAGATTGAAAATATTCCTATCCCAGGGAAGACAACTTTGTTGACAGATTCAGATGAGGTTCCTTCTGAACTCATCTGAAGAGCAAGACACTATAAGGAGATGAGATATAAACAATATTTTTTGATGTTGTTTTAGAATGATAAAGGTCTTGTTGACAGACCTGTGTGGAAGAATCTCCTAAAAAGACTGGGATAAATGTCAAATGAGCAAAAAGTAATTTGAGGGACTATATTTATAAGAGATGACTGGAGATTGGAGAAGAGACTGGTAAGTACAAAGCAATTTGGGGAGTCTGGCAATGTAATCCATTAGGAAAATTGGCCACAACAACCCCATGCAGTGCTACAGGTTGGGGTCAGAGTGGCTGTCATTTAAGGAATGTCATTATTAATGGACTGTCATTTTTCTGTAATTCTGAACAAATCCTTTGAATAAATTACAATATAAAGAACAGAATATCTAGGATAATTAAAATTTAATCAAGGTTTCTATAGCATCCAAAGTCCTGTTTGGTCTAGCGGCATGAAAACTTAGTTTATTAAATAAAGGGAAGATAACTGTCTTTCACATAGCTTCTACCTGCAGAAGATTTTCAAAGATCTGAAAAGTCTTATATCTTCTAGGTAAATTACTTAATTCAATTTCTTTTAATCTTTGTACATCATGTAACCACAAGTTGTATTACAAGCCTAAGTGCTGTTCTATTTTCTTTCCCTTTCCCCCACTTGAAGTCCCAGCTCGCTGAAGTCAATGGGAAACTCCTCGTTATGTACTCTAAAGGCATGTGCTTATACTCTACTTTCAATTGTTTTCCCTATCAAAGCAGCAGAAGTTCTTTAAGAGGCATTTTTCCCCCTCCTTTTTATGATAGTCCATAGGTTCAAGCTTGGAGCAGACAACAGACTTGTGCTTGTAAATTAGTAGATTGAAACACAAAGTACAAAGCTTTTGCTTTCTTTGCAAAACTGCAAAATCCTCAAGTGACCTCAGATGTGAGCATCATGTGTAACTTTTGGGACACTCCATCACATAGCAGTTCATAGCACATCATAGGAGCTATTTTTCCCCAAAAGCCTTGAAAATGTATTGTGTGCCTTAACAGCAACTTGTAAAACAGAAGAATAACAAGCTAAACTCTTGGACTTTTCAACACTTCTCTACATTTTTGCTTCATGTTTTTGTTGTTTGGGTTTTTGTTTTGGTTTGGTTTGGGGTTTTTGTGTGTGTGTGGGTGGGGATTTTTGCCTCACTCAAGTGTCTGCATGAAAATAATACTTATAAAAACAGCCCTCTAAGCATTTATGGGTTTTTACTGTGCACTTTGAACAAGTTTTTTGCTATTTTCCCTCTACAACCAATTAATGAAAACTACTCTGAGCTATAAAGAGGAAATAATGTCAGCTTCTGACAGATGTTTTGCCTACATGCTGCATTTATTACAATGGTTTCACTGGAAATCTGCAAAGAGAAGCCACAAATATTTGGTTTATCCACTGCACCTTAAAAATACATCTAGGGGAACCTTCAGGAAAAGTCAATGAAAAAATCATTCTAAACATTGAATATAAAGTTCCTTGAAGTTACAGAACTCTCCAACATTCCTTCCAGAAAGAATAAAAAGCTATCTTCTTTCCTTAGTCTCCCTCACCTCTCTTTTTACAATCTTTTTAAACCTATATTACTCTTTTTCCACTTACTGCACTTGGATGTCTTTTGCCTTCTGATTCCTGGATTTCACTGTATGAAGTAGAAGCTGAATCACTATGACAAGAAACACCTCACAAAGTCTGAGCCTGTGTCTTTATCAGAGTGATTGCTGTTTGCAATAGTCTCATAAAATTGTTTTATTCTCAACTACAGAGTTCAATAGGGAGATGGTTTTTTTATGCTGTCTCTGCTTAGAAATTACCTCTTTGTCTAATCTATAAACCTCCTCCTTCTTCACTTAAATATTTTTTTAATGAAAAGCAGTATTATGGCAGCAATTTTTCTTTTTCCACCAAAACCAACAAACAAAACAACACAATCAAACAACTCTCCTTGCTATAACATACATTTAAAAAACAAGTTACCCCTGAACTTTACCAAACAACCTTGGCTGAACATGAGCCAGCAGTGTGTCCAGGTGGACAAGAAGACCAATGGCATCCTGGCCTGTATCAGGAATAGTGTGGCCAGCAGGAGCAGGGAGGTCATTGTGCCCCTGTACGCAGCACTGGTTAGGCCACACCTATAGTCCTGCGTCCCATTCTGGGCCCCTCAGTTTAGGAAAGATGTTGAGCTGCTGGAATGTGTCCAGAGAAGGTCAACAAGGCTGGTGAGGGGTTTGGAGCACGAGCCCTATGAGGAGAGGCTGAGGGAGCTGGGGTTGCTTAGCTTGGAGAAGAGGAGGCTCAGGGGAGACCTTCTTGCTGTCTACAACTACCGGAAGGGAGGTTGTAGCCAGGTGGGGGTTGGTCTCTTCTCCCAGGTAACCTGTGTCAGAAAAAGAGGACACAGTCTCAAGCTGTACCAGGGGAGGTTTAGGCTGGATGTTAGGAAGAAATTCTTCACAGAAAGAGAGATTTGCCATGGAATGGGCTGCCCAGGGAGGTGGTGGAGTCACCATCACTGGAAGTGTTTGAGAAGAGACTGGATGAGGCACTTAGTGTCATTGTTTAGTTGATTAGATTGTGTTAGGTGATAGGTTGGACTTGGTGATCTCAAAGGTCTTTTCCAACCTGGTTAGTTCTGTATTCTCCTTTCTGTTAAAAAAAATCTCAGTCTAGCTGATGAAAAGAACATATTGCATTGTAGCAACATTCAGAGTGTCATCTAGGGCAGAGTGGTGAGAAGGATAGAGCTCAACTGAAGTAGTGAATTCCACCAAAGGCTGCATATTCCATCATGAAGCTCATCAGGAATCACAAAAAGAGCTTCATTAAGGCTCTTTGCACTAAGCAGGTTGCTCATGACAGCAACTGCTCACTAAATGAGATGAGTGAAAACATGGGAGCAGGAGGGTTTCCACAGGGCGAGGAAACTTTTCTGCCAGGGACTGACACCAAGTTTTTGTTCAGTATTACTGAGACCCTCTAGAGAGGTCATTCTCAAAAACAATCAGAGGTGATGTGGGCACTTACCAAGCATACACTCTTATTTAATCAGTATGCCTGCATATGAACACTGATGGCATTAAAGCTTTGAACTAGATAGATTCAGAAGCATCACAGTATTAAGGTGTCCAAAAGTATCTAGTAGTGCCCAAAGAGCGTGCTTAGAATGATCTTCTTCCTTTTGCCAAAAAATAAGCCTGTAATAGTACAGAAGAACTTGAGACAAGAAATATCTCCCAACAAATTGAAATTAACATCACTCCCTTGTGCATTTATCTATTAAAAAAGAGATCTAAAAATCACAGTGAAATTCCACTACTGAGTCAAGGAACAAAACAGACAAGCTAGAGAATGAGAAAATCCTTGACACCTTGAGGGAAACCTTGAGAACTTACAAACAGAATAAAATTATTGTGGAGATTAAGCAATTCCAATTTATCTAATTGTAGGAAGAAAGTACCTTCTGCAGGGCAGTAAACCAAACTGACCTAATTTCTATTGGAATAACAAAATTCTGTTAAAATGTTGAGCATAACTGCCACAAACCCAGAAACAATACATATATATGATTAACAATATGCTCTGGCTAAAATGTTCAGGTCACTTGATGATGGCATCTGTTTTCAAGTGAGGAGCAACTACAGAGAGGCAGAGAAAAGAGCTTCCTTTTAATGAAACAGGGTTTCAGGTATCCACCTTTGCCCAACAGTGCTTACAGACCCAACATGTCTGAAATTTCAGAGATGTAAAGGCTATGACAGCTGCTGTGATCATCTGTTCCAATCTATAGAGCTTCAACCTGTGGTTTCCACACCCATCTTAGTTAATGGGGCCAAATCTGTGGCTTCTTACAAGTTGCTAGGATGGAAGAGTTGATAGAGATTTACTCTGTAAGAAAGATTATTTTTAAAGCCTGTCAGCAGGAAATTCATCTCACAAGACACCTGCAATTCTTTCCTCACTTCTACATTTCCTGTTTTGTAATCAGTATGTAAAGCAAAGCAAAATAGTTTCTAGACGTTTTAAAGCAGCCTCAGTTTTGGAAAGTTGAAGTATGCATTTTCTTCCTCTCTCCCAATCCTGTGACTTGACCATTGACTTCATCTCACACCTGTTTTGGCTGAGAGCTTTTGGCTTTGTGTCATCAAGCTTCTTTAAAATAATCCATTTTCCACAGAGGAAAGTAATCTAATTTATCAATCTGCATTGTGTGCAGCCATATACCTGAACTATATACTTGGTGACTGGCTATCTTTTCCTCGTGGAAAAGAAAGGAAGGCCTGTGGGTGATGTTTCCTGCACAGTATGTTTTAAGATCTGCAGTTCCAGAGTTTGTGGAGAAAGCTTAGCAACATCGAAGAGGCTATGAAACTTGATCAGTGTTAGATTAAAGCTGATAGCAAGGATTCCCTGGAGGCCATCACTTTCTGGTTGTGATGCTCTTTACACACTTGTTCTTAGTGTACTGCACAGTATATACAGCCCTTCTGCAATGTTAGGCTCATCTTCTGTATGGGTAACTGTGGGAAAACCACCTATCTTGACATGGGACAGGTGGACAAGGACATGAGAGACATTGTCTTTCATAACATCCTTGTGAGTATTCTCGCTTCCTCAGGAAGTGTGGGACAGAAGAACAGTGAGATGCATTAGGAACTGGTCACAAAATGGAGTCCAAAGAGTGGTGATCAATGGTGCCAAGTCCATCTGAAGAGCTGTATCTAGTGGAGACCCCCAGGGATTAGTGCTGGGTCCAGTCCTGTTCAACATCTTTATCAATGACATTGATGAGGGGACAGAGTGTCTGCTTAGCAAGTTTGCTGATGATACCAAACTGGGAAGTTTGGCTGATACACCTGAAGGCTGTGTGGCCATCCAGCAAGACTTGGACAGACTGGAGAGCTGGGTAAAGAGGAACATGATGAGGTTCAGCAAGGACAAGTGCAGAGTCCTGCATCTGGGAAGGAATAATAAACTGCACCAGTACAGGTTAGGAGGTGATCTGCTGGAGAGCAGCCCTGTAGGGAAGGACCTGGGAGTCTGGTGGATAACAAGTTATCTATGGGACAGCAATGTGCCCTTGTGACCAAGGTGGCCAATGGGAGCCTGGGGTGCATTAAGAGGATTGTGTCCAGCAGATTGAGTTTCTCCTCCCCCTCTACTCTGCCCTGGTGAGACCACACCTGGAACACTTTTGGGCTCCCCAGTTCAAGAGAGACAGGGATCTGCTGGAGAGAGATCAATGGAGAGCTACCAGGATGATTGAGGGGCTGGAGCATGTGCCCTGTAAGGAGAGGCTGAGAGACCTGGGGCTTTTTAGTCTTGAGAAGAGACAACTGAGAGGAGATTTGATAAATGTTTATAAATATCTGAGAGCTGGGTCTCAAGAGGGAGGGGACAGGCTCTGTTCAGTTGCACCCTGTGATAGGACAAGGGGTAATGGATATAAACACAGGAGGTTCCACCTCAACTTCTTCACTGTGAGGGTCACAGAGCACTGGAACAGGCTGGCCAGGGAGATTGTGGAGTCTCCATCTCTGGAGACTTTGGAGACCCATCTGGATGTGTTCCTGTGCAACCTGTGCTATATTCTATGGTCCTGCTCTGGCAGGGGGGTTGGACTCCATCTTCGGAGGGCCCCTCCAACCCCTAAGATCTTGTGATCCTGTGACCAGTTGATTTAGTGTGCTCCACAACCAAGGTCATTTACAATCAGCAGGTGTTTATGTTAAAACGAAGATCTGCAAAGCTGGCCTGCCAAAGAGCTGAAGGAGGGAGTCTTACAAATATAAGATGGCCCTGTGTGGATAAAGGTGATGAATTTGGGCTCAAATAATATAAACAACCAACTTCAAAGCAGATTTTGAGGTCCAGGGTATCCAAGCAAAGACCTTTCCTTGACTAACTGCAGTTTTAATAATAAAGTTGACATCCCTTAATGAGGAAAATTAAGTACATGCTAAACATATATGACTCTGTACTCAACTTTCCTCCCAAATCATGCTAAATGTCATCTAGAAGGCAGGGACAACCTAAACTAGGGTATAAAAGCCACAAGACAGCTCTCTCATATATACCACTGGCACTAGTACCAGGGCCAGCAAGGGGTCTACAACATCACCACCACCGCTACAGCAGCAGCTGCGAAGACAGACAAAAGAGATGAGGATGGTCAACAGGCTGTGCTCCTCTTCTTCCGCCCAAGACAGGTGTACCTTACTTGGTGAGAATTGTGCCTTCAATACACAACTTAGCTTTTGCTGTTTTTTCTATTTTACACTAGAGCTATTGCAAAGGTTTGCATCTCCAACCGTTTCAGATGTTACCCAGGATTTATTAACCTGAGATCATCTTGCAGTCAGTACGTTTATCACCAGCAATCCCAAACTTGTTTTATCTGTCACTTTGAACAAGTAAACCATTTGACTGTTTTAATTTTCTGAAGCTGTGCCAGTGCAAGTCCTTACTGGAGCACTGGAAATAGAGAGGCAAACATTAATTTTGCCAAATAGTTCCAGTAAGAGTCCTGGACTCTGAGAAAGACAGACATTGAGATCTTACCGGTTATGTGACAGTAACATTTACCTTGGCTGCATTATTGCCTTTTCACATGCCCTGTGAACAAATTTACAAAGAACTTCTTTATAGATTTTCTGCCATCTATTAGACTAGGGAATGTAACTCCATTTTCTTTATGCATATTACCTCTCTCATTTGGATTCAGGTACCCTGCACTTCTTAAGAGCAGGGTCAGCTCTTAGAGAAAAAGTGCAAGACTGTATTTCTCAATCTGAAGGGGGCACTACCTGTATGGTGATACTGCTGATGGTTTACACATGGCTCTTGTAGTATTTATAATGGTTTCATAACAATGCAAATACAATGCAATATAACTTTACAAAGTGATGTTGCATGTAACTGTTGTATAGCTAAAGCTACTACTTTCTCCTTACATTGTTGCATGCCTACCTCTTCCAGAAACATATCCACATACCTACCAAAATCTTTCACCAAAATTCCTAGGATGACAGCTAGTTTCTAGCATCTATTCCTCAAGCATTAACTACCAGGTGCTGAACCAAGCCACACTGGAAGGATTCATTGGGGAATATTTATAGAATCATAGAACTGCTGAGGTTGGAAGAGACCTTTGAGATCACCAAGTTCAGCTGCTACCCTAGAGCTTGCAATCCCACCACTACTGTTAAGGCACTACCACTAAACCATGTCCCTGAGCACCACATCCATGCATCTTTTAAATACTTAATCACTTACTGTGTGTACACAAGCAGTGGTGTAATAGTGGGAAATGGAAAGGGGAAGGCTGGGGGTGGGGCTTGCCTGCTCCTGCCCCACAGAGACAGGAAGAGAACCATGTGTACATGAGCCTCTTTTTCCAGGCAAGAAGCAACAGGGCAGGATGAAGCAATCTCAAGTTACTCCACAGCAGGTTTAGGTTGGATATTATGAAAAGTTTCTTCACTGAAAAGGTTGTCAAGCTCTGGAAGAGGCTGCCCAGAGAGTCACTATCTCTAAAGGTATTAAAAAGACATGTAGATGTGGTGCTTAGGGACATGGTTGCATTAATGGTTGGACTTGATGATCTTAAAGGACCAACCTAAATGATTCTATTCTGTGTGAACAAAGAGATGGATTGGGATTATTAGAGTTTAATGACCCCTTGATTTATTTGTTGTTGACATTCAGTCAGAGGAGGCAGCAGAACAGGCAAGAGAGCCATAAGCAAAGACTCTCTCAGGAGATTTTCTAGAGTTACACATATATGTAAGCAAAGTTAGCACATGCCTTCAATGGTTATTCTAAACAGCTGCTTCACTATTTATGTAAAAAGCAGCAGCATATGAAGACTAGGATTCTTGGAAGGAAATATTTTTTCTTTTCCTAAAGACATGCCTCTGAATTCTGGAAGTAATATTTATATCTTTAAGGGATTTTATCAAATGTCTTCCCATGGCAATCTACTTTCCATAAAGTTTCAGGTGATGAACCACTCAACTACACTAGGCCGCCATAGTGATATAAGGACATTGTCAGGGACAGATACAGAAGGTAGTAAGGCAGTTTGGCCTTACACAAGCAGAAACACATGCAGCAAACTCAGATGACTTTCTAGTTATTTCAGTTACAGTATTTTGTTTTGGAGTTCCTTTTATCCTCTTGGTGTAATTTTCCAAGTGGTCCTTGACACTATTTGCAACCACTGTACTCAACACAACAAGCTCTGTGTACCATTGGTGTTGCTGCTGGAAAGTTCCCTGCGTAACCAAAGAATTCAAAGATGGTCTAGATGACTGCTTCCCAAATTCCCATAGAAATCTCCTTCCTACCCAAGCCACCCAACACAACAGGTCACTTTTCAATATGAGCTGTAATTTTCTCCCTTTTGCCAACTTTTTCTCCATTCTCATCTAATCTTCTTGGAAGTGTGTCTGCCAATCATCTAAGTACTCAATTGCTCAAGTCCACTTAGATCTCAGTAGCCTCACAACTATGCTCTGTATTGGCACTCCACAAAGTATGGGAGACCTCAAAGAATCATGCCAAGTCTGCAGAACTTGGCATGAATGCAAGAGAATGGCCACTGCCTGACTCCTTACTACAAAATGAATCTGACCCTGCAAATGCATGTCTGAGGAAACATTCAGCTCAGCTTTCTACTACTCAGCAATTCCATGTCAACATGGTTTCAGTTAATAATTATTTTGTCTTCCTATATATGCAAAATTTCTATGCATCAAAAAAAGAGACTATCAGATGAACAGCTGTTCTTCTGTTGCTTTGTTTCTACAGCACCTTGTGGATATGTCTGGACTCCTGACTTGGAACAATAGGACTCAGTACCTTTCCTTAGCAAAAACAAAGCATCAAGAGATCAGTATGTTAGAGTGAGTAAAAATGGATTATTGTGTTATGTGCAATTTTACATTGGGCAGAATCATGAATATTCAGGATGTCACCTCTGGCCCAGTGAAGGGGCCTTTTGGCCTGGTGAAGGGGCCTTTTTGCTCTTGCTGTGTGCCTGCAGGCATTTTCCTTATCTGTGGAGATAGAGCCTGGCCAGCCCTACCCTCACAGATCAAATGAGGACCTTGCTGACATTAAACAGTTCTATGATTTTTGATGATCTTACAAAAAGGTGAAGGTGTAACATTCATGCCTTTGAAGCAGATTGTGAAGGACAATGCTGAAGATTGGGTTTGCTGTATTTGTAGGTATTTGTGTCATAATCCCTGTGTACAATGTGTTCAGGCTAGAAGTGATATGGTTAATCAATTCTTCTTTATTAAAAGAAAAGGGAAATGTAGGAATTTGAACTAGCAAGATGTCAGTTCTCCTTTAAGAGAAACCTTTTGGTCTGAAATAAGCAACTGTCCTGTTTGTGTCTTGACCTTGTACAATAAGTGTAAAGGAATGTATGCTTGTTATTGTAGTGTAGCTGGATGCCAGTTGTGTTAGAATGAGCTAATTGGTACAGCTCTGAGTAGTGTATCTTTTATAGGTTACATCATTCTGTTAGACACACTATGTTACAGAATAGGGCTGTTGTAGATTTCTTGTTACTTGTCCATAGACATGGATGTGAAGACTTTGATGGCATGTGTTGTTACCAGGCTGGATACAATCTCTTATCAAAATTGGATTGTTGATTTTAGCGATTGCTTTTACTATATAGTTAATTTTGCCTTGCTTGCTTTATGCATGCAAAGAACATTAGAAAGCTCGATCAGAAGTGTGGTTTTATTAGAAAAAGGGGGGATGTAGGAGAAGGGTTGTTTTTGGATAGCTTTGGAATGGCTATGCTTGGTCTCTGACTTAGAAAAGAATGTAAACATCTTGTAACTGAAGGGAGAATCTTGGCAGAATTTGGTTGGATGTGTTAGAATACTGTTTTGTTATTTTAACCTATTGTATGCCTTAATTACACGCATGCCAGTAGAAAATAACCAATTAAGATGTGACACCTGTGTCTTCCGATAGAGTATATGACTTTGCTGTGTAACATAATAAATGTCTGCACCTGCTAACATCTTGGCCTGGAAGCTGTGCTCTAGGGTGATCGAACACCTACAACCATACTACAACACAGAAGCATTATTTTTGATGGAGGTATTGTACTTAGCTTTTAGGAAAGCAGTGATGACCAGATTCCTTGTGATCTGTTTTTAAGTACCATCTACCTAGCTGTCCCTTTTACACAGCTTTATGTATCATTCTATGTATTACTTATACTTGGAGAAGGCACAGCCACACAGGAGTCAGAACTCGTTTACATATCAGTTCTGTAGTCAAGTTATTGATGCTATTGTGTCAAAGGTATTTTTGTTTATTCAGCAGTCTTATAACCTACAAAAATAAATTTAAAAAAACCACTTTAAATCAAGAGAGTTGTGGTATTTCCCCTAAAATATAGTATAGTTTTATACTGATTTAATAGACTGTGACTTTAAAACTGGTTACTTTTAAAACAGTTGCGTATATTTGCCTTTACTAACACAAAACCACCGTCAAGTGTATAACTATGGAATTAGTGTACTTACATTAAAGGAAATTAAGGCAGAATGCCCAACTTCTTAACTTTATGTTCCTTTAATAGGCACTCATTCTTCATCTTTTTCCTTTCAAATGTAAGAAAGCATGAAATACTTAAATCAGGTTTAGTTTAATAAGAGAAAATAAGAAGCCTGTCACATAGAAAATTACTAAATTATGCTCAGTTTAGGGGTTCCACTATTATATTTTGCCTCAAGCTTTTGGGACATTAAGACCATGCTACAAATCCGGGTCAGCACGGTTTTTCTAAAGAGCAGACATGAGTTTATTAGCATCACAGTGGTTGCCTCAATAATGACAAAACAGTTGCTCATTACTGTTCGTTAAATTCATATTAGATTCAGTTGCAACAGCAATACATCTTCTATTCATCCCTGATTGTGAAAAAACAATACTATTTGACACCTGCTGCAGTAAAGAAATCATTAGAAAGTAATAATACAAATAGGAATGCGACGGATGTGCTCCAAGAAAATACCACACACACAAGCAAATATGCAAAGAGCAGACAGACAAACAAGCAAATCAACAGTACCATGTGTGGTATGTTATGCAAGCAGGAATACATGTGAATTGTCTCTTGATACTGCCAATATATAAATGTAGTTGCTAATTTTGAAAATCACAGAAAAATGCAGAAAGTTGCATTTTTATCAAACTATTAACAGGTGTAATTTCCTTCATAAACTTACATGATAAACTGAGCCCAGGATGTTGCTGAAATGAAACTTAATTTAATCAAGTAGTGAATAACCATTATTATATTTCTATACTTTGGAAGCACAAAACTCATAATGGTGCTTAAATGGGCTGAAATCTCTCTTTCTGGAAAATCCTATGGGAAAAATCAAAATTATCTCAATAGTCAGCAGCTCTTGCCTTTTCTCCTGCACAAGGGATAAAAGTATACCCAAGTATACTTCACATTGCCAAGTAGATAAAGAAAATAATAGTTTGGTTCCACAATCTAGCCCTCCACATCATAAAATAATTCACATTCTATTGCCCTCAGCCTCAATACCTTTTATGGTATTTCTGATGTGATTTCTCAAGGTACAAAACAAATATCCCCTTTCTGTCCTTTGGCCAGCTCCTAATTCATTAATTAGTTCCCTACCACTTACTATTTATGCAAACAAGTTTCTGAGTTTCTACCCTTCAACACACCTAACATCAGTAAAACTAAACAATTTTGCTTATTCTGTTTCTGGAAAGAAATTTTTCCTCAACTTCTTTTTAAATCTACTTCTTAATGAACCACTTTCCAGCAGAAGAAGTCTTCTTCCAACTCAGTTCAGTAATAACCTAGCTCTGCTTAACTCAGCAAAAATGAAAAAATGAACATGATCACTGCCCTCTGCATCCATTGTTGGAGATAATATTCATGACACTTAAGGAATACAAAGGATAGTAAAGATGAATTCTCAATGAAAGACCACCAAACACATATTCTGAATTTTAAAATGAAAGTCTTTCTTTTGATACAACCTAGAATCAAGCGTGAATTCTCTTCAGACTCCCAGAGTGATGTGCTCTATAACATAATAAACGCCTTCGCCTGCTTACGCCTTCTCCTGGAAGCTGTGCTTGGGGTGATTTGAACATCTATATGGCAACAGTGTTAGAAGCTCAGGATCATTCTGTGAATCTCCCCTTTTCCTTCAAAGCAGCAGTCCCAAGAAGTATAGCTTAAAATTTTGTGTTAAAAAATTCTGTTCTGTTTCTCTTACAACAATACTCCATGGCCTCACAACTTCTTATTCATTAACAAATTGTATAAGGACATTTCTATTTTGGTTTGGTTGCTTGTGAAATTAGCGATACTGAATCAAACAGGTCTTTGAGTATATTCTTAGGAAAATAGTAATCTCTTTGTCATTTGCCATTTTCCCTTTTGCTATTTTCCCTTTCTGTTATATTACTCCTTACCTGTTTCTACATCTGTTTGACATTTTTAAACTTACACATTCTCCAGCCTTAATAATTTCCAGTGTTGTTCAGCATCAAGTGCCTTGAAGTCCAAATGAACTGGTTCTGTAACACTTCTCTTGTCTAGCAAATCAGTTCTCCTAGCAAAATTAACTTAGCAGGACGCAAAGCAGTACTGCCTTTCATCCCATTTCCTATTTATCTTCATGGGCTGTTATTATTCTTTCTTTCAAAATCAGTTTAAAGCTGCAAATTGTTGGGGTCATGCTACCAGATTTTTAGCTGCTCAAATCACTTTCCATTATTAATTGCAAGTATTTTATGTATGCCAATATGTCATACCAGACACATTTATTTTCCACGGTGTCTGTAAACTACAGAATGGAACTTGCCATCTTCCCTCTTGACTTATGTCACTCAAACCATATTAAAAAAAGACTACTCATAAAACAGCATTTATAAAAGGCATGTCAGTATTCCTCCTCTAAGTGGGCACTGTGTTTTCAGGACCTTTAGAAACTATACAGTATTATTCAAAGGTTATTTCAATGCATGATCTCTTATCCCTGCTCTTTACAGAACAGACTTTATAGAAAAGTCATAAACAATTACATGACGAGGAATATTTTAAAAACAAAAGATATGCCTTGGTTCAGCCAACCATTAGAACAGCAGTACTAAGCATGAATTTTCAAGAGGCTCTATAAATGCCAAAAAAAAAAAAAAAAAAGGAACAAAGTAACACAAGCAGGGCAAAGCTCAACTTAAACCAGTGAACTGCTTTGAAAAATCAGCTGTGAAGAAAATTACCAGCATGATACACATCATTATCCCATTAGATACTTTACACAATTTATTTGCCACTTCACCACTGTTTTTTAATTTCTTTAAAAAATGTTTTAAACCCAACAACACAGCAAAATAACCCAAGCAACCAAACCAAAACCATCCCAAAGTAAAAAAATAAATAAATAAATAATTCCTACCCCAAAGCACTAGTCATCTTTAAAAACAGTGGCTTCCTGATGTCTCCTGGGAAAGAGTCATCAGCACCTTGCATCCTTGCATCTTTCCTTCTGGATGGGATCTGACAAATAACAATGCATATATATACATATATATATCATGGTTAGGGCTACTTTCTATTAATGTACTATTAATACAACAACCTTTGCACTACATATAAAGATCATAAAATCAATATTTATACTGAAGTCAGAGGGGGGGAAAAATCAATCTTGCCATTAAATGAGTAATATTTAATAATTCCTAGCATCATAATTGAGTTTATACATAAAAAGTACCATTAATATCTGAATGATGAATGCTGTGGCAGATGAGTTCCCTTCTCAAACAACTTTACATATAATCTCAGAAGTGAAAAGACTTAAATTTTTATGTGCACCTTTTCATATACATTGCTGTACAGGAAAAAAACAAGCCACTCTTTCCTGTAGACCAAGAACACTGGTGTGCTACTGATCGTATTCTTGGAATTTCTTCATTTCCATTCTCACATAGCCTTTGAAAAGACCTAGTGTGTAAGTAATAACCACCACAGAATCTTAGTAACCTTCCTCCTACTTTTTTGGATCAGAGTATCTTTACTTTTATGCCTAGGATAAAGCGCACAAGAACATCAGTGGAGACAAATTACTTATTTTCATTGGAAGGCTAAAATAATTAGAACTTCATAAAAATTCTGTGTGTTTCACATACATTTGATTTTGCAGGGGAGAAGACTGAATTAAGAGCAGCTTGAAAAAATGAAAGAACGTACATTTGAGCAGCCTATATGGGGAACCAGTTCTAATGCATCATATATCCCATGACAAAAGACAGCTAATGTCACCACCAGGTAATAGCCATGGCAATAATACATAAGCAGTAAGCCTCACCTGAGAATCTCGTTGCCCTAAAATAAACTACTTGGACTGCTTCAGGTGGATAAAATTAAATAGATACGAAATTATTTGTAGGAAGTCGGTAGCAGAGCCAGGGCTAGGATTCCTGGAATTACTCCCACATGGAAAATCATTCTCTGTGCTCTTCTCTGCCCTACCTAGTAGACATTCTGCTTTCCTCACCAATACAGTCCATTCCCACAATAACAATGAAGTTCGATAATCTCTTTGCACATTTCTGAAAGTAGATAACCATGGAAAAGAAAACTCTTTTTCTTCAGTGCTTATAAATATTGTTCATACCTTTCTAAAGGTATGAGCAATAAAACCTCTGACAGAAGAGATAAGGAACACAGACAGCATCTGGCTGTCTTTTCAGTTACTGTGATAGGAACTGGGAGTAACATCTCATCCTAATGGTCATTACAATGATGTCCGAGCAAGAACAGACTTGGTGAGAGGAATCCTGACCCTGACTAGACAGACAGATTCTATAGCTCATGCAAAAATCAGACATCACTTCTTCCCGATTTCAGGGTTCTTGGTGCTTCTGATGCCAGAGGGTGTGACCTCATTGTATTAACCTCCTTTTCTGGTTAGTTCAGGATGTAGAAACAGTTACACATTTCTACAGTATCCGTGAGTAAGGCAAGTGTTAAAAGGAGACTGGGTAAACAAGTTACAGAAGCTAAAGCAGCCTCTCTGAAGTGAGGGAGTCATTCATTCACGCTGCTTGGCACTAAAGCAAACGTCACCTACTGCCATTGTCATCTGTACTTAAAGAGAACTTTTCAAATAGTTAATTTGCAGTACCATACTTAAGATGAAAGCTCTGACATCTCCTTTTTATTCTTGTATTTTCTTTAGAGACTATTTTCTTTAAAGGATTAGTTTATTGCCTGCCTTTAAATAAACCTCACCTGTTTTCTTCTGCTCTGTTTAGCATGTAAAAATAGCTTAATACTTTGAATTTATTCTGAGATGCAAAATAGAAGAACTGTCTATGTGACAAACCTTAATCAGTCAGGAAGTTGGTAAATTATGTTTTCATGCCATCAATATTGAGTCTCCATTACTCCTGGACATAGCACATTAACTGACTCATTAGCTACTTCAAACCATATGGACTTAGGTTTGGGTGGGTTACTCCAATAATGTCCTGAGGTGAGCTTCCTAATTATTGTAATTATGTGATCTCAATTATGGGGCCAGTCACACAAAATAGAGTCAAGTCTTTTAAATGAGTGTCAATGCACCTAGACAATGACTGAGTTGAGCAACATACCCCCTGGATGTTGGAGATCCCTTGATACTGCAAAAAGTAATTACTTTAAAAGTTCTAAGAAACTGGCAGTGAGCACAGTGACAACTGAATAAGCATGACAAGTGCATGGGATTCTGCATAGCTGCACCTACATGAATATGCTTCTCAGCAGGAAAGCTGGCTGAAACTTGATGTCTTGCTGTCAATAGTCTTAATACAGAGATGTTACATCTCTAGTGCAAATTTAGCCATGGTATTTTAAGCAACAGAGATCTGGAGTGGAGAGGTGGAGGAAGAGATTAAATCTGGAAGTGCTGAAACGCCAGCGCTAAATACCACAAAAGTGTCACAATGCAAAACTGAGAAACTACATGTACTTTAGTGAATTTAAGGGGGTTTGTGTACTGAAAGATTTAATATGATTGACTAAAATATTTTACACACAAGACTCGGTTTGAGCAAGGAGAAAGAAAAGAAGATGAAGTAAAGGTAAAATTGACCAAAGGTTTAATGTGTAGTGTTTTGAAACAAAGTCAGAAACAAACATAGCCTCAGGACAGAGATAAAAATAGTTTGCTGTGTTATTAAACAATTCAAATGCCCACTCCCTGAGAACCTCTCCGCACTTTTAAATGCAACCCAAGATAACACAGCTTTTGTCATCTTCTGGAACTTAGGATGATTAGGGGTAGGGTGCTGCTTCTGAGACACACATTACAATAAAACATCCAAAGCGTGCACCTTCTGGGCTTACTTCCAACTTTTAAAGTACATCTTGGGCACCTACAAATCTAAAAGGCCAGATATTATATAACATTAGACACCTTGAAGAGCTAGATAGAAGAACCACATGTTCAGAAGTTACATGGGTATCTTCAATTCATTACATGGGTATCTTTGTTTCATTACTTAAACTGACTTACACCCATCTTTTACCTTGAATGCAGGGTACTAATAACCACAGAACAAAATAAAAATACAGACCACTGCAATTTTCTGTTTCAGTAATATGGCTGACCATACCCGTACCAAGCCTACAAAAAAGCTTAGATGTCCTCATGCATTCTGTATCAATAAGTGTATAGCAAGCAAAACAAATGAACAATCCCCTGAGGGTATCAGAAGCACTGCACCAAACATCCACACAGAATTTCTTCCACCACTTACAATATAGAACTACGAAGAAAATGTCCACCTGGGCTGCATGAGAGAGAGATTTCTCATGAGAGGGGCCTGTGGCCTTCAGCTGTTTGAACCAGTGAGGCATTGGAAAGCAAGGTAATTGTAATTTGGTAGCATTTTTAGTTGCATGCTGGCAGGATTTGTATATTTTCACTTTTATTAGTGTACTCTAGTTATTAAAGTACTTTCCTCCTATAAGGATTCTTGAATTTGGCAGTAATGTTGGCTATATCACATTGAAGAGAAATTACTTCCTTCATAATGAGACTTTCCTGAAAAAAAGCCCAACCAACCAATAAACAACCCCCCCACATTTGTATCTATAATTATTTTGGCCATTCATACTTAGATCACATCCCCAGACTGCAAATCTGAAGCAACTATGATGAGGCAATGAAGTCTTTAACATGAATAAATGAAGCTCATGTTTCTTGGGAGGGTTGCTAATTGGCTGCTGATAAGCAGGGGGCAAAACAACCTTGTCTCCAGTTCAGCCCAACAGTTAAAGAAGTTTCCTTAGTCCTACCCACA
Organism: Dryobates pubescens; assembly: GCF_014839835.1. Taxonomy (NCBI): domain Eukaryota; kingdom Metazoa; phylum Chordata; class Aves; order Piciformes; family Picidae; genus Dryobates; species Dryobates pubescens. The sequence goes on from NC_071614.1 coordinate 42,472,176, forward strand.
AACAGAAATGTGCTTTTTGCAGGGGAAAAGGGTCTGTTAGAGCTTTTCTGCGGTAAAGTTTTTTATCTTTGTTGATTTTTACCTTTTTTTGGCATTGTCTAGAACAAAATTGGGTAAAAAAAAATTGTGATATTTGCATACATTTTTTGTGAGGCTGGTAGTTGTGGTTGTTTATTAATAAAGATCTGGATTTAAATGACAAATAAGATCATTCTTTAAGATTTGTTTGGGTTTATGGAAGTTTTGTTTATTTTTGTGGGTTTTTTTCCCTTCTGTGTTTTTATTTCTGAGTGATATTATTAGTCTATCATATTTGCGTGAGGGAGTTTAAATGCTTGTAATGAATGATAAAACTTTTAAATCTTTAATCTTATGTCTATTCTTTCTCTGGGGAAAAAAAAATACAAAAAAACCTAAACAAGCTCATTATTTTCTATGACCTATAGGGTGTGTATCTTAAAACTGTGCAAGCTGTGAAAGAGCTTCATGATACAAAGATGGCTGAGGCTTTACATACTCATACTTGGATGAAATTGAGACTGTAAACTTGCAATTTTTCTTCTTTTTAGTAGAACAGGGAAATTTTAATTCGAAACTGAGGACTTTGCATCTTAGCTACCTGTGCAGGTGTCTGTGTTGTAGGAGTCAAATGAATGCTGTGTATTCTGACTAAAGTTTTTCAAAATGAGTTAACAGCTTGCATATGCTACTGTATTCATTAATGGTGAAATAAAACCTTGTGCATCTGTTTCCACTTGTCATATGAGCTAATGGCAAAATTAATAAATTTTAATAGTAGTGTTTTCTGATGACTTGTTTCTCAGAGCTGCATGAGGGTTTTTTTTTCCCCAAACCTTTTTCCTTGCTCATGAAGAAAAAGCACTAAATAAGCTCAAAATAGCTTACATTTATGAATTGTGAACCCCAGTCTTTCATTAAATCCATTTATTCCACTAACTTCCTGATGTTAAGGTGTTCTCAATGATTTTGTGGGAACAAAAGGGAAATTAACTCATTAAAAACAGACTACTTAAATTGACTAGAAACACCTATTTTTGTCTTTTTCTTTTTTAGCATCATGTATCCTTTTATTCATTCATACTTAACCTGCATTTTTTTTTTCACACAACTACAATTTTTAAGTCTTTTAATTTCTGGGATTTTCTCCTAATTCTACAAACCCCAAAGCATTAAACTATATAATGACGTAGGTGTCTGCCAAATGTCTAGAGGATAGATGCAAATCTCATCTGATTTGTTTGTAGGCAGGGAAAGATCACTTGGAAGCAGTACGCCCTCCTAATACATGCTTTCATTTCAGTTTAATCATGTGAATACCTTGGCAACAGTTGAGCAAAAAGAGCTTTCTCCTTAAACTGAGACTGATTCTCTGATTTCCAGGCAACTATTTGAAGACAATTTTCCTCTGAAAAGACCCTTCACTTAGGGTAGAACAGTGCCTTTCATCCCAAGGAACAAGTATCCTGAGAGCATTGCCCAAATGGTCTCTGTGAATAAAGGTGCTAACTATCTCCAGTCGGTGGTAATGGTTTCTTTGATGCAGCACTGCACATCTGTGGTTGTTTTGGTTCTTTAAAAAATAAATAAACAACACAACTACACCACCCCCCTCCTACAGTCTGTTTTGACAGCTGTTGCAAAGGCAACAGGCCCTTTGAAAAGCTTTATGGCTGAGCTTTCTACCCACAATTCTTTTAGCAGGTCTTTTCAGCAATGGTAAAACCACAAAGCATGCAAGGTTGGTGAGGTAGAAAGGGTTAAGGCCTGCTCTACTGATGTAAATACACACTTTACAGTCAATCTGTAGTACTGCTTCTCAGTACACTTGCAAATCATCTACTTGCTGAAGACGTTTTTGATTTTCATTAGTTTTTTTTTTTCCCATTAATTGGTTAAATATTTGCAGCTATTGCTTGGAAGCTGTACTGCACTCCAGTCAACTCTACCCAGATGTAGTGTGCTGGATGGGTGGCCTCTATTAAAGCAAAGCACACACAAGATGGCTTGTGATGGCATGCCCTATGAGTTTGAGGAGTTAAAAGCCCAACTCATTGTGTCCTTTATTGCCAACCCACAGGACTGATGATCGTGATGGGATCATTGCATCTGTCCTCTCTACCTGCCTGGCGCAATAGCTGCCTGCTGTGGGGTGGCCATTGCCTTTCCCCACGGTGCTGTGAGGCTACTCTCAACACTTCAGGCAGTGTGAGCCTCTGCCCTCACACGGGGTGAACACAGCTGTTGCATGCTCTTTTGGGTAAGAATCTGTCTTACTGTGTGTAGAAGAGATCCTCGACGTATGCCAGGAAGATCCGAAGGCAAAAATGAAGCAGCCTAATTGAGGAGTGATGCTATGATAGCTCTGACTTCTTTACAGCTCCTGTAGGCTTTGCTGCACCTCAAAACCCCGATGAGCTATGACCGCTTTTGGTTTTACCTCAGGTAGGGAACAGTCCGACCAACTACTTTTATATGCAGCAACGCATTTTAAGAAACAAAATAAAAGCAAGTTCCTCATTTGAGAAGTGCAGTTTAAAAAGAGGGAGCACAGGGGGGTTAGGCAGGGCCCTCTGACTCCTCCACTTCCCCCTGGCAAGACACGCCGGCACTTGACAGGGCAGCAGAGCTACCGCCCGAGGCCTGAGGGAGCGCAGCAAACCCCGCGCGCATCGCCCCGCCTCGTTGAGGGGCGCGGGTAGGCTGCGGAAGGCTCGGCCCGGGGCGGAGCGCGGCGCCGGCGAGCCTAGCTCGCGTTCTGGCGGCGGCTGGGCTGGACTTTCTACGTTCCCCGCCCCGGGTTTCCCGAGGAAAGGCGGCAGCCCGCCTTCTCCTCTTGTACGGGCTAGGCTCTCCCCGCCTTGGCCTGGCCTGCGAGAAGTTCGCGCTGAGAAGTTTGTAGTGAGTGCTAGAGGGAGACCGCGGGGGCCCTGGGTAGGTGGGTGTGGGGAGAGCGGGTGGTGCGTCCGAGCGTGGGCCAGTTATTATCCCCGCCTCGTCAGTTGTTGAAGAGGAGGCCACCGCAAGTGAACTGCCCCGGCCTGCCACTCGACGGAAAGGCCCTGAAGTGGGGGAGAGCCTCCGGGGGCCCGGCCACCGCCCTGAAGGGGATCGCCGCGGGAGGCCGCGCAGAGCTGTGGCCCTGCTCCGTTGCCTTTTGGGCAAAGGACAAGGAGGGTTACCTGTTTTATGACAAAGATCAACTTTTTCTTTAATGTTTTTCCTCCCTTCAAGGTGTGATGCCGCCTAAGGATCGCGGTAGAGGCAAGCTGCCAATTCCTCTCCCAAGAGACATGATCCTGAAAGACACCGAAGGAAAAAGCTGGAGATTGGGCAGTCAGATCGGCCAGGGAGGTTTTGGCTTGATCTATTTAGGTGAAATATTGGTGGTGTTTCAGAGGGTGGCTTGTGAATTTGTTTGTAACTTTCTGATGTGAATAAGACTGAAGGGGCTTAAGAAATTACTGTTTATGTGCTGGTGGTTGTCCGTGTTGAAGTGTGGTTTTCTGACCTTTACTGCACTTTGTCCTTGTTAAGTGTTGCTGATGGTGCAGCATGATCTCCATTGGTTACCTGGCCTAGTTTGCAGGCTCCTAGTGCACTTTTGTGGAGCTTGGGTGCAGTAGGCAAGGTACTGCTGTTGTCAGAAGCTACTGAAGAGTGCTGGCATGTGATGTGTTTCAAAGTATTGGCAATGCTTTTGTTATCTTCTGCTTTGGACATATGCCAGTCTTACACTCTGGAGTGCTCTTAGGGTTTCTGGTTATTGGAAATGTTATCTCCTGTCCGAGACTAAATTGATTTTCATCCAAAAACCGTTATGGTAATAATATTTAGCTGGGTGTTGCCCCTGAGAGGTGGACATGGTGTCTTTCATTTGCTCAAGCCCAGATATGTTCCTGTATTTTCTTCAGAAGAAGCTGCTGCATTTCACTCAACCTGTGTTTTATAAAGAATGGTTCTGAAAGGCAGTTTGTGAAACATTCTGGGTCACTGGAGGGAATACAACATACATTACTATTGCTGGTCTGTATGAAAGAGCAAATCTGGTTTTCAAGGCAGTATTAGGAGTTCAGTTGGGGTGTTTTTGTATTTTTTTTTCTGTGGCAAACATATACAGACAAGCTAGTCTACAGTGGCTGTTGGGGCTAAAATGAGCTTGTACTAAGACAGCAGTAGAGAATTATCTAGAAGCAGTTTAGTATGTTCTTCCTGAAGCCACGATCATTTTAAGTTAGAGGTATGATACCTCATTATATGGAGTCCTAATGCTTAAAACTTGATAAGCAAGTCACTCAACATAAATTGGCTTTCTTTTTATGAATAAATCCACTATACCTTTGTTTAGTTGGTTTGGTTTATTTTTGTTAAGTTTTTTGGGTTTCTGTGTTTCTGCTATGGAAAATAATTTTGTTTCCCATATGTGTTGTTGCTTTTTTGTTGTTATTGCTTTTTTTCCAATGGATCTCTTAATTACATTTTCTTCATAGTGAGTGATTTATCAGGAAAGAATCTGTTAACACGTGGTTACATAGTATAAGCTTTCCACTGAGTGTGATTTTCAGATTTTTATAATGACACAAGTTTTCATTAGAACAGACTTCTGATGTCTTGCACCTTCTTAATTCTTCTGTTTTCAAGCAACTCCTTTCAAATATGCAGAGCTGTACTAGACTGGATGTAGTTTCATGGAGATGGAGGAGTTATCCATCAGTGTCAAATTGTAGTATCAGGCACCTGCTGTAGAGAGGAAAAAATGTATGTGTTTTCTACAGAAGAGTTAGTGTTTGCTCGTTTTGTATTTGCAGAGGTAAATGTAGCACTTTTGCACCAATGGTCTCTTGGTGACCTATTTACTGTGATCTTTGTTAGATCTCTTGTCTTGTCTCCTGGTGCTCGTCTACTTTTATCTGTTCAGAAGCATTTTAGATTGCACTGAAGTGTTCTTCCTCTCCTCCTTCTTTTACTTTCCTATGTCCGTTATGGTTAATCACAAAGAACTGAACGACAGCTGAAGACTCGTATCTTATTTCATGGTGTGGTAGTCCCATATGTGGTCAGATGTTGCTTCTCTAAAGTGGCTGCTCAGTTGTATAATGTGTAGCTATAAACTAGAGGAGGATGGACACTTTTACTTGTGCATCTGGACTTATGTTTCAGTGGAGAAAGTTTCTAAGAGAGGGAAAAAGGTGTAAGCTGGTGCTTCGTTTCACTGAATGCTTGTGCAAATGAAACAAAAAGATTTCAGTCCCAACCTAAATGCCACTGCCCCTGCTTTTTCATAAAGTGAACACAGGCACTGGAAAACCTGGAGAAAGCCCTATGACTACCCTTCGTGTGAGTTGAGTTTTGTTTTGGTTTTCTTTGTTTGCTTGTTGTTGTTGTTTTTTAGTTTGGTGGGGTTTTTTTGGGTTGCTTGTTTGTTGGGGTATTTTTGGTGGTGTTTTGCTTGTTTGTTTGGGTTTTTTTGTGGGTTGTTTGTTTTGGGGTTTTTTTGGGGGGTTTGTTTTTTTGCTTTGGGCTACATTTGGTTTTCTCTGCTGCACTGTGTTTCCTCACCAAGTTTGTGGTTTGAGGCTGCCTGAAGGAACTGTTTTGAATCCCTGTGTTGCTGTTAGTAGTTGGAGAGCATCTGATAGGTTCCTGTAGTGGAGTTTCTTTGATATCCTTTGGAGTTCATGTAATTCACACATACCTAACTGATCCACAGATTGAACCAGTAGGGATGATGGGGGGTTTTCAGCTAACTAGTTACAGAGCAGTCAAAGGCTGGCACGTATACAGAGTATTTACATTCATTTTCTTCTTTATCTAACAGTTTATTATGACCTTCTTCAGTTGGTTATATTTAAGGGATGCTGGGCATAGAGATTGTATGAGATGCTACCATATGAAAACAGACCTTAGCAATAGCTAAGAAGTGAAGTTAAAGTGTCTCTTGATATTGCTATTAAAGGATAAACAAAAGGAAGACAGAAACTTGGCAGAAGGGTCCCGTGGAGAAGAGGGACTAAGGGAACTGGGGATGCAGTGCAGAAAGCAAGGTTTTAGTTGGTAATATTTTTCCACGTGTAAGGCAAAAAATGTGCTCTTGGATCACTTGGAGCAGAGCTTTGTCATTTGCTAATGCAGTAAAATCATGCTGGACCTTGCTGTTGGTACAGCATGTGGGCTTCATACAGATTTCTTTAGCTTTCTTCCTGATCACATAGAACACTGAGGTGATTTCATATATTGTGGTGTTTATTGCAGTTTGGTTCCCACTGAACTGAGGTGGAAAGCAGTCAATGTATTAGTTGAGAATGAGAATATAGTTAGGGACCCTTGGTGTTGCTATTCTGTGTGTTTTCATAAGTGACAGCATGGCTGAAGAAACACATCTGCCACTATTATGATGGTATTCGTGTTCATTTAATCTCTCCAAAGGGGTGGTGAATGTTGTGTGTAGCAATGAAGTGAAAGCTTAGTTCTCCTGTAGCTCATTTCACAGTTAAGAGAGGAGGTGGTCAAGAATTATCCTCAAGTATTGAAAATAATGGAAGCCTTTTTGCCGAGTCCACCTCTTTATCTCTGACATGTGTTAATGTTGTATGAAATATACTGTTCTTTTTTTTTTTAATCTAACCTGACAAAAGATTTCAGCTGAGAGTCAAGAGTAGTGAAGCAGATGACGAGCCTTTGAGAATAAGATATGGATCTTCGGTGCTGAGAGGCACCTCTGCTGTTGAGACTAGTTTATAGTGCATATACAGCAGTATGGGAGGGCCGCTCAGCTCTCAGTGAGAAGCTAACACGGAGCTGTGGAGAGGAGGGCAAGGCTGGACAGTGGAGGCAGATTTGGCTGCTTGCCAGATATGAACAGCACAGCCCTTTTATAAAAATAAAGGTTAACTTTGCTGGTTATAGTTTTTAATAAGTCTTTTTTACAGTAGTGGTATAAAGATTTTGATGTGCATTGTTATAGCTTAATTTGCCATTAAGGGTACTCCATACTCCATTAATCTATAACAACATTCTTGAGGAATTTTATGGTAGTTCTGCAAAATATATTTGCAAGGGATGCATTCAGTGGAAGATAGTCACTAAATCAAAGCTGCTGAAAGCAGGCATTTGCTGACCCTGAGCCCTAGGATGCAAATAGTCACTTCAGGTTCAGGACTTCTAAACTTCTAATTTCATACATCAAAGCTACCACTATCTACAGTGTTTGCCCTGTTTTTCTGATTATTCTCTTTTCTGGTTTTGCCATCTTGTCTATTTCTTTGTAGACTTGTTCCTTCCCTTGGATTCCCTTTGCATTTTTATCTTGACCAGAGCAAATCCAGCAGCTTAGAAATACTAACTCCTTCCAATCCTCCTGAAGAGAAAGGCTTTCTCTCTTGTCAGCAGCAACAGAAGCCATCTAGAGATGTTCTCTCAAGCATTGCTGTTGCAGCAAGAACAATTGGATTGTAAGTGTTGTGTGTGAGAAGTTTTTATTTTATTTTTGTTACTGGTGCTGGTATCCTGTTGAGTACTACTGTTACCCCTTTGATAAGAGCAGAATGGAGGGGAACGTGCAGAATGGAAGAGGACATACTATTGGTCTTATAGCTAGTTTGTAGCCCTGTGGAGAGCAGTGCAATACGTTGTAAAATTAAGCAAGAGTTGAGGAGAGTGCTACTGAGAGCTGTAAATTTTCTCATTTATTTTCCTGATCTCAGTCAGTAATTAACACCAGTCTTTATGTAAACCATTCTCTAGTCTTTTTGAAAGCACTCTATTAATGCACAGTTTTGACTGAAAATTTAAGTACAGGATGATCACACAATGTGTCATTAAGATTACATTGTAGCAGTGAAATCTGCTGTACACAGCGCTATCTACCTGCAGGCTTGTTTCTCATGGAAGCTGCTGGTTGTGCAAAATACTTACTTTTTTATACTTGCATACATGTTTGTTAGTCTCTTACAATTAAAACACATTTACAATGTAGTGTTACGTATCTATATTGTCATGGAGCTTTGTAAGCAATAGGTGAAAACTAGGAGTTCTGAAACCATTTTTTTTGTAGCTGGCTTTGCAGCAGGTGTTTGTGTTGCTGTCTGACTTCTATTTATGCTTGTGTTGTTACAATAGGAGACACTCAGGATTGTACATACTGAGGAAATTGTAACCAGTGATAATTGTGCACTGCTCAAAATCTGGCACACTACAGCCAACACACAATTTTTTTATTATTGTTAACAACCCTCCCCCCCCCCCGGCCCCTGCAGAGATCATTACTATTACACTTCAGTGTTCTGCCACATGATGTATTGTTTGGGTTGTTGGGTTTTTTTTCCTTATGTTTGGACTTGTGATTTGAGAGACATTGTCATGCTCTTTATCAATCCACCTTGTGAGAGTTCTAGGTAGGGACTGAGACCCTGGCATATGAAATAAAACCAGTAAGTCAAGAAAACAGGTCTGAATGGGTTTGGGTTTTCTTTTAAATTGGTGGGGGGTGTATTTCTAAGCAGTGTTACATGGTAGCAGGAATCACTTCAGATGAACAATAGGGCACCTGTTGCCTCATAGAGGGTGCTCCCTTCAGCCGTCTTTGGCACCTGTACCCCACTGAAACTGGCATAGTATCTTTTGAGTGGGCACTGTGTTAGCCTAGCAGATGGGCTGAAGCAGAATCTTGCCAGAAAACAGTTTGTGCATCAGGTTTTAAATATTAGAGGCCTGGACTCCCTCCTGAGAGTGCTGTAAGGGCAGACCATACATGTCTCTTCTGCTTGGGGTTAAAGGATGTGTCATATCTGTTCCAGCTTAAAGCAATTAACTTTGAAAGTCAGTGGTTTCTATTGCTGGGGAATACAAATCTTTGGCAGTAATGAATTAAGATTAAGATTACATAGAAGTATGTGTAAGAAATGTAGTGGAATTTCCTGCCAGAACTGAATATTCTTAACTTGCAGGCATTTGCAGTTATATGCAGAGCAGTTTAGCAGCTGAGCACAATTTTCTACTAAAACCAGTTTAGTTAGGTCTTGTGGAAGATGGTTTCAAAGCAGGGTACAGAGGGCTATGTACATATCATTTGTATAGTAAAATTTTACATTCATAAAATATCTAGAAGACTATAGAAAAACCATACTTATAAACACTGCTGAAAAGAGTTGTCCAGGAAGGGATGATGCATCATTGAAGGAACAATGTGCAGGGAAGCAGGTCTTCCTTAGGCTACATTAAAAATGGACTATAAATAGCCTTCAAACACTGAATATTTTAGCTCTTGAGAAATATTGGATAATGCAAAGGTTGGGGGTGGAGGGTGGTGCAGGGAAAGAGCAGTGAGTTTTGGTCAGCTTTCAATATTTGTTTTAATGCCCTCCATGTGTAGGAAATATTTGAAGTTGTGTGTTAAATAGCAGATGATACATTTTATTTGTGTACTTTTTGGTTTGAGTAACTACACTCCTGCAGAGTGGATCAATTTTATTCTTAGATGCTCTGAGCAATACTCCCCCCTTGTTTGTTAGCTATTGTATTTAACAGCTCTTGGCTGGACTTAAATAGGCTTAGAATTTTTCCTTTTTTTTTTAATAGGTAGCCTCTAACTTTGCTATGTTTGAGATTAGTTTTTATTTTTACAAAGAACTAAGCTGAAAATAATACTCTTCTTGATTAGTTACCCAGTGAAACGAAGCAAAAATAAAATACTTGCAATCCAAGAACTTCTGAAATAATTTTATTTGTGTTTCCTAATCAAATATATCCTGAAAATACCCAGCAGTGGCAAAGACACCAGCTGTGGACAGGAGCAGGGGTTTTCCAAACTGCCAAATCAATGCTGTTTTCTTTTCCATTGTGTAAACTTTGTCAACAAAACTGGTTCTGTGAGAGCCATTGAAAATATTTCACTGTATTCCAAATGTGACTGCCACAAATTAACTGCTAAAACTACAACAAGCACGTTTGAACTGGCAAATAGAATTGGCACGTTTCTTTGTCAGACTGCATGCAATTGTGCTGTGTGGTTGTAGGAAATCACAGTTCATCCAGAAACACCCTTTTGTTACCATTTCTTATTAACATTTAGAAAGCTACATTAATTAAGGTTGTAGCACTCAGCAACTAAATGGATGAAATTCATGATTAAAGAGGATGATAAGGCTATAACTGCTCTGCCTGGGTGAAACCAGGGAATTCTGGACATGGGTTAATTTGAGGTAAGTTATTTGCTGTGTTGTGTAGGCACAACAGTTGGAAATCACGGCAAAGAGCGTGAATCTTGCTGCACAGCTTTATTTCACAGTGCATTTTAAATTCACATGCTTTTCATTGGCATGGTAGCTGCAATTGTGGAATGGGGCGGGAGGAGGAACGGAAAATGGAGCTGTGCCCTTTGCCGTTTGCACATGTTTTGTGAGACTTGTATTGGCGTGAGATAGAAACAGCCATAGCCCACTACGTGCTTTGTCTTGCACCAGTGTCCCCAGTTAAAAGTTATGCAGACAGTGGTTTTAATTGTGTGTATACATCAATGTGCCTCCCCTAAAATTTAAGGGATTGTGCATCTCAGCTGATAAAAGCAACGTACCCTGTAAACTGTGAACTCTCACACTTGTTATGCTATTTTAAGATATAATTTGCAACCATAATCTCAGTATATGTGTGTGTATTTATATGCCATCAGAGACCTCCTGCCTATCAACATTGCTCTCCTGCAGGGTCTCTGCTTACTGTCCTGCAGTCTAGCGTTTAGCTGATTGTAATATTATAAATAGCCATGTGCTACCACACAGAACGATGCTAGCACATGGCTAATTACAAGTATGCAGTAATTAACTATGAGCTAAACTCGCAGGAGAGTATGTGGTGGTGGTCTATGAGGTATGTAATCAGACTGTTTGTTAAACCTTGGGAGCCTTTCCAGTCTGTTAAGTAACTATACATAGTAATGAGACAATCTAAAAAAAAAAAAACATTTATGTTCATTTATGGGCAAAAAATAGTCTGTCTTATTTCTGAGCTGGAGCTGAGGTACTGATGCCTGATGCATGAATGGTGAGTTAAAATGATGGGACAAAAATCTATGCATGCAGCTTCCACATTTCTGTATCAGATTCTGTCCACTATCTGTCTAAGAAATCTGGAGTGTTGCCCATTGGGAATGTTATACCTTTTTTCATGTATGTATGGTAAAAACCAGTAATACCATTTCCTCCTTTGCAGATTTGAATGTTCTGTTACTCATTTTGTGGAGCATCTGTTTCTGTATCTTGTTGAGCTTTGTCTGATTTATTTTTTTTTTCCTTCTTTCTTTCCCCTTCTCTCATTGTAATGACTGCTGGTTAGTTTTGCAAGGGTGTGACTGAAAACCATCCACACCAGCACAGTGTAAGAACCCCAGGGGTTAGGCCCTTTTTTTGGGTGACCTCCTGTTAATTGCTCTTCTTCATTAACCTGACAGTTGTTACTGTCTGTTTCAGATTACCATGAGTTAGGCCTCTCTTTATAAAATGTCAAGATACCTACAGGGAAGTGAGATCAGACTCCTTCAAATGCATCTAAATTTGATACTTCTCTATACTTATCAACTGTCTGTTAAGTATCTTGCTATTATTCTTATACAGAGGTTCTTTTCCGAGTGAATTAAGGGAAAAAAAGGGGGTGTATCATCTTTGGAAGGAAGGTGAGGTAACCCATGAAATGTTTAAGGATGTTGCTAGGTCATGCAGGAAAGAAATTGGAGAGGCAAAAGCCCATTTAGACTTTGACTGGCCACTGCTGTGAAGGAAACAAAAAATCCTTCTACAAATATATTAATGGAAAGAGCAGGGGCAAGGACAAACTGCACTCTTTAGTGGACGTGGAGGGCAATATAGTAACTGAAGATGAGGAAAAGGCAGAGGAACTTAACACCTTCTTTGCCTCAATTTTTAATAGCAAGTTAGGTTGTCTTCTGGACAACTGTCCTCCTGAGCTGGCAGATGGATTCAGGGAGCAGTATAGTGTCCCTGTGATCCAGGAGGAAGTAGTTAGAGACCTGCTCTGCCTCTTGGATCCTCACAAGTCCATGGCACCAGATAGGATCCATCCCAGGGTGCTGAGAGAGCTGGCACATGAGCTGCCAGGTCACTCTCCATCCTTTTTTAACAGTCCTGGCTCACTGGAGAGGTCCCAGATGACTGGAAGCTGGCCATCATGATGCCCATCCACAAGAAGGGCTGGAAGGAGGAACCAGGGAATTACAGGCCTGTCAGCCTGACCTCGGTGCCAGGCAAGATTATGGAACAGGTCATCTGAGTGCAATCACACAGCACTTACAGGATGGCCAAGGGATCAGGCCCAGCCAGCATGGATTTAGGAAGGGCAGGTCCTGCCTCACCAACCTGATCTCCTTCCATGATCAGGTGACCCTCCTGGTGGATGTGGGGAAGGCTGTGGATGTAGTCTACCTGGACCTCAGCAAGGCCTTTGACACTGTCCCCCACAGCAAACTCCTGGCCAAGCTGTCAGCCTGTGGCTTGGACAGCAGCACTCTGTGCTGGGTCAGGAACTGTCTGTAGGGCCGAGCCCAGAGGTTGGTGGCGAATGGTGCCACATCCATCCATGGTGCCTTATTGATCATCTGAACCAGGGGATTGAGTCCATCTTCAGTAAATTTGCAGATGACACCATGCTGGGGGCAGGTGTGGATCTGTTGGAGGGTAGGAGAGCTCTGCAGAGGGACCTCGACAGGCTGGACAGATGGGCACAGTCCGACAGCCTGAGTTTTAACACATCCAAGTGCCGGGTTCTGCACATTGGCCACAACAACCCCATGCAGTGCTACAGGCTGGGGTCAGAGTGGCTGGATGGCAGCCAGGCAGAAAGGGACCTGGTGGTACTGGTTGATAGTAGCCTGAACATGAGCCAGCAGTGTGTCCAGGTGGACAAGAAGACCAATGGCATCCTGGCCTGTATCAGGAACATGTGTGGCCAGCAGGAGCAGGGAAGTCATTGTGCCCCTGTACTCAGCACTGGTCAGGCCACACCGTGAGTACTGTGTCCAGTTCTGGGCCCCTCAGTTTAGGAAAGATGTTGAGCTGCTGGAATGTGTCCAGAGAAGGTCAACAAGGCTGGTGAGGGGTTTGGAGCACAAGCCCTATGAGGAGAGGCTGAGGGAGCTGGGGTTGCTTAGCTTGGAGAAGAGGAGGCTCAGAGGAGACCTTGTTGCTGTCTGCGACTACCGGAAGGGAGGTTGGAGCCAGGTGGGGGTTGGTCTCTTTTCCCAGGTAACCTGTGACAGAACGAGAGGACACAGTCTCAAGCTGTACCAGGGGTGGTTTAGGCTGGATGTTAGGAAGAAGTTCTTCATAGGAAGAGTGATTGGCCATTGGAATGGGCTGCCCAGGGAGGTGGTGGAGTCACCATCACTGGAGGTGTTTGAGAAGAGACTGGATGAGGCACTTAGTGTCATTGTTTAGTTTATTTGATGCTGTTGGATGATAGGTTGGACTCAATGATCTCAAAGGTCTTTTCCAACCTGGTCTGGTCTAGTCTATACTGTTCTATCCTAATTTTTCTGATATATGTCAGTAAGGTAGTACATCTAATTCTATTTGGGTTATGTGATGTTGTTGAATACAGTTTTCATTGTATTTATGGAATGTGATCCTTTAAACTGATGTTGTGGTAGTTTTAGGCTGATGCCTAGGAAGTTTTTCATGGATCTTGAGTAGAAAAGTGGTAGAATGTAAACAAATTACCACTGGATGTAAAGTGAAAATAATGATAAGGTCTAAATAATCCCATTGGTCCGGTAACTAACATAAAGTTAGTTGTATAAACTAATTCTTTTTGGCTTCTTCACTCTAGCAGATACTGGCTTGTGCTTTTACTTGGCTGTTGCTGACCTTGGCTGATTTCTTGTTGTGGCTAAGTACTAACAAGCTACTCTATGCTTAATTCCTCTTTCTTTTTTTCCCTTGTACAGGGGAAAGGGAATGGAGAGGGGGAAGCTGTTGATAACCCCTGGTTTTGTCCAGGGGGTTCTTATGTTGTTTATAAATTGTAAATATATATAAATATTGTATATTTTGTACATATTCATTGCATTTCATATTTCCAGACTGTAGTTTTGCTTGTAAATATAGCTTCATTTGCTTCCATTTGAGCTGGTCTGGCAATTTTGTTTTGAGGGGTAATTTCAACCCACCACAGATGTCTTCAGCTATTAACATGTAGTGGAGAAGGATAAAGACTTAAGTACTTGTGCCTTAATTCCCTGTTCAGTACCATGGTGTGAAAAGAACAAAGTTTGCCAAAATTGCCTTCCTGATTGTATGATATTTTAAAACTGTGTTCTGAATGTGACTGCTGCAAGTTTGAGTCTGTGGACACTTCATACCGTCCAGAGCTGCTGTTTTAGGATATGTTAATTTTATCTTAATGCATTATTTGCACAGAAGTATTCACATGGGAAAGTGTCAAGCAGAAGGCAGTGAGGACCTTGTGGGTGTCAGGTGTGTGTGCTGTAAGATTTAACCCAGATACTGAACAGAACTGAAGGAGAATGGCAGCTGAGGGAGTCTCTTCATTGCAAAAATATTATTGTGTCCTGACCATCAAAAAAAAAATGTAACTTGGATGGTTTGATTAGATCTAAGTTTATTTGATTTTTATTATGTGGATAAAAGCAGTATATTTTTGTGTGTGCTGATAGTTGAAGTGTTTCACACCTGGACTGTTGCTCGTATTTGATCATTGTAAGAAGTTTGAAAGGGACACTTATTTCCTAGGAACTGTATTCTTTTTAGTGTTTTTCAGTGATGATTCTAACAGATGATTTAGTCTCATTAAATTTTAATCCCAGTGTAGCTCCATGTAACTTCAGTAGTATCGAAGAGAACTGATAGTTCTCTCAGGGTCAGAAGAAAATAGAATTGCATTGTCTGTGCAGAGAGGTTCTGTCTCCTGGGCTGTAATTGGCACATGTGGTCAATTACTGTTTTGAAATCTCTCCTTGCACTAAGAGGCACAATCCCTCTTCCCCTGTTAGGAAGGTGGTGGTGGTGCTATCCCTAACTTAGGCCAATGTCTAAATAATGTCAGCATAAAAATCAAGGTTCTAGGCCAAATTAATTTGTAATAGAGGAATGCAGACAGTCCTGTCTAGTGGCATAATGTAGGTCATAACTTTTAAGTGTCTTTGTCATGGCAGTGAATTGATAGTAACCAAACAGGGAGGTGATCCAGTTGACTGGAATGACTTAAACACAGTCTGTTATAATGAAATACTTTGTTCTGGTACAGGCCTGCAATGGGGACATCCTGCTTACTCCTGAATTAGCATTGAGGGACAGACTTCTCAAAATGTGGGCTAAAATTGCTTTTGTACTTGTTGATTAAAACTATTGTGTTTGTTGTTTTCCTTTTGTTTTTTCTTTGAATTTTGCACAACTTTGACCTTTAAAAGCAGGAATTTCAGGTCAAATGTTGACTATCTTTCATGTATTTTTTCTAATGACTATATGCTATGTTAGCTTGGTCTTTGTTTGCATTTATGTTTTATTGTTTGCAGCTTGATTCCCATCTCTCTCTCCTTTTGCAGCTTCCCCTCAAATCCATGTTCCTGTGGATGATGATGCAGTTCATGTAATTAAAGTGGTAATGTGTTGATCTCATTTCTAAACTGTTAACTAGCATGCATTTCTTTCTTTTCATTATCCTTATTTGCAGTATCAGATCTGTATTGGATGCTTGTGGCTTTTGTCTTTCCTTTTTATTTTATTTTTTTTTGGACTAGATATTTGGCATTTCCATGATACACAGTATTTTCTTGATCCTTTCCTTGATTAGTGCACTCAACAATTTACTAAGGAACATCAGGCTGTGAACTTGCACACTTAAGACGCTATTTTCAAGAATTTGTGGAGTATAATTCCTTAAAGAATCTCTATTGATGAAAATGTATTGCTAAACAACTTTTATTTTTAGCCACTTATTTAAACTGCATTTCAGATAGCATAGTGTATGGGAGGTGAGGAGTCACAAAAGGGGCTTAATCGTCTTTGAGTTTCTTACATACCTCGCTTGAGAAACTGTTGTCTTTTGAATGTATTTTCTGATACTAAGTTTGTTTACTTCTTAATAGGAATATCTTGAAAATGGCCCGTTGTTTTCTGAACTGAAATTTTACCAGAGGGCTGCAAAACAAGAGCACAGTAAGTAATGTCTTAATTCTGATTCAAGTAGCTTTAAGTGCAAGTTTGAGTTTAACTACTTATAATAAGTATTGTTGCTCTAGAGTTTAATAGCAAACTCATCTCATAGACACTGAACTAATTCTAGTTGTTGCTGTAATAGTTGTAGATTTCTACAGGTTTCTTTACTTGAATGTTATCCTTGTCCTTTCTGAAGTGTACCAAATTTATTATGTGCACACTTCAGGGTGCACAACAATGAATGGACTCCAGTGAGGCCAGCCTTGGAACAGAGGTGCTACATGGACTAATTGGTGACTGTATTTATGCTAGTAACTATTCCCATGTGCAGAGATAAGAGTGTGTGTAATCATCACAGGATTTAGTAGTAATCAAAGCACTTGGTTCTGCAGACACTTAAGCATGGATGTGATTTATTCATGGGAACTGTTCTAAAGACTTTAGATGACTTAGATTGCTGGTAGACATAAGCACTTTAGATAGCTTGAAGCATTCTGTATTGACTAGAGCTTCTGAAAGAATTATTTCTTCAGCTATTGATAATTGCTCACCTGCCATCTAAGGGAGCAAAGTATCACGTTGCTAGACAAAAATACTTCTTATTTTGAACAACATGGAGAACTTCAGAGTAAAGTATGTTCTGAATTGTTTGCTGCACAAACTGCCAAATAAGTCTTGCGTCGTTTCATTCAAAGCCTTGACTTGACAGCTAAAACAAAACCAACAAAAAAACCCCACATCAAACTAGCTACCTTTAACCTAATGTTACCCTTTTTATTGTTGTTACAGTAAGAAAATGGATGAATCTCAAAAAAATAAAATGTCTAGGAATTCCAGTGTTTTGGGGATCAGGCTTGGCTGAATACAAGGGAAAAAGGTAATAAAATGAATGGTAATTAAGCCTCAAATTGACTGAAGATCCATTTTCAACAGAATGGAGAGGAATCCTTTCAATTTGACACAAACTTGCACTCTTGCCTTGAAGGATTTCTCCTTTTTTATATATTTCCTGGTAGCTATAGGTTCATGGTCATGGAGAGACTTGGGGAAGACCTTCAAAGAATCTTTGAAGATTGTGGAAGCAGATTTAAGAAGGAGACTGTTCTGCAACTTGGGGCACGAATGGTGTGTACAAAGAGGGGGGAAATTGCTATGTCTTGAACTTGCTGAGTTCAACTAGAAAATTGTCTTCCTTATGTAGTTCCTTTACGTAGCTCTTGAGTTTAGAATTAAATGTGTAAATGTTATGTGTTTTCTTACATTTGATCTTTTTTTAGATAAAATGAGTATTAAGTAGAAAATCAAGACCCCTTGTAAACCTGGAAGTTGGTGGACTCAAACTAATTTTTTATTTTAATATATTAAAACATAGGCCATCCACTTCAACATGCATGTCTAGGCTGAGATGTGTAAGCTTATTCTCATATGCTTTAACTTGTATGGATTTTATTTTTTCCCCTGTGTCTGTAGGGTATTGTATTAGACATCCATATCTGTCAAAGTTCACAATTGCATGCTGGAATGCAAAATTTTGAGGTTGTTTGCTGAACACACTGATTGTAGAGGCCAGCATTAGGCCACTAAGCAAATATCACTTTTGTTTTCAAATGTGTGCAGGCTGGCGCATACTAACAGATGATTATATAGGCGCTTCTTTGTAATATCAATTGTGCTGTGACAAATTGTACTCTGAGCAAGTTTGCTGATGATACAGCACTAGGAGGAGTGGCTGACACACTGTCAGGCTGTTCTGCTATTCAGTGAGATCTAGACAGGCCGGAGAGTTGGGCAGAGAGGAACCTAACGAAGTTCAAAAAGGGCAAATGTAGAATACTGCACCTGGGAAGGAACAACCTCATGTCCCAGCACAGATTGGGGTTTGACCTACTACAAAGTAGCCACATGAGGAATGATCTGGGAGTCCTGATGGACAACAAGCTGTGAGATAGCACTGTGCTCCTGTGGGAAAGAAGGTCAGTGGTATCTTTGGAGTACATTAAAAGGAGTGTGGCCAGCAGATTGAGGGAGGCTCAACTCTACTGTGGCCACATTTGGAGAATTGTTCTGGTCTCCCCAGATCAAGAGAAACAAGGAACTGCTGGAGTCCAACAGAGGGTTACGAAGGTGATGAGGGGACTGAAGCATCTCTCTTAAGAGGAATGCGTGAGACACCTGGGGCTGTTTAGCCCAAAGAAGAGAAGACTGAGAGGGGATCTCACCAATTGTGGTAGTTTTATGTTTGGGGGGAATCTTCCAACCCACCACACCAATCTTTATCAGTATCTGATGGGTGGGTGTCAAGAAGATGGGGCCAGATTCTTTTCAGTGGTGCCCAGCGACAGGGACAAGGGGCAGTGGGCACAAACTGGAAATGCAGAAGGTTGCACCTAAACATATGGAAAAACTTCTTTTTTGGGGTGGTGTTAGTGCACTGGAACAGGCTCTAACAGGCTCTAGAGAGGTTGTGGGGTTTTCTCTTCAAAATCTGCTTGGATGTGTTCCTGTGCAACCTGCTCTGGATGACCCTGCTTTTAGAAAGAAGATTGAATTAAATAATCCCAAGAGATCCCTTCCAACTCCTACCATGCTGGGATTCTGTGAGGCTGCTATTACTGTGCGGAGGAGCTCTTGAGTACAAAGGAAAAGTTTTTGCAAGAAGAATGTCTTAGTACTAGAATGCACTTCCCAGAGGCTGCAAATGCCCATCCTTATGGACATTTAAAACTTGACTATTCTCTTTTAGAATCCAATCTAATTTACATTAGTGCAGCTTGAAGCAGAAGGTTTAGACTGGACAACTCTGAAGTTTCATTTTAACCTAAATAATAATTAAGAAGTGAAGGGCTTTTGTGGTCTCATAACTGACAAACTTGTAGCACTCTTGTTACTCTCCAAAAGCCAGGGTTAGAATGTCCTATGTATTTTCCACATGCAAATGTGTTCTTTTTAATAATAATTAGGGCTATTGTACCCGAGTAAGGAGATGAAGCAGGATGCTGATGATGCAGGGGGTTGGTGATGTGAAATGCAGGTCATATAATAACTGCCAGGATGAAATATATTTTAAACCTTCAGGGGTGATTAAATATGTGGCTTTTAAGAGCTTGATGGTCTTGATATTTCCTCCATTGTCTATAAAGTACTAGTTTCATTCTTGATTTGCAGCCTTTGAAGTTGGTACTCACAGGTAGTTACACAGGGATACCTCATGGCAAAGTGTGTCTTGCTTATGATTTGTCATTAGCCGTGTGCCCGATGAGAACAGACCCTCTGGAAGGGAGTGGGTAGTCCTTGTGCTCTATCTCAAAACAAATTTCTCAGCTCAGTCTGTGTAGCCCTTGATTTCACTGTATAAGTGAGAAATATTTGGTGGTAGGTTTGGGGCTCAGTGGAGATGATGATGATGATGATGATTTCTTTTCTAAATCCTTTCCTAGTTGGATACTTTGGAATATATACACGAAAATGAGTATGTTCATGGTGACATTAAAGCAGCAAATCTACTTCTGGGCTACACTAATCCACACGAGGTAAGCATGCTTATTTATCTACTATTACTTTAATGCATTTATAACAGTTTAATAGTTTTACCTATATTCTGCAGTAACAATTCCTGTTTTAGAAGGCGTTCATGCGTGAACACTCATATCATGACAGTTCCAAGAGTGGCTCCATAGGGCTAAAAGTGTGAAACAGAATGAACAAAACTGCTTTGTTCCCTTTGTTTTCTGCTGACTGTGGTACTCTTATGGATGGGTAAGCTAATCAAGAAGGCAAGTCTGAGGACCTAATTGCTCTTCTAGGTTATGCCAGTGTGGTGGTTTTAGGCTATGCCTTTAAAATTTAGCTGCAGATTTTGAGCAGAAAAGTAGAAAAATATAAATAAATCACTATTGGGTGTAGAAAGGAAGACAAAAGATTATTCTAAGCAAATTCAATGGGTAAATGTCTGGCATAAGAGGGATTGTACCATAACAATTCTTTCCCATTCCCTCCTCTTCTTATCTCAGCTGTTTTGCTTCACTTAGGAGAGAGATAATGTGTTTCTGGCTGGCCTTGGGATAAGTCTAACCCACTGCTTTCTCTCTCAACTCCTCTCTCTCTTGCGACAGGAGGGTTTGGGGGCGGGGGGCAGTGGAACATCTCTCCCTGGTCTTTCTGACCAGGGTGGGGGGGGGGTGGGGGTGTGTGTTGTTTGCAAATTTTAAGTATCTGTATAATATTGTAAATACTGTCTATTTTGTACATACTCATTGCATTCCATTGTAGAGTGTAGGTTTTGCTTGTAAATACAGCTTCATTTGCTTCTAACTGAGTTGGTCTGGCTAAAAGTTAATGCTGGGAGGAAATTTCAACCCACCACAGCCAGTTGCAGTATGTTAGTAGAAAGATGTAGCCTATTGGATTTTCCTTCCTGAGAAGTTCTGCCTTTCTAATATGGTCATGAATTGTGTTTCCATATTGCTAATTCTTGTGTCCTACTCGTTGTATGGGCTATAACAGGTAAGGGAGACTGAGGTTGCTGCTCTCTAACACTGAAGCTTCAAGCTAGCTTTGGAATGGCAGTGTCTTAGTGAAATGTTTTGAAACAAATCTTTTGATCTTGTCTTACTCCACATGCTCTTAAAATTGTCTTTTTGCCCCTTCAGTTAGTAAAATCTGAACATGCTTCTTTTCTTGGAAAAAAAATCATTTAGGAAAAATGACTTCAGTATAATTAGCTATAAGAAACTCTTAATCTTGTCTTATAATTTTCTGCTGCAGTGGCAAAGAAACAGGCTTTGCAAAACAGCTTAGTGCCACAGGGGGTTGAACCACTGCTTTTTTTACAAGTTTAATGCTAAATAGTTAAGTCAAACTTAACTTTTCAGCTTTCTAAAACACACGTAGTTTGAAAACTAGCATGGATGTTTAAAACAACCATGTTTTTAAGCAGTGGTCTCAGTTTATAGTGTTTACCAGCCTTTTGAATGCAGAGGAGGTGGCTGTTTAGAGGCAAAATGATCTGCTACCCAAACCCATTAACGTAACTCAAATGGCTTCTTTTGTCTTGACAATTGTGTATTTTTATGACAACAAGATATGCTGCTGGTTTTTACATTGGAATAACTTTGGAAGTGTCCATTTACAGTAATCATAAAATTTTAAGATGTGTAGCTGACTTTGATCAGCTGCTTTTGAATTAGCCATATTGTTGGGTGATTTTCTGGTTTATGTTGTCTGCATGAAGATCTTCCTATACTAGTAGTTGAACAGTAAATTCGTTGGCAGAGTAAAATTAGGCACTGTTGAGCTACGGGTCAGGTTTTAGGTGGAAATATAACTTAAGTCATATGGGTATTCCAGTTTAAGTAACTCCTTGCTTAACATGTGCAAAGTGCACGTTAGTGCTGAAAGGTTTTGTGTAGAATATTGGTCAGTAAAGTTTCTTTTTCCACTGATACTAGTCTATAAAACATTTTTAAAAACCATATTCTAATTCAGAGAGTTAAATTAGGAGATAATTTCTAAGTCTTATTTGCATTTGTAAGGTATTAATTAAACTTTCATTTCTGTCTGCTTGAGAAAACTTAGAACAATTCAGATATTATTCAGATAACTTTCAAGTCATGGGCTCTAGAAATTCTGTAAGTGGCCACAAGTCTGCTAATTTCACTGAAGCCATGATAGCTATACCATAACCCATCTGCAGCCATGTAGACCATGATTGTTTCTGAATTTATTCTAAGGTAATGTGTACTGTATTAAGCTTACACAGCAGGGCAGATGGCTTTATGGGGCTGTTTCTAGTCAAATAAATTACTTTCCAGGCACAGCTTACACAGTATCTTGAAACATGTGTGCTCTGTGTCTTGTGAGGCATGAATTGAATATCTTTTCTCTGGAGTTTTTGATTCTGTGCTTGCTGCCTCCATCCTTGTTCCTTACTTGTGCTAGAAGCAGTACTAGATGATACTAATACCTAAAACAGTGTGAGAGAGTCTGTACATGTGTACTTGCACAGATGATCTTGCATTTGTCATGTCATGGCTATTTGCACATGCTGTTAATTTGCACGTAACTTTATCATGAAAGCTGCTTCTTAATACTCCAGACGTGTCCAGTTCCAGTGTAAGACTTCATGATATTGTGACAGCTTTTTCTACAAATGAAGCTGTCTTTATGAACATACTGGGATGCTTTGTGGAACATCACCATTGATTAAATATGACAAAAACATGGACTATTCTATCTTGCATCCTCTAAACTGTTGTTGGAGAAAACTGTATTTTAATTTGGCAATGTGTTTCAATCTTAAACACCACAGATAAAACCTCAGATACTGTCATTGCTACCAAATGCCTGTGAAATGTTTTGTCCCACTTCCTGCTAGAATGTTTGATAGCTAGAGAGCTGTGATCTTATTTTATTAAAAACAGGGGAATTGGGTGGTAAAGTGGGTAACCTAATCTCATAGGAATGAGAGCATCTAGCCAGTGGCAAACTCGGGAATACAAGTTGAGAGACCTGTCGCTCCAGTGGGAGTTGGTGTAATAAAGCTGTCTGACCTAACAATTTCTGTGGTGAGTTTTTGTTCAGAATTTTGTCAGTGGGTTCTTGCTCTTTAGGGCCCAGGATTTTAAAAGATAATAAAATGGAAGTGTTCTTTAATTCTAGAAATTCATTTTTAAAAGAAAACCATAACTAGTATCTTAAAATTACATATTAAAAATGTATTTCCATATTCTGTTTTGGGGGAGAGAGAGACATCCCTTTTCAAAAAAGCACATGTATTCTTATATTCAACTTCAATTTTTTTTGGTTGTTTAGTGGTTGTACATATGTACTCTTCTGTGTGAGTTTGTGCCTGACTTCCTGCAGTTCCAAAAAAAGATCATTTTTCTATGTTAGAATTTCTGCTGCTACTCTCTCTCCTGTGTAAATTAACTTGGTAGATTTATACCACTGCAAATAAATACCATAGTCCCCTTTTTGAAAGAATGTCTGAAATCCATACTGCTGTCCCCTGCCTTCTGTGGCAAGGCAGAGAAACAAATAAAGGTCCTGTCCCTGTGTGACCTCCAAATGATGTTTAGAAATGGTTAGAAGATCAGAATCAACTGATTTCTGAACAGCTTGCTGCAGATCTGTTCAATGGAAGGGAGCAAGGCCATTCAGTGAGTTACAAGTCAAGTGATCAATTCTCCAATCAATTATGTTTCTGAACTTGGATGCAGCTCAGTGATTGACAGGAGTGATGTACTGGGGCAAGTACACAGCCCATGAGTCTCAGAGAGGCCTGAAAGGAAAACTGAAGTGATCAGACCTGTAAATTACACAAGCGAAGCACTGTCTCAGTATTGTGGTGATTTAAACGTAATTTGGTGCATAGCAGTAGCTGTTTGTATGATGAAGCAGACTAAGCATTATTGATGAAGACTCTAAAAGAGAAACTCAAATCCAATAAACTTGTTTAAATTGTGATACTATTAAAAGGGACAAGTGATCACCAGGAAAGATCTTAAAATTGGAGTTCTCGATAAATGAAATAAGTTTTGGAAGAATGCCTCTTAAAAACTATTACCTTGTATTCTCTTCCTTGGCCCCCACTGCCCTTGGAATATATGGGCAGACATGCTGCAGTGTTGCAGACTCAAATCTGCACCAGAATTTGCCTATTTGGATTTTTATTGTATTTGCACCTCCATTCTGATTTTGATTTTAAGCATTTCTTAGACAAGGTAGGTAGAGAATAGAACTCTCAGAGTTATCACATATAGACCTAACCAAAAAGGAAAAAAAAAAAAGAATACAAATCAAAGTTTTAAGACCAGTAGTCACTGGACCAGCATAGAAAATGCAGAGCTCACATGTTGATCCCATGGGTAGAAGATGCATGAAAACGACTCCAGCTTTAAGCCATTTTTTCGTTGTCGTCTTTTGTGCCTGGTATTACAGATGTGTTAAAGAGCATATGAATTGAGAAAAATGACAATGTTGCTGCTCTCTTTTAGGAAGGATACAGTATGCAGAAATTCCACGTAGAAACACTTGAGTTTTAACTCATGGAAGTTGGCTAAACCCTTGATCTGATATGTAGCTTTACAATCAGGTGGCCTTATGTAGCTTTACAATCAGGAGCAGGGAGGTCATTCTGCCCCTGTACACTGCACTGGTTAGCCCGCACCTCAAGTACTGTGTCCAGTTCTGGGCCCCTCAGTTTAGGAAGGATGTTGACTTGCTGGAATGAGTCCAGAGAAGAGCAACAAAGTTGGTGAGGGGTTTGGAACATAAGCCCTACGAGGAGAGGCTGAGGGAGCTGGGGTTGCTTAGCCTGGAGAAGAGGAGACTCAGGGGTGACCTTATTACTCTCTACAACTACCTGAAGGGAGGTTGTAGACAGACGGATGTTGGTCTCTTCTCCCAGGCGGCCAGTACCAGAACAAGAGGACACAGTCTCAGGCTGCACCAGGGGAGGTTCAGACTAGATGTTAGGAAAAAGTTCTATACAGAGAGAGTGATTGGCCATTGGAATGGGCTGCCCAGGGAGGTGGTGGAGTCGCCATCACTGGAGGTTTTCAGGAGAAGACTTGATGGGGTGCTTGGTGCTGTGGGTTAGTTGTTTGGGTGGTGTTGGATTGGTTGAGGGGTTGGACGCGATGATCTTAAAGGTCTCTTCCAACCTGGTTTATTCTATTCTATTCTATTCTTAATTTTTTCATCAGTCCTACTTACTGCTACATTTGAATAGAACTGCTTACACTTTCTGTTTTGTTTTATTCCTTGTTTGTGGCTTTCTTCTGGTGTAGTAATGGCCCAAATACCTCGGTGTTCAGATGATTCCAGCATCACGACTTGCTGCTTGACAAGTCATGGGAGATTTATTTGCCTCTCTCCATTGCTTAGCCTTTCTTCCTTCTTTGGCTTCTGTTTTGTGAAAGATGCTATTTCTGTACCTAAAACTTCCTGTCCCCAGTGGATCTCAGTCTACCTTTAGCCTTTTTGTAGTGTAGCATCCAGCTGAAGTTGACAGCACTAGGGTCATTAGCAACCAATCTGCCTCTTATTAGTAGGTACGTAGTTAATAATTTACAGTGCATTACATAAGATAGTAATGAAACCACTGGAAAAAAAAAATAGCCACCCAGAAAGTCACTGTATTGTTACTGCTTGGTTGATAAATCACCTGCTACATATACTTAAAGACAGAGTCCAACACATTTGGCTTACGACTTCTGGCTCAGTGCAATTATATATCATGATGTATACAAGTTGTAAGAATTCTGTATATTTAATACACTTCAGTTGTAAAGCACTATGAAGGAGTCATGCACAAATGGGATGAGAGGGCTGCCAAGTCCATGGCTTGTTGCTTGTGCATGTAGATAAATATCTGTGCCTGTGTGGCTGTTTGCTTGAGTAAGGTGGGCATACTCACATTTGCATGAAATTAAGTGCAAAGACTTTAGAAATCTGGCTTCTAATCTATAACAAAATATATTAATAACAGACCGTGCTAAGCACTGTTGAGTCTAGTGCAGACTCAGAAAGAGAAAAGGCACACAGGTGAAAAATATTGTAGTGAAAAACATACTAAAAGACTTATTTTTCTTAATGTTCACCACCTTTTTGCTTTCCCTATACCCTTTAGAAAACCTGTAACACTCTATAAATTTGTTATGTACCCGTAGCCCTCATGTTCTGAGCAAATTAGATAATGTAACACAGCATGCCCTTCCAAAAGTAGACAAGTAGAACTAATATAAATAAAGAACTATATATCTATTTAATGATAAATGGGTTGTAATGAGAATTGATGAAATGTTATTAATGGTAATTTAAAATAACATAGTCATTCTGATAATGGTTGTGGCAGGGTTGTAACAGCGCATTGGTAGTTTTGTACAACTTGAAGGGGACTGATTTTTGGTGGTGGCTTTTGACTCAAGAGGCTACTGTCAGTGGCTTGTTTGTGGAAAAATTCTGATGTGAGAGTTGTGAAAGTGATCTGCGGCTTTTTGGCTTCCAGATCTTGCCACCAGCAGTGAAGGCAAGATAACCTAAGGCTACTTCTCACTTTCAGAGGAGTTTTTCAGTATAAATGTAAAACTACTCTGGTAATCCTACTACTAAAAGTAAATTAAGCAAAGTCTGTTTCTTAAAAATGGATTAAGAGTACATAGTTACTGTGATTTATCTGCAGGATAACTGGTAACTTCTATACAGAGTTCAAGTTTGACAAGCAAATATTTGTGGCTACCTTCTAGATTCCCTGTTCTTACAATAGTTTGAAACACCACCAAGGCTGGACTGCCGTATGGGAGTGTCTGTCACACAAGCAAGCACTCCCATCCCAGTCTGAACCAGAGAACTGGCAGAGATGCTCATCTTCTATTATTTTTTCTAAACAAATCTTGATTTAATATAAGGCATAGTCTGAATATTTAAAGACTGAAGTCTGCTCTGTATTTCATCATATTGCATCTGGTCAACTATACATGCTAGAAACTTACAATTAAGCAAAATCTAGAATGTACCCCTTAGCCTGGGAATAATACCCCACTTGGCCTACCCTCGCTTTCCCAGCCTATCAAGGATACAGATGACTCATAAAAGCTCATATTGTGGTAGTCTACATTAGTTCTCTCACATTGACTGTGGGCTCAATTAGGACAGATACCAGAGAATCAGGAATATGCTGGAGAACATATGCAGGTGAGAATCAAACTGGTCAACCCAACAAAGTTTATGCCTTGACCAATTTTCTAAAGGTGCCTATGGCCTTTAATCTTGTATCACAGTTTGTATGGTCTGTCAGGTGTAAAACATCATGGGTAGTCTTAAAAGCCATCTCCCTGCAGGAAGCGAGTGCTGCTTCCCCCCTTACATGCTTCAAATAAGCACACGTCCTGCAGCAGAAACAGTAAAACCAAGAGAGCAGCCATCCCAGTATTTGAAGCTGCCTGGAGCACAAACAAGAATCAGTAGTTCTACAGAATGTGCCACAAAATAATGTGTTAAAGTTTTCTTGAGGGTTTTTTGTGTGTTTGTTTTTCCTCTACCAGGAGTGACATAATTAAATTACAAGTGAGCGCCAGAAGAATTTATTTTAGACTTTTATAGGATAAACTATTTTGTAGCAAAAGAGGAAACAAAACTAAGGCTTGAATATGAAAAAAGCTTTTCTTTTATAATAATAATATGGTTAGTAGATGATTTAGGTTTTACTCCAGAGATCAGTTCCATTGGTTATATAATGGTAGTCTGTAGCATTTTTTTTTCTTTCTAAGTGAAAGTACTATACTTGGATATTTATTTAAAAAAACCCCAGTTACCTAATGTGAGAATGGGTCAATGTAAGGGTTAAAGGTTAGATGTGAGTGTGAAAGTGAGAAAATAACCTATGGGGTATGGCCGGGTGGACGGACTGTGATTAAATTCCAGCTGCTTTCAACAAGTTACTGCTTGTCAGCTGTGCTGCAGTAATTGACCATGTGCATGTATTAAGTCCACCCCTGTTGGAAGGTAGAACGTGTTAATCTGGACTTCATAGAGTGGGTTGGTGCCCTTAATCTAAATTAGGTGAGTGGTAGAATTGACATAGTTGCAGTACTGCCTGCACAATGCCTATAGAGAAATAGAGGCATAGGAGACAGATGGTGTGTTAGGGTTTGTCATGACAGGCAGCAGAAGAACAGAAAGTAAAATTCATCTTTCCTCAGCTGTTCTGTTTTCAGCTTCAGATCCTGTAAAAGTGAGCAAGACTGACTTTAAAATCAGTTAATGCTTTCACAATTAAGTCCAAGAATCCACAAGTGCATCTCCCAGAGAGGTCATTCAGAACCAGGGGGCTTTCCCTCCTCTGGTTATTTAGTGTACTTACAGTGAAGCATTAAAAAACCCAAACAAACAAAAACCCCACATGAAAAAAGACCCTCAAAACAAACAAAAAAACCACTTGTGCTAGGATGGAAAGGTAAATGTGGCAGAATGTGTGAGGTTGCTTCAATATACACAGTGAAGGCAAAGATTTTTTTTCTCCTACACTGTTCTAGCTCCATGGATTTGCTTTGAAGTAACTTAGAATGAAGTCTGGCTCTGAACCTTTTAAAAATATCTTAGAAATTTAGGAGTGTTTTACTAAGAGTTCATTCTGGGTTGAGGAGAGGTCTAGTTTCTCTTGCTTTGTTTTATCTTACACTTTCTGTTCAATAATAATTGTCACCATTACAAAGTGACCAACAGTGATGCTTAAAAGATGAAGATGAGACTACAGCTGGGCTAATGCCCAGCAGCCCTGTAGTCATGGTCCCTTGTTAGCCCTGGAGCCCTATGTCCAGTCTGGCTGGGTGAATCTCCTGCCTCACTGCTCTGGCTTTGGAGTTCCATTGCTGTCGTGAAATGGTACTGTTCTGGGGTGTGTATGTGCCTGTTTAAGGAGTGGAAGGGATCCTGTAAGCAGCATGAGCATACATAAAAAGGTGCATTGTAGTTTAGGCTGTCTAGATGCCCACCTGGGGAGGAAAGAGCTTAGGAACAAAATTAAAAAACTGAAATTCTGCTTGACTCTGAAATAAGAGTAGTGGAAGGATTTAAATGGGGAGGGCAGCTGTTATAGCCCCCAGCTGTACATATTTTATCCTAAGGCACCATTTGGTTTAATAAAATTTAGATCTAAGGCTGTCTTTAACCTATCAGTTTCTTAAGACATAATTATAAAGGTTATACTTTCAAAGGACAAAAGCATTATTCATTGTCTGTTCATGTCTTCCAGGTTTATCTTGCAGATTATGGACTTTCCTACAGATATTGTCCCAATGGGAACCACAAACACTATCAGGAAAATCCTAGGAAGGGCCATAATGGAACAATAGAGTTTACCAGTATAGATGCCCACAAGGGAGTAGGTAGGTTTCTTTTTTTTATTTCAGGCAAGTGATTGCAGAATGAGTAATCAGGGTGTGTGAGCTGATGTATACAATGGAAGTAGTCTTGGGGATTGCTCAGGGTTGATCAGACTCTTATGTGGTGACCTCTTCTTGTATCTGAGAGTGCTTCTCCAGGGCTCGGGTGGGGGAGGGGAGAGACAGCATGCTTAAAACGAAAAGGCTGCTACTGGAAGGTGAACCAAGACACTCTAGGAAGAGCTTGCCATTAAACTTAGTTGGTTCATGTTGGGAGCACTGGTTTTCATTCTCTATATTCTGTAGAGGCAAAGGCAGTATTTGCTAATGTTGCCTTGTCAAGAAAAAATGTTTGGAGTATGCAGTGTCCTTTAGGGAGAGCTGTGTCTGAGTGTCACCATCTGTGTTGTGAGAGGCTATTACAAGATGACATTCATTGTGCAAGGAGGAAAATCTGTTTTGAAGTCAGAAAGTGTTAACTTTCTGAAATCTTTTTCCAGTAGCCTTTCATATATCTTACTTATTTAAACTCACTTTGATGGTATTGGAAACACATTTGCAGGTAAATTACATACATAGTCCTTTTATTGGATATTGATTGTACTGCCTTGCATTCCAAGGCAGACTTAATTCAACAATTCCCTAATTAGTTAAAGTCATAACCTATGTCTTGTATTCATTTACCATTAATTAAACCTTAGCTGTTTATTACACTGCAGTCCAAATCCAATAGCAGACCCATAGAGCCATGGAAAAGGGAATGGGAGGTCAATATTGAAAATATATGGTGCAAAGTCCCACTGATGGCTGCATTGTTCACAATCAATATGGCCAATGCAACGCAACTTTCTTAGTTGCTATGTCAGCAAGACAAAAAGTCAATTCTAATGTTATGCTAGTGAAAAAATGGTCATTATTGAAAAACTTTGACTCTTGCTACAGAATAGTTTCTGTTAACTTTTTTTTCCCCTCTTCCCCTCCTCCATCACCCCCCAGATCTCTCAAAACAAAAGGAATGGTTTCCTGCTGCCAGCTTTGCTAGGATCATAGTCTCACAAGTGATAACAGCAGAGATTTGTGCTTGTTAATAGCTGCTGAACTGTTACCTTAAACTAATACTTTCTAACGAGTTTTAGTTGGCACAAACAACTGTGTATTATTGCTTTTCCTATTAAAAGGACCATTGACCATGTAATGTAGAGGGTCTTGATAATTTGCCGACGCTGTTAAAACCTGCAATCGTTTAACTCTGGTCATTAGGAAAAATGAAATAAGACTGTCAAGTATTTGCTGTTAAGACAATTGCACAATTTTCACCTGCTGAAAAATACTTTGTCATGAAGAGGGCATCTGTTTCAGACTCTTCTAACCCTCCCAAGCATACAGTGTGTTTTCTGGAGGTCTGCCTGGCTTTTTTGTCCTGGTAGTGTGAACAGTGTGGTCATGTACTAGCATTTGATGTGGACACTGAGGAATAGGTCTTTGGGATTGGGCAGTTGGATAGTTGTAGCATCTGGCTTGCCTAGTGGAGAGGTGTCTGTTAATGGATAGTTGATTACAGGACAGATAGAATCATAGAATCAATAAGGTTGGAAGAGACCTCAGGGATCATCAAGTCCTCTCACCAGCCTCACTGCCCTTCTCTGGACATGTTCAAGTGTCTCAATGCCCTTCTTAAATTGAGGGGCCCTGAACTGAACACAGTCCTCAAGGTGTGGCCTAACCGGTGCTGAGTACAGGGGCACAATGACTTCCCTGCTCCTGCTGGCCACACTATTCTTGATACAGGCCAGGATGCCATTGGCCTTCTTGTCCACCTGGGCACACCACTGGCTCATGTTCAGCCAGCTGTCAATCAGTACCCCCAGGTCCCTTTCTGTTTGGCATCTCTCCAGCCACTCTGTCCCCAGCCTGTAACACTGCATGGGGTTGTTGGGGCCAAAGTGCAGCACCCGGCACTTGGACTTGTTGATTGCTGTCGTGTTGGACTCTGTCCAGTCTGTTGAGGTCCCTCTGCAGAGCTCTCCTACCCTCCAACAGATCCACACCTGCCCCCATCTTGGTGTCATCTGCAAATTTACTGATGACTGACTCAATCCCCTCATCCAGATCATCAATAAAGATATTGAATGGGTTGGGGCCAAACACTGATCCCTGGGGGACACCATTAGTGACTGGCTGCCAGCTGGATGTGGCACCAATCACCAGCACTCTCTGGGCACGGCCCTCCAGCCAGTTCCTAACCCAGCACAGAGTACTGCTGCCCAAGCCATGGGCTGACAGCTTGGCCAGGAGTTTGCTATGGGGAATGGTGTCAAAGATAATTCCTTTTATTTGAAAGAGAAATGTTACAGACTTGGGTAGCACACGGTGTTGTCTTCTACAGTCTGTGAGTTAGAGTACCTTTCTCAAGCCATGGTGGAACTGATGAAAAGCAGGACTCAGCTCTGCCTGAATTCATTAAGGTCAAATTACCAGTTTCCCAGTTGCAGCAGGTCTCTCACCATCTCAGGATAATGTGCATCTGCAGTGACTTCTGTTGGAGATTGCACAGGTCCAGGTGGCAGAACACACCTCGTTTCTTGTTGTGAGGTTTAGAGTTGTGGAGATGTTTCAGTGTATTGAAAGATTTTCAAGACCTAGAGCAAAGGGCTCTATGTCACAATGCCAAGTTGTGACTCAAAGCAATCTCATGTACTGGGGAGGTGGGATGTTCTTCTGAAAAGCATTTCAAGACTGCTTCACTGTTGCCAAACTGAAGTTGCATAGACAGCCTTCGTTGGGATAGTTACCTTATTTTTCAGAGTGGAGCGCTTTATTTCAGTGCTCTTGTAATACAGTTCTAATTTTTAAATGTTATTTTCTATAAATGAGATCCTTTTCAGAGGGCATTTCCTAAATGTGTGTAGCAACATAAATATCTCAAAACTCAGAATCCCTGACTGGTACCACTCTCTGTATTGAGCTAGACAAATGAGAACATTTTGACTTGCTTACAAAGTAGCTACCTGAATATAAACAGACATTTGAGGTACCTGCTGAAACTTAAAATTATGAATTTATGGCTTCCAAAAGTGCCTGTTGGCAATGCTTGAAGCTGGTAACTTCCTTGCTTAAAGCCAATCAAATCCAGCCACGTACCACTTAAATCAGCACTGATGGTCTCCTAGTTGAATCAAGAGTTTAACCCATCTGCATCCCTGTTTATTCCCCAAGCTCTCCATGGAGTTCATCAGCTGTAGAGGTTATGCTGTACACTGAGATCCAGAAAGTTTTCTACCTACATGGTAACACTTTTGGGTTGTAGGATTAGTCCTTATTATTCTGACAGCCTCTGGTGAAGGCTGAGTCAGATGTGCTGCTGTTCCTATTGAAGCTGATGGCGAATTGCTGCCATCAAACAAGTTGCTTAATGCATACTGGTGTAAACTGATGGTGCTCATGGCTTTGGCTTTGTGCTGGAACTGAAGAGGAATCTCCCCAAGCTGAGCAAGGCTGGAGGCAGCTGTCCTGCCTCGTGTCTTTTCATGCTGATTTTGTCCTCAGTTTTGCAAGGCACGCCTCTGATCTGCTCAGTGTGTGTGACCCCACAGGCACTCTCTACTGTGCCACAGTGCTGTTTGGAGGCTTCTGGACTTGTTGACTCTTACCAAATATACATCGCAACCTCAGATCTAGAGTTCACTGTGAACCAAGGCAGGGCCTGAGTTGGATCTGGCCCACATTATAAGCATTCTTTTACTTAGTGTCTGGATCTCCACAACCACTGTGTGTAGGCTTTTTAAATTTAAAACCTTTTAATTTTGATGCAAATGCCATGTGGCACAACTGCATTGTTAGGTTAGTGTAGTATTTGAGTGTATTCGTGGTATTAATTTTTAAAGACCATACTGTACAAACAGTATTACATTTTTGTTTGTTGATTGATAATTAAAGAGAATTATATCTGCACTGAGTGTACACTTTAAAATTTGTTACATAGTGTTAAAAAGTAATATTTGGATCAATGCCTCCTATAGATTTTTGTAGATTTTTCTACTCACCGTGGGATGCAGTCAATACCTAATTTCTCTGGGGATATACTGTGCTTAACATATTGAGGTTTTTTTAAATACTCTAGTCCCATGCACTGAGTGCTTAAGACTGGCTTTAATTTGCTGTGGTTGATGAACATAAGAGTATGAGCTGCCTGTGCTGAATTCCCTCCAGCGTATATTTGTGTCTGCCATGAAGATGACTCTCCTTTTCCTTTTGACGTTTTGCCGTCCTACACAGGAGCTACTGAAATCCTTGCAGAACTTAAGGATACGTGGAATGTCTGGTGATGTTTGCCTCAATTCATCCCACTTTTGTAGCTGGTCTGAGATTTCTTTCATTGAGCAGAAGTGTTTATTTTAATCTCCTGTGTTGGGCAAGGCAGTTGCAGCTGCTTGACACCATATTTTAGTCAGTTCTTTGTGCCACTCACATGGCTGTTGCAACACGCACTGTTGAGGCTTGTATGCTGTGTTAGTACAGGCCAATGCAGGCAGTGGGCTGACTGTAGGGAAAGCTCTACAGTTCTTGTTCTTCTTTTCCCCATTGGTCTGACAGAACTGTTGCTGCTTGATATTAAAACCACAGCTCAGTTCTGGTCTATTTTTCCTTTTCGTTTACATGCAGGAGTTGACTGGAATATACACAGGGTTCATTCTGTGAGGAAGAATGTGCAAGAATATAAACACCTATGCTTGGAAACATAACTCTGTTCTGATCCCTAATGGCTTCCAGAGAACAGCGCTCTAAATGGCTCTGGATCAAGAGGTTTATTTGGCATCTGTCCATGTGTAGTTAGGATTCAGAAGGAGATTGCTGGATTTTTTTTTTTGTCAGTCAAATGAATTATTGATTTGCTGCAGTTTGATACATGTTTCCCAAAGACTCTGTGCAGGACAAACTGTAAATCCTAAAGATAAAAAGGAAAATATAACTGGTCTGGCAAAAAAGTGGGTGGAACCATTGCAGTGTGAAATAAATAAAAAGATGGTTTAGTTTCTGAGTGGTGGATTAGGAATGTGTGCCTGGCAGAAGAGGGAGCGGGAGGTTGTTGTAGGTGAAAGAAGAGTTTAGCAAGGAAATAGGTGAATAGGTTCCTATAACCACCTCTACAGGCTTGTCCTGTTCTGCCAAGAATGTCCAGAAACAACAGGAATAAAATGAGCATTACGACTTTGTAGCACAACTAGTGAGTGAGTGGGAACTGGCTATTTAATTTTGGTTCTTATTCTCTACCCCAGGAATTCCAAAAGTTTGTGAATTTCGGAGCTGTTGTCAGGCCCTTAACTTTCATGATTGTTTTCTGCCACAGATGTGACAGAAGGTTAAAATTGCCTGTCTCCGCTCTCCTGTCACATGTTCTTCTTACTGCGAGCTTGAAACTTGTTACTGCCAACCAGGTACCTGCACTTCTTGTTACCACCATTTATCTTCTACCAACTAGATCTCATGGTCAAGTTTCCTTTCATATTCTAGCCTTCCCACTACATAAACTTCTCCCCATCAAATCAGGACTCCATCCCTCTTTCTTTCAGCACATCCCATTCTACCAGCCCAAATGATCATTCACTCTGTCCACGTTCAGAGGAGAATCTTGCTGGGTGCACAGTTGTGTTGTTGATGCAGCATAGCAAATGCAAAAAGGAGAAGGTTCTGCCGTGAGATCCTGCTGGTTAGCGTGTGTGTGTAACTGCTTATTTGGAGGTTGCTGTGCAATTGTCTGCACATCAGGCTGTTATGATTGTCCAGGACAGCTTTGCTATTTTGAAGAGGTTTGAGGACCACAGCTTGGAACCTTCTGGCCTGCAGGACTTGCTACCTCAGTGTGCTCATGAGTATGGCCACAGTGGGACAGCAGCAGTAGTATTGTTGCTCTTTTGTGGTTCTTGAGGTGGAGTTATTCAATTAAGGTACTGAGCCTGCTTCCCATTACTCACGGGAGAGTGCTTGATGTATGGGATAGCTCCCAGCTTTCATGCTGCCTTTGCAAGGTCACGAGACAGATGATGTTGGTACAGCACCTTCCAAGGGCAAGGTCGGTGCTGGGGACTCACAGTTGTATCATTCCTGTGAACAACTGCAGGAACTCCTGCCAGCTCTGCAGTGTGTTTTGTGCCAGTCAGCCATGTCACCAGTTGAGTGTATGGCTGTAGAATCCCAGTTTACCAGCTGACACAGAAGTCATTGCTTATTGCCATGTCCCAAATGGAGTTCTCTGGAAGAGCTGTAGTCCAGATGTGTTGACACAGATGACCAGTGTGGTGACACTGGATTTTTCTTTCCAGCATTCCATAGTGGTCGTTACTATCAGTGAGTACTTTGCAACATGCCAAGCTAATGGTGCAGAACTGTATGTGAATTGAAGAGCAATTGTTCCTGGCTCCTGCTGGCAGTGGCCCTGCCTGAGACTTGGTATCTCTGTACAGGGTGGCAAGCATTAGAATGTATCATCAAGTTAACTATTTATCAACCCTTTTCCAGCTATTTAGTCACTGCCCTGCTGCAGTGAATTCTTAGGCTGACTAGTTCCTTGGGAAAGTGATGCTTCGTTATCAGACTTTTTTTGTCTTTTCCGTTCTCCTGTCCCTAATACAAACACTGCTTTTTTTGGCAAATCTTGTATTTGTCTTGTTTTTTATCATCACAACCCTGAGTTAAAAACTGGTATCACTTTTAGTCCATTTATTAAAACATTGTGATGATACATTTTTAACATAATTCTGTGTCTCCATGGGCATGTTAGCACTCCTTTCCTTTATGGGCTTTAGGATTAATGCCTCTTCTCTTAATTCTCTTTGTGAATTAACATGAATTCATATGCTGTAATGCCAGGGAGAACTGGAGGTTCCACTGCACATAGATGCAATGTGAGCAACTAACACAATCTTTCTACAAAAAGCTTCCAAGCTAAAGAAACACTAATGGTGAAATTTTAAGGTAATAGTGCTAATTAAAAATAATAGAAGTACATTTAATCTGTCAGTTGTTAGCATCCTAGATCTTTACAAAAGGCTGGAGAAAGTTCATTTATTAAGGGCTGTAGAGGAAAACTCCCATTTTTAGATGATTTTCAGATGAGTTGTTGGGAGCAATGTAGTTTTGAGAGCATCCTGCAGCCAGTGTGGTATCATTTATGATCTGTTTTGAAATAGTAATTTGAATATAAGTTAGGGCTCAGGTAGCTGCCACATCCAGTATACAGAGATACAGAAGATGTTACCTTCTCAGGGTGAATTGCTTTGGTTTTGCCACTTTTATTTTCCACTGACCACTGTGT
The DNA here is from genome assembly GCF_014839835.1 of Dryobates pubescens. Taxonomy (NCBI): domain Eukaryota; kingdom Metazoa; phylum Chordata; class Aves; order Piciformes; family Picidae; genus Dryobates; species Dryobates pubescens. The sequence continues at coordinate 42,508,571 of NC_071614.1, forward strand.
TTGTTTGTTGAGTATATGTTTGTATATAAAACTTCCTTGTGGCCTGAATCTGATTTCAGTGACGTGGCTGCTAATTCCGTAGCTTCAGTGTGAGTTCTCCATTTGTCTTGGCAGGTTTAAAGACCGAATCAGGCCTTGCATTTTCAGTTAAACAATTAAACTACAAAAAATATGGAACACATTTAGCAATATTTTAAATAATAATAATAATAAATTCTGCTTAATAGAAAAGTAGAAATCAAGTATCTATTAAAAAAAGAAAGAAAAGTTTTTAGTCTAGAGAGAAGTAAGATAATTTAAATACTATTTTAAATATGTACTCTGGTAGCAGCTACAAGTTATCAAGCACAATTATTATTTTGTTTTTGGTAGGGTTGATTCATTTAAAGTGAAGCCAGATTGACTTCTCTCAGCTAGTATTTATTAAGAATTCTTGTAATCTCCAATTGTATTCCAGGGTTATTTTTGCAAGTAAACAGAGAGTTGAAATTTATGTGCTAGTGCTTTATTTGGGGTGAAAAATCTAATTATTCCATTGTTCATAAATAATATTAATTCATTGAAGTTTAGTTGAATGCCTTAAAAAAAAATATTATAAAAGGATCTAAATAGTTTCAAAAGTTTTTGAAGTTAACATCTCTAATTGTGAGATGACAAAGTAGCAGAAAAATGGTAAGCTAGTGCAAAGAATCAAATGTTGATATTTTCATGTGGTTCTATGAAAAACACGTCAGTGTCTTTATGTAGTTACACCTCAGTGACGTGGGCGATAAAGTGATAGGGGAGTTTATCATCTCTCTCTAAAACATTTCCCTTTTGAGGTTTTGGTGATGTATGGCCTAGTTACATATCCCTTTTCTCCGCCCCCCTCCCTCCCCCCCCCCCCCCCCCAGCTGAGTACTGTGGCTTTAGGGAGGTATCAGTAAAGTCTGTCTTGCACCCATCCCCCTGTTCTTGATGGCTTTGCCGTAGTGTTAGTCAGGAAATGGCTGGAAGATCTGCATTGAGTGAGAAGGTAATTAGTCATGGCCAAACTGGTAACTGTGAACTTCACTCTCTAGGGGCTGTTTTGTCAGAAAATGAATTATCTTAGCTGAGCTTCTGAAAACTAATTGACTTAACATTATATACAGAATCTTATCAATTAGACCCTCAGTGGGAAAAAGTGATCTGTTGTATTTCTGACAGTTTTCCTCAAAAGGTTACTTTCTGCAGCCCATTGTACACAAGCGTATGCCAGAATAGGACTGTGTGAAAATTGGAGGATCTGCAATCGAAACTGTTGGTTTCTCTGGTTCTACTCAGGAATTGCCATAGCGGCAAAAGTAGTTGCGAACACTTGTATGATTGGAATTGTTCCACAGTCAACTGGAGATTTATAGCTGAAGAAATCACTACAGAGCAGCAAGTGGTAGAGATTGTGTTTTCATTTTAATGAGGGCCAACATTAGGATGTATCTGAATCCAGTGCAGAATATAAACAACACCCAAAGGATAGTGTAGCATTCTGTTAGTTTGAGGGCCTCTAATATTCCCATAGTCTAATAGCAGTTAAGATGGAGAACGTGTAAGAACTGATCTACTTTTACAATAATGTGTGTTTGGTAACAAGAACCAGGTATGATGTGTTGGCACCATAGCTTTTAGCAGATGACTTTTTATATTAAAGGAAAAGTTTGCTGCGTGACTTTCTGGAATTTATTTAATGAAGTCCCATAAAATATGGTATCTGTTTACAGCTGGATTAACAGCACTCTGCTCAACTACTAGTGTTTTTGCTAGGCAGAAAGCACCAAACAGATCTGAAATCTTTCCTTCCTCCAAAGTCCAAATTCATTATGGAAAAGCATAAATTTAACTTCTACATCTGTCTTCCTTTAATCACAATTCAGAGGCTCTGGGCTGGCCGATTCCATGTGTTATCAACTTGCAAACTATAGGCTGCAAAATGTGTACAAAGAGATACTGCAGCAAGCATGCCTGTTCCATATTTTTCAAGTTTGGTTCCTTCTGAATCATAGCAGTAGCAATTCTACTAGTAGTGCAATTCCCCCCACCCACTTTCTCTTGGAAACCTCAATCTGTACTTTAACTTTGGTTACCTGCTTTTTCTGCCTAGATGATGTTTGGTGATGGGATTGATATTTTTGATAGAATTACCTACTGTATTTGTGTGCTGTTGTTAATGAATCTGTTTGGGGTATGCAGAGGAAGAGTAAGTTGTTCCTTAAAATACCTTCCTTTTTGGAAATAGTGGTGGTAAAGTTACACAGGAACTGCTAAAGAGCAAGCGTATTTTAGCTTGTGCTACAGCTCTAAACAAACAGCTCCTGGTACTTGTGAGCAGGTGACTTTGGTGTGTAAATGTACACTAGATGGCAGTTTTGTCATACCTTCTAAGTCCAAATAGCTCTGCAGGAGAACAGGAAAGGCCATCAGTGTTTAGTCTGCACTCACAGGGTCCCTGCATGACCAATGTGGACCCCATGGACTTCCTGGAACATGTGTTAGCAATTTAGCAGCAGACATTTATTTCTTTGTTTTACTGCTTGGCTCTTTGAGAAAGTGTTGGTACTCTGTTATGGGCTGTCTGGATCATGTCAGAGGCCATGGGGATCAAGTCCATGTGACAGGCCAAACTGAGGAAGGATGAAGTTGGAGGAGGTGAGGAAACTGACCCTTACTTCAGCAGTAACAAGTCACTGCCTGTCTGTGGACTGTGGCCAAATGCTGGGGTGTTTTAGGTCTAACACAGCTGAATAAACAAAACACTTTGCCCATTTGGCTTTTTTATATTTCATCAACACTAGTTCAATCACAGTCTTTTCTATTTCCTAAGAAGAGTTTTTGGTTTGTTTTTTTACCCCCACTACCCCACCCTACCCCCCCTTTCCACGCTCCCCGTGTTTCAGCTCCATCCAGGCGAAGTGACCTTGAAATCCTTGGCTACTGTATGCTGCAATGGTTGTGTGGGAAGCTGCCCTGGGAACAGAACCTGAAGGACCCCGTATCCGTCCAGACTGCGAAAACAAAGTAAAAATAAAACAACACACACACGTACACGTGTGCATATCACACTTGGACCCTGCAACATTCTCATCGCTTAACAAAATAGGTCTGAAAAAGGCAGCTTTGCATGCTGTGGAATAGCACCTTGCTAGAAAGCTAAAACAATTTTTCACAATTAAGAGAGATGTTAGAAGCGGTTAAAAACATGAACTCTATGTGCTTGTGCACCTTCCTCCACAGGTCATGTATGTACTGTTGTAGAGTTGATAAATTGCACAGTGCCCAGTCAATTTGTCTGTGTATTTTTTTTTAATAGTAGTATTTAAAGAAAACATTTATGAATTCGTGCAGGCCTTACTGCTCATACAGAGGGTAGTTGTGTGTTACCAGTAAACTTCACGGGTGCTTGGTCAAGACCATAGTATAAACATCTCTTGGAAGTTTTTCCACATGTGCATTCAATTTATTTCACTTGCTGTATGATACTATTTTTCAGATGTTTTTGTGTAGGTTTTTAATATTCTGTAAGTCTACTGCCATTACAAACAAATACCAAAATACTAAGGAACTTGATTAAAATCTTTCCACTTTCCCAGCATGACTTATTTAGAGCTTACTACAGCAACAGTGTTAGTGTTTTCTTTCTCTGCTTTTACAGTTGGGACCGGAGAGAGTTAATTGCATGTGGTACTATGTAGCCTGCAGAAGGCTATAGAGAAGAGTAGTTACCCATAAATGTAACATCACAATTGGAGAAGGCAGCAAACTTTTAAGTAGGGCAAGTCACCACAGAGGTACACAATAGGGATAGCTGATCCACAGAAATCAATCTGCAAATTCAGTGTGGCATCGGCTCTCAGCTGAGAAAAAGGTTAGCCTGCAGCCTGTGGATAATACAGATTGCATCTGTAAATGTTGACATCGTGTGTTACATTTAATATTTCTCCTTTAAAAGTTCTGATCATTACACAACCCCCTGCAAGGTAACACTTATACTATTCAATGTTAAATCAATTGAATCAATCAAGCTGCTTCACTAATTCTTCCCGTGTGGTTAACCCTTAGATTTGCTACTGTTTGCAGCATGCCAAGCAAACGTGCTTTGAGGAAATGAGCAGAAAATGTTACAGGTCCCATTTATCAGAAATACCCTTTTAGATTAATGAATTGTGTTCTTGGTGTTGGGTAACTTGCCCAAGTCATTCCCTTTTATCTGAATTTTCAATGCCTATGCTGTTTTCAAATGCCAGAAAGAGATATCTGGATATATATGTGCATATTTTGTTGCTTATAAGTTAATAACTAGATTGAACATCCCACCTAAACCATTTCTATGCATGCCAGAGCTTTGCTGCAGAGGCCGTGTGATGGTGGGGTACAATGGAAAGGCAGGAGCCAGAACAGAACTTTCAGCAGTGTTGTTCACCAGTTATTCATGTCTTCACTACAAGTTCCTAGTCTTTCCTCCCAGTATCACCAGCTATGCCAGAGCTCTGTGGCTGTTCAAAGACTGCTGGTGTATTTGAGTTTTGAAATGTTTGTGCCATATCCTAATTGGAGAGGCTCCATTTGAATTGGAATTTAAGATGGATTACAGGAAAACGTTTCTGTTTAAATGTTTCATTTCTCTAAAATTAATCCCCCTATTCCTGATGCTAAACAGCAGATTACTCAGTTACTATTAGCCTATGTACCCCACATTCATGCATGTGAGAACACATCCTGTTACTCATCAGTGGAGCTTTGTCTCTTTTTAACAAACAAACAAACAATTCTTAACAGTATTAACAGCTAAACTGAACTAACAGATTTCAGTTACTTGGGGCAAGGGGGTTTGTGCAGCTGCAGGTTCCTACAGGTGCCAGGAAATCTTCCTGGTTCCATGCCTGCACCAGGATGAGAGCTGATGGTATTTCATCCCTTTTAAGTGTGTAACTGATTGTGAGCTCCAGTGTCTTTTGCCGTTTTTGGATAGATGAAGTACATCTGTGGCCCTGCCCTTCAGTTTATGAGCTGCATGAGACTTAGGTTAAGTTCCCTTTCCCCTGTTGTCCATGCCATGCCTGCTTGTAATTTTGACAAGCATCACCCAGATGCCCATGAGCTATGTGGTAGAAAGAATCTGATACTGAATGACTAGAAGGCAGACCAGAACTGCTACTTACATTCTGAAATACAAATACTAAGTTAAAATCAGAACACCATTTCATTTCTTTTTCTTTCTACAAAGCTTAAAACATATGCAAAGAAAAACATAAAGTGCAGTCTTGGTTTTAAGTATGGTCTTGTTGAAATCAGCAGTCTCTAAAGAGTTAACATACCTGGCAAAAGGTTTTGTTTTAAGAGCAGTACTGTGAGCCATTTGCTATCCTAGAGGTCTGCTCCCTTTGGAATTGAGACTTGTAGTCTTCCTAAATCCCAAATGAAGAATCACCTGCTCCAAAACTACATTAAGTTATTGTGTTCTCACATCATTTCAGACTTATGGGTGAGCTCCCAGATTCAGTGATGGAATGGGATTCTTCTGGAAGCGGCTCTAGTAAGTGTATGCACACAATGTACTCAATTAGCCTGTTAATACTGAAGTGTCTTACTCTGTTTGGTGGAAGCACCAGATAATAAAAGTAATGCTCATGTAAGTCTTCAATTTGTAATCTTCAATGCAGCTGCTAAATTTTGCACCTTAAGGCAGATGCTTCACCATGCCTAAGCCTGTACAGTATTCCTGACCTCTGTTCTTAGGGCAGACTATAACACACAAGAAGACATTCTCAGATCAACCCTTGCAATGAAGCATGCAGGAGCCAATCTCACTCATAGCTGTCCAACAGAATAATTCAGCCTGCAGGATCTGTGTATTTAGCTGGTAACACAGCAGTTATGTAATACTCATTGATTGGGGTGCAATTCAACTGAACTAATATTCTGGCTTCATAGAAACTGGATCATAGAATCATAGAATTAATAAGGTTGGAAAAGACCTCAAAGATCCTCAAGTCCAACCTGTCATCCAAGACCTCATGACTACTAAACCATGGCACCAAGTGCAATCCCCTCTTGAACACCTCCAGGGACAGTGACTCCACCACCTCCCCGGGCAGCACATTCCAACAGCTAACAACTTTCTCTGTGAGGAACTTTCTCCTCACCTTGAGCCTAAACTTCCCCTGGTGCAGTTTGAGACTGTGTCTTCTTGTTCTGGTGCTGGTTGCCTGGGAGAAGAGACCAACCCCCTCCTGGCTCCAGCCATTCATGTACAAGCTCATGCTTTAAACATTTTTAGCATAAAGGCTTTGCTGCAAGCTGAAAAGGTGGCTTTCTGGATGCTGTTGGAACACTGGTCACTGCAGTAAATGATTCTTGATGGTTTGTGATATGGGATACTTGGGATATTTATTGCAGGAACTCTTTTCTTTCCTGCATTATCCCATAAGCAAGTGCTAAGTAGATGAAATAAACACTGATGGGTAAATCTTCAACCTCAAATGAGCGATTGGTTTGTCTTATCATGTTCCTTCCTTCACTGAAATACAAAGGTACTCAGGGAAGACACCAAACTTTCTTCAGAGGTCCGGATCTAATTTTTATTTGTTCACTTACTTTCATCATGCTTCTGTATTGAATTATTGGAATGCACTGCTCAATACATAAAATATATTCATGACGTGTATACATGTTTAATAAACCTTTACTGCAGAGATTTCAGCAGATGCTAATATATGGTGTAGTACTCCAGTTTTAGGATACTCTTCGGTCACTTTCAACTGAGAGTAAAGTTTGATCTGCTGTATAGGTTTTCCTAGTAGCACTATTTCTGCTCATTTAGTGGTTTTCCTGATTCTAGAACCACTTGATGACAGCAAAATAATGCTGCTCTTTGACCAAGTATTAGAAATAAAACAAGTTATTCTTTCAAAATACAGTACCTGTGAAGATTAAAGTGGTTGGGGTTTTTGTAATAAATAATATTTAAAATAGTTGGGATTTTTAATAATATTTAAAGGGGTATTTTGATCTCTGAAATAAAAAAGACTTCTATTTTACGTGGAACTATTTGTTGACAATGTATTTTGGTTAATACCTGGATGGCTTTTAGTACTATATGAATTAGTGCATTTGCATAACAAATGTACCACTTAAAGGTTTGCTTATTTATCCAAGTCTATCTTTTCCTTTTCTCATCCCAAAAAGACAAGCTGTCATCATTTTCTGTATTTCAACTGTGTCTTCAGCTGAAATTGTGTTATCTTGTTTGGCGGTGTTTTGGAATTAATTTCTTTCTAAAGGTCTGCACCAAGTGAAATGTGCAACGATATGCTCCACAGGTGAAATAGCCAAATTTTTGGCCTGTGTTCGTGGCTTGGCTTATGATGAGAAGCCAAAGTATCAAGTGCTCAAGAAAATCCTCCTGGATGGACTGGAGTCAAGTGGAACTTGCTATGATGGGCCTCTGGACTTTTCTGCTGCAGCTGGCATGCAAAATCACTGCACTGCTAAAGCCTCAAAAGTAAGTTCTGGGATTATTTCTGACATCTGCTTGGTAGCTGCGCTTTCTTTTGTAGAAGAGGAAATAGTTTAAGGTCTCAAAATGATACTGACACAGCAGGTTTTTTACCTTAAATATACCATGTTTGTAATTTCTGTTTCCCCTGGCTTTGCTAAAATGTGGGATGTCAACCCTTGAGGAAGAACTGTCGTGAGTCCTTCTGACCTACAGCCTCTCATTTCAAAGTGATAGGTCTGTGGAGAATGATTTACTTTCAGGATAACGGAGAAGTCAAGGACTTGGTTCACTGACATTTTGTCTGAATACCAGCTTTTTCCTTGATTCCAGATTAAAAGCAAAGTTACCTTTATTAGTGAAAGCATTTAATTAATTTTGTCTTTCAAACTGTTTTTTTATCATTTACCTTCATACTCTTGCAGCCACTAATGTAGAGGAGGCGTTATTTTGGGATTTTACTCTGGTATTGGTATGCAGTGCTGTGTGATGCACTCACCCAGAGTTTTGAAACTGACAGCTAGTGTGTTATGTTTTCCTTTGGTACTTTAAGTCTGGAGCTATACACTTATCAAAACACGGGTTTATTAAGTGGAGATGGAGGTAATTAGCAGTCTTACTGCACCTTGCTGTGAAGTGTCAGTCCCATCATACCTTTGACTCAAAAGTCCCCATATTCAGAAGCCCTGTTTCTGCCTCTGCAGTGTGTTCAATAAGGCAGGGTCAGGATATCACTCCTTTTTAATATTTCTGGTGAACTTTGGACCATCACAAGTGTACGTGAGCCAAGAATGCAGGATGCAAACTAATGTGACTGATAGGCTGCTAGATGAATGGTGATTCAAGTATCAGTGCACAGATGGTTCTGATTTGCTGAGTTTTGTAGCTGCTACAACTGAAGACATAAAATATCCTTCTAGTCATAAATTAGCTCTTTGGAAGCAAAACCTTGGCACCAGAGCTTTACAACCTTCAATTAGTAGGGAAAGAAGTATTTGAATGACTGTGGTATTGACATCTGTAGGCCTGCATAGTAATCATTCCTAATAGAAGAGAATATCTGTTTGAGGGGGTTTTGCATGGCTAATTAACCACCAGTGAGAATATGTAATTTTTTCATGATCTCCTGATTGTCACCTTTCTCTCATGATACAATTACATTTTATTGTAGCAAGTGCCTCACAAACCAATTGTCAGCACTATTTATGTAATATGGAAGACAGAACAAAAGTTGATGTTTAATAAAAAGGCACTGGGTTTTGATCTTGGTAATTACAGATACTTATTTTAGTAGTTTCATTGATTTTCCTGTTTTCGCCACTAATTCTTAACAATACCAAAAGCCACTTCAGTGACAGTATTTGTCTTGCTCTGATGATGACCGCTTTGTCCTTGCTAGTTTGAGAAAGTTTTCCAAACTGAACTGAAATTATCAGGTAGCTGTAAACAATCTCCAGCTGATCCAAGAGTCAGATACTGAATAGTAAATCTATTTTCTTCTTGCCTGGCCTAAGATGTGACTGTGTGCGGGTGTAACAGACGATCCAGACCTTCCTGGCTGTAAAAGCTACTGTAGCATTTGCTGTTACTGATCCATGAATGCAGAGTGTCAGTTGTTATCACCACCCTTGTGCTACAGGGCTACGCAGAGATTGGTTTTGATGGCCAAGAACAAAAATCACACAGAGAATGTCTGCATATTACCAGATCTTGGCATCTGTCATCACTTTTTCAGAGAGGTTTTTAATGATGGGTGTCTTGCTGCTTGGAACAGTAAAAACACCAGCACTGCCCCACTAATTGCCTATTTTTGACCAGAGTATGTGTCTTTAGCCTGTTTTGCCACTTACATGTGCAAGGTTCCTGTAACATTCACTCCAAAACAGCTGCAAGAAGGGAATCTCTAGGGTTATTCAAAGAACTTAAGGAGCACCTAAGCACAAGTAGAGAGAGCAGATAACTGAACTTTCTCTAAATGTATTGCTGGGTTCTGGGGTTTTTGGGTTAGTTGTTGGTTTTTTGTTGTGTTTTGTGGTTTTTTTTTTTTTAACCATTTGAAGTTACTGGCTGTGGAAGCTATTCAAGGCCTGGTGCACTTTGGTGCTACAGCCCTGACAAAATATTCAATGACAAGCAGACACTTCCCACTGCATCTCTTCAGGGCACTGTCTGTAGTTATCCTAGGTCTGGCTCTTTCAATCTCTGCATTCTCTTTCCATCTCTCCTTTTATTCACCCAACACTTCTCCCATTAAAGAGGCAACCCAAGAATAGTGGGAGTCACTACAAACAATCCACTGTGTCCTCACTTCTTGCTTACAAGTAGAATCTGACTCCAGATGACCTGTCTGATTCCACCTGTACCAGTTTGGTACACATTAAAAAGGTCAGTTCCTTTCTGAAACCCAGTAAACACCCATGAGTACCAATAAGGTGTAGCACTAACTCCTTGACAGTGATGTAAGGAGGAATTGCGGAAGAACGGGAATTTAAGGTGCAGCTCCTTATACTTAGGCTAAGAGTTCCTATCTCCTGTATGTATTTGAATTGCAATATAGAAAAAGCAGCCCATTATTTTTTGTAGCCACTGTGTTCAGATACAGCTGCTGCACAGAGGACTATATACAAACATTACAGTTACAGAGTTATTGGTGTGCCAAAAGTACCAAAGGTACGTGGCATGCAGCCTGTGTTTTGGTTAGGTTTGTCTTCCAAGTTAGAAAAGCCAACAACAGACATGATTTGGTGCTTAGAACAGCACAGGAGAAAAACTTTCATTAAGCCACACAACTATTCACCATGAGTTCCCCATTAACGTTTTGAAAGAGTAAAATATGTGGCAGTTTAGGCTGGGTGTCTCCTGCTGCTGCCACGTAAGTTACACCTCTGGTGTCCGGAGTGTCCAACCCAGTAAGGTGGACATAGGAAACAGTGTATTTCATACCAATAATGTCCTGCGCCCTATAAATTCATCTGTAAAGTCATTCTCCTCTTCTTTCTTCCCTCTCTGCTCCCGTGGGAGATGCTCCCTATCAGGTAATGGTGGGGAAGTGTCTCAAGGTCTCTTAGGCCAGGAGACGGGGCGGGGGGTTTGCATTTGACTCGGTCCAGTGATATGAAATGCATTCATCTCCACTTGTTAACCAAACCAATGATGACTTACTGGTGTCATTCTCAGTAAAGGGTATTAGTGAATGTTTTGAAATATACAGCTCAAGTTTACTTCACAGTGTACTTCCCAAACAGAGCATAGGTGTAACTTTGTAGTGTTTGAAGATGATAATTAAAATGTTGAAAATAATGATTTTGAGAGAGATAAAAGCATGCTCTCATTCCATGTTATCTGTACGGATGACATTTTTTCATTTCATATTTCACTCCACAAAATTTTTGTCTGTCCAGCAGCAAGTTCGTTTACCAAAGCCTGTGCCAAAACTTGTTCAGCCGAAGCAAAAGAAGGAAGGGGAAGAAAACATCTGTCACAGCAAAGCCTGTATAGGGAAAGCAGGCAAACAACTGCAAGATGAAGAAAAGCCATGCAAATTTACCAGGATGCCTCACCACATGGAGCCTCAGCAGGTAAGAATTTAGGCTGCAAAGTAATGCATGGAATCGCCTGGTCGGTTAGCTACCTCTTGGAGTGGGCAAGGAAGAAAAGCACTTGAAGAAGGCCAGGAGCTATGTCTCAAACTCCAGAAACTGGTATTTTCATACTGCCTTTCTATTATTCCAAACATAAACCTCAAGAGTTTCTTGTAATTACTTGTCTTAAATGTGACAGGAAGGAATAGTGGAATAACACCTGTAGTAATTTTAAATGCTACTGAATTCTTTGTAGCATACAGAATTACTGCCTGTGCCTCAACGGGTTTGCTTACCAAAGCCGTCACCAAAGACAGTGGAACCGAAGCAAATCAAGGTGAGAGAGGAAGAACTGAACTGCCTAACCAGGTCCCGTGCTTGTGCGATACGCCAGCAGTTCCGGTCTGAAGAGAAGCCAATTCAATTTTACACTCCGATGCAGGAGCCTGATCACCCACAGAAGGTGAGATTTTGGTGTTACCTTAGAACAGTCATGGCACCCTGTGAGAGAAACATCAGCTGGTCGAAAAATAAGAGTTTTAAAGAAACCAAAACAAGCTAATTTACTTCAGTAGTTTCCTTTTCTCTGTAGTGGAAAACTTCATAGCGTTTCTTAATTAAAGTTCTTAAATTCTTTTCAATTGGAGGATTTTAGTAGTTCACTAACTCCCCTCAAATATTGTTGGTAATTTACTGCAAAAGGGGATTGAGTGTATTCAGTCCTACTTTTTAACTGTACATGAAAAGACTGATAAATTAAGCTAGGTTTTAATAAAACTAATGCAGAATAAAGTACATTTTGGTAATCACACTGTGCTCCTTTTTGTTAAAATATAAACACCACAGAAGAGATTCTAGCCTGTTTTCCTTTCATGTATAAAAATCACTTGTTAAATGAGGACAATTGCTACTAAGCACAAAAATGCAACTTTAAAGATAGCTTTATTATTAATGCCTAATTCATTGCTTCAAGCCGTCTGCTGATCACTGCCGGGAGTCTCTGGTACAAACTAGGAGAGTGAAGCAGAAAAAGCACAGCTGTACCTGAGAGCATCAGGCAGGAAAGCGGTGAGCAGAACAACTTTTGGAGATATTTTGGCTGACTGCAACGTAGAGAGAGTCTGAAAAGTCTTTGGAGTCCTGACACAGTAGTGACTCAAATTAACTAATGCAACTTTGCAATATGAATATAGTCCAGTGCTACACCCTAGCCCTCACATGCAAAATTCAAAAGATAACAGAAAAAAAAGGTAGCAGATCTCTCCCACAAATCTCCTCCCTCCTTTTATTTTGCATAAAGGCTAGTATAGTTGTAAGAAGGTAGATCTGGAAAGGGAGCTACATCTAGGTTTCCAACACGACAGAGGTAGAAAAAGATCCAGGGTACACTGTGTAGATCTTGAGTAACATAGGGATTTGTGTTTCCCTCTTCAGTGGGAGGAAGAGTACATTTTTACAGAAGAGAGACTAATCATTGGTCTAGTATTCAGATTATATTTGTGTTTTCAGCCTTTTGAAAAGGGAAGTTGCTATTCCAATATGAATCACAGTACTGCACCTACGTAGAATGGTTCCTGGTACTCACCAAATATACGTAAGTAGGGAGAGTTAAAATGGATGTCAGATAACATTTGAGATATTCAAATGAGAAACTGGAGGAGGGAAATAGAAGACAGGATTTTCTTGGTTTCATTTTGCAGACTTCCTCTCAGTTCCTTTCATGTGATTTAGAAGATTGGTAACAATAAGCTATACAGGCAGTTTTAGAGTACTGAGCTTATGAAAATTAAGGAGGATTCTTCAGGGACAGTAGGAGACAAGAAACAGTTGTTCATGGGGGAACTAGAGTGGTGAGAAGCTCTGGAGAATCCTTGATAGAGTAATTCAACACTTTGGTTGGTTCAGCAAGTGCCTGGAGTAGTTAGCTGCAGGCACCTCACTCTTGAGTCAGACACTGATGGGATGGCTGCCCTGTTGTTAACAGACAAGAAGGGTAGGACAATTGTGAGAGTTGGGAGAGCTGATAAACTGGGAAAGAGAATGAGGATAACAGAAGTAACATCTAGAAAATAATACAAAAAAAGAATAAAAAAAACTGTGAGCAGCAGCTTTTATGTTGGACATGATGGAAACAATTGTTGTGTGGGGGGAGTCCTTCCAGAGATGGGGAGCAAAAGGTAAGGTCAAGATGACATTGCTTCTGGAGACATAAAACCAGCCCTGCTAGAACAAAAGTCACATGATGAGCATATTTGTTTTCCATGATAAATCAGGATAACTTCATCTTCACTGTGCAACATAAAAACACAGCAACTCAAACTCCAAAGCAATGCCTAGGGTTATCAGGCTGAAGCTTTATTATCAGTACTGTAAAGACTTCATGTGTATTAGCTTTTTTTTTGGAAATGAGAAAGAGAACAATTTCAGATGTCTTGACTTCAGTAATAAACACAGAGCATGTCTCTTTAGAAGGTCTGTAATCATACCTAACATTACACACTTGATATACAATATACTGCAAACTCCAAAGTTAAGACTAAGAACTGTATTGCTTTCTCTAGGATAACATAAATACCTAGATGTCATCTGCCATCTGTTTTACCAATTCACACTCTCTTTTTCACTATAAAGGTTACTTCTGTCTTTTTCCCCCTGCAGAAAGACACTGCAAGAGAATTACCATCATTTGGTCCCCAAGTAATATTCTCTGGACCCAAAAAGAAATGTGACCAGCTTTTAACTACAGATCATCCAGTATCACTGCAAGACACAGTTTCTGACATCACTAGTCCTTCTACATCTGTTATGTTAAGGCTTGCATTTACTGATGAAACATACCACTACAGTATAGCTATACTCGTCCTTCTGTTACTAATAGTACTTTCCTTGTATTTTCTTTGATGCACTCTTTCACCGTCCTCAGTGTTCCCATCACACAGGCCATTCCTCAGAGTTTCTTCACTGAAGATTTCAGTGTTAGGGGCTTGAAAAAGAGATTTTAAATAATACTGTCAATAGGTATCTGTTACTTTCCCCATCTGCACTCAATAATTCCTGTTTGTACAAGGCTGGTTTGTTTTATAAATGTTGGGATTCATTATTGTTGAAACTGGACCTCTCCTGAAGCAACATTAAAAAAAGTATAATGCAAGACAAGGGGATGTGACACTTAATTCCTCTAATACCAGTATGTTGATGATTTCATTTCATTTCAGTATCACCAAGGTTGGAAGAGACCTCAAAGATCATCGAGTCCAACCTGTCACCACAGACCCCATGACTAGAGTAGGGAGGACAATAGTGCCCACTGCAGGCTTGAACTCACAAGCTTCCCATTAAGGGTCTTATGTGCTACCAACTGAGCCACACCACAGGTGTGTACTCATCGATACTGTTTCAGACAAGCTTCTGTTAAACACTAAATGCAGGGAAGCAATGTTTCCCACTCTTTCAGTGTGCAAAGGGAAGATAGTAGCCACAAATTCTGTTTTCCAGCTGACTTTATTACGGTTTTTGCCTTTTTCCCAGCTACCACACACTATTTAATTCAATCACTTACTTTCATTGGCTTTCCTTACCTTGTTACAATAGGGACATTCACCGAAGATGACATTAAAACTCTGTCTGCTAGAAGGAAGACCTTGCAGCCACTGCAAGACAAGGAAAGGGATTCAAATTCACATTTGTTTGATATGAAGTTTAAGAACAATTTATTACCAGGGTTTTTTCCCCAAAAAAATTTATTTGATCAACAGCTGCTGTGCAGTTGGCCTGTATAAGTACAGAGTGAGGCAGGTTCCCTTTCACAGGGAGCTTACATGTGAAGTGTGGGTAAGAAGAAGAGAGGGTGCAGTGACTGTTGAAGAACTCCTTAAAGGGCTTTGCTTCATCTGAAACTGAAGTGGGAAATACTTGTTTTCTAGAACATGTGCATTAATAGGCAATGTTTGTCCCATTATGTACTCTACCTCATACAGGCAAGCTTGGTGAAAAGGTTGTCCGCATCGGGGCTCATCACACACTTGATCTGGAGTAGCACCATTGAGTCGATAGGCATAGCAGATTCCACAGTCCTTAGCGAAATCCTTGAAATGCAACATGATTTAGCTTCAGTGTGAATGAAAGGAAACTAACACAGGAAACAGGTTCACCTCTGCTTTTGCATTTTTTGTTACTTAGAATTACTAAGTTTTGCCTTCACCGTTACGGCATAAAGAATGATGTTAGTTGCCAGCTACACAAGACTTTATTGAGTAGTATTTTATTCTCTCACTGAATTATGTCTAGTTTGACAAGCACTTTCATACTCCTGGGCCCCACTGTTTCTTTTTTATCAAACACAATGCTTTGTCATTACATGTGGACAGCAGGCACAAGACTTCAGTCAGATATTCATTTAAGAATTTCACAAGTGGAAGCAAAGCTAGTAATCCACTCTTAGAGCATTGTCAAAAATTAATTCCCAGTTAGTTTGAAATGCACCAGTATTTGGATGGCCTCTTGTCCCCTGTAAGCAGCTCTACCTAATTAGAACTTAAGTCATCAACATCCATAACAGAATGTTTGGATTTTCCACATCTCATTAGCTACTCTGGAAATTCCTCTTTCCCTTTTAATAGTGAAGCCTGTTATTAATCGCCTTACTACGATGAAGGCCACAGGGAAGCGTGCACCTCTAATCAAAGGTTAACAAGCTCTGACAATGGTTGCTTGAAGTTCAGAAGTCCTTATGACAATACATTAATCCAATTACCCTAAGTCTCTTATTTTGCTGATAGTTAGAAAGTGACCATTGAAATTTTACTTGCTCAGAAGTAAAAACTGACAATAAACAAAAACTTACACTTTTTTCTAACACAGCACGTGACGGAAAATCAATGTCTAAGAGGTCTTTCAAGTTTTGTAACAAACTGATTTCTGGATCCCTGCAGGTGGGAGAGAGGGACAAGAAAAGTCAACAATAAAACTGGCAAATACCATTTCCATGTCATACCTGTGTCTCTAAAGATGCTTACCATAAGTGCATGTTGTTGTTCAGCTTAGTTCTCAAGGGGTTAACTACTGCAAAAAATGCACATAAATAATTACTTCAATTTTAGGATCTTCTTTGCTTCCTTACCCAATCTAACTCCTCACATATCAGCACTGATGCAGAAGGCACTGGTTGGGGTTTTTAATTCAGTCAATGACTTCTTGTTTTCAGTGTGGGGAATTCATTACACTAAAGTATCTTACTGTTGAAGATATGATTGTAGTTACCTTAAAAAGTTGGTAAAAAGATGTGGGACAGGGAGTACAAGATAGAATATTTTCATATATAAGTAAATTAACTTTTTGTAAGAAAATATATTAAAATGCACAGCTGGGAAGCAGCTGTGTAGGACACAGGATTCCCTCTAAACTGTGCTAGGAAAGCACTGGGAAAAAAAGAATCATTCACAGAGCAAAACAGCATGCTGTGGATTTAGGCAGTTAAACCCCCAGTGTCTGCTGTGTAAAAAGTCTCCTGCACACATATTCAGCTTAATTCCTGGCTTGGCCTAATTAAAGTTTACCCCAGGAGTGTGACACTGTTCACACTGGTACCTGCTCACCAGACATCAGAGACTACAAGGAAAATAAATGGTGTATGTCTGCTGCCTTACCATGATCTGCTCCAAGAAAATAACACTCGGGGAGCATGCTTGGATGCTGAGGATCTACCTCTATATTCACCAAGACGTTGTTCCCTACAGGGTGAAAGCAAATACTTCTTAAAGGAAGCTTTTCTTAGCAGTCAAGTATTTGAAAATAGTAATGTTTTCCTTTTTTGAAAATCAGTTTTAACTTGGTTAGTTAAGGCTGGTTTTCATGGTGATAAATAATAAAAAGTTGGTAGGTATCCACAGTAATTGTGTAACGTAGCGACAAATATTTACATTTCAATGGAGCATAATTACAAATAACACCTGGTTAAGAAAACCTGCCAATCTTGCATCTTTTAGACTAGCCCTAACCTTAACACTAAGATATATGAATAATCAAACTCTAGCTAGACAACATAATCCATTTGAAGTGAAAGACAGAGAGGCAATTATTATTAGTTCTTCATGACTTTTTACAGTAAAAAATGGAAGGAAAAAGACCGTATTAAGCAATAAAAGCCAGGCCCCTCCACAGCATACTCCTGGACTGAAACAGCAAATATTTTTCTGTACAAGACACCCCATCATCCTCAAAAGATCTGCTATTTCAAGGGCTAAGCAGCTCAAAACCATTCTGGATCCATGTTAAAAACCTCACAGCAAATTCTCTTCTAAATAAAACTAGGTGAAACCCACCATTTATTGTAATTAAGAGGTATGTTAGGCTCACCCTCCTTGAGGAAACTGGAATGAATGAAATCAAAGTTTAATCATAACTGAAGATTGTCTGTGACTGACAACAAAGAGCTCAAAGCCTTGTACTGCCCTCCGCTGATCTGACACGAGGCGCTTTTTGAGGCTTTTCTTTCCTTTTCATTGGTCTGTGTCAAAGTACAGCTGAACCAAGATAAAGCCACTCCGACTGCACACACAGACACACACACAAGTGTTGTCCGACCCATGTCATTTTAGCCAGTTGCTGAACTTTTTCTGTCCCTCCCTCCACCCCTAAAGGAGCAGCAACAGCACCCTACTAGCTCCTTTCCTTCTTCACTCTGCAGGCAATCAGCCTTCCCACAGGTTCTGGGGACAACCTAGATCTGCTTTGGTCCATTGTACATTCTTAGATTTCTACAATGTGCTATTGATATTTTGGATTTAAGCTAAAAATTGGTACTCTTCTCTCAAAGATAACATTCTTCCTGCCCCAACCCAGTATTTCCAATCTCTGGCACTGACAAATGTCTCCTTCACAACTGGTAGACAACTCATCCTATATATATTAAGACCTTAAAATGCCAGACATCAGCATATGAATTAAGATACTTTTTCAGATGGTTAACATTGTAAGCCTCTAATTACCTTTCTCTTATTTCTTTATGCTTTTCACATGCCCCTTTAAATGCCTCTCCCAGCTTTGACTCCACTCAACAGGATTGATCCCAGGAAATTGTTGAAAAATCTGGAATTTGTGAATTCAGTAAAGGCTTCATCTAAGCTCATTTTCCTGGAGTTACTGGTTTCTGACAGTTATGTGTTTGTTGTTTATCGATACACACTGTTTTCCTGCAGAAACTTTATGTAGCAAATACAGTTGTAATTAATTTCCTGAACAGGTTCAGCATTCTGGAAGGTTATTGTCTTTAATACACAAAATAAGAGTTGTGTCTTGCGGGCCTTAAGTGGTGCCTTCCATTTTCCTAACTCAAACAAACACCGTCTGATTGCCTAAGCAACTCAGAACAGGACCCCTTTATTTTCTGTCCTAGATCCACTGCATTCCTTCAAATCTTGCCATACCTATTGCAATTCTCCTTGTTGTGGCACTCCGTGTGGGGTTCTCAGGCTCAAGCACCCAGGTCTTTCCATCAATCTCATCCATGGTATCCCAGAATTCTTTCAGCATTTCTAATGCTGCCAGGAACTGGTTATATATGTCTAGTAAGGAGCTCTGACAGGAAGAAATTTAAGCAGACTGGAATTAAAACAAGACAATAGCTGTATCCTGCATACAAGTTCTCCAATCCTTCCAACCTGTTGTGATACACAGATATCACACCTGGATTTGATAGTTTTATACTACTTTTGAGAAAACTTTTCTGTAAACTCTTAGTGACTATTAATTTGCATTCTGACTTGTAACAAACTGCTGTAAAAATACAGTAGAAGAAAAAAAAATCAGTACCTACTGCTAAATATCCAGATGCTTTGTCTGCTTCAGCTGAGCAACACAGCAGTGGTACCAAATAGTAACACACAGAAATACCCACAGAACTAAACCAGCTTATGTATTTTTGAAGACTCAAGAAATGTAATCTAAGAACGTCACAACTCCACATTAAGCAGTACAAAAATAGTTAATTTAACATTAGACTTCAAGGATGTAAACACAGTAAGAGAAGAAGAAACCATCTAATAATCAGGATTACACTCACAGGTTTTCAATATTTGAGAGTGGATTAGATGGAATCAGAAAAATCTTTCATTATACAGGACAATACACAGATCAGCAATACAAAAGTAGTCTTTTTAAATCATCACTGAATACAAAAGAAGGAACTATTTCTACAAGTCAAGTTAACATCTTTCCAAATGCAGATGCACAGAGAGTATAACGTGAATTTAGGGAACTGAAAGGGGGTGAAGATGCATAAGAAAGATGAGTTGCATCTGGAGTGATGCCCTGTATAAGTTTGGAGTTTGTGGAGGAACTGCAGAGTGTAATGAACGGAGCAGTAGGAGAACAAGGAGCCATCAGAATGTGGCTTCTTTATGGGGAGAGATGAAGCTGTGACAGGGGAGGTAAAAAACAAAAAGGGTGAAGGCTAATGTTTTGAAGACAAACTCTTCAGGGATAACTTGTTCTCTCAAATTTGTTGGTAGCAGGAAACTCAAGAGTTGAAAGAGAGGAATCTCTTTGGAGCACCATAGGGTGGTCTTGAAATGGTTTACATGGAACACAAGTGAACAATTAAATGCCATGAATAAAAAGCAGGAAGGGTAGAAGAAAACCAACAAAGCTGATTCAGTTTGGATGAAAAGATAGTCATGTCCATTTTGAAAACCAGAGAAGGATGTCATGAGGGCCAGATTTCAGCTATAGTTTCTTGTATTTGGAAAGATAAGTCCACTGTTAAACCCACGCCACTGTTTCCTGCCTTTGGGGACAGACTCCAAGGTAATACATAGAATAAACCAGGTTGGAAGAGACCTTCAAGATCTTCACGTCCAACCCATCAACCAATCCAACACCACCTAAACAACTAACCCATGGCACCAAGCACCCCATCAAGTCTTCTCCTGAAAACCTCCAATGACGGCGACTCCACCACCTCCCCAGGCAGCCCATTCCAATGGGCAATCACTCTTTCTGTATAGAACTTTTGGCCTGGGGTCAAAAAGAAAAAGCTAATGAAATACTAAATTCTTGAAGAGCTATTCTTCTATAAATAAGACAAAAATATAGATGGAACAGTTTTCTTTAATCTTTAGTACACATTCTTCCTTTCTCACCTGGGCACAAACGCATGACTTCTATGAACATTCTCAGATGAAGAAATACGATTTTTACAAGTAATAACTTTTTATATTTTGCCCATACATATTTTAGAAAGAAACTGTGTAACTTGGAAATAAAATGCTCCATTTTTTACTGCTGTTATTAAATTATATTAAAGTAGGAAAGCACTTAAGCAGAAACGTGTGAATACTGCCAATCTCAAAATGTAACGCTTATTATCTTTAAAAGCATTTTGTTACTTTTATAATACCTGAAGTGATATAATAGTGTCAGTCACTTAACCACATCTTAGAGTACAATATCTTCATCTTAAGTGCTATTATTTCCAGTATTTTAATAATTTTCACACAGTCCTGAAATATGATCTTTTGTGCTCTGATGACACTTAAATTAATAGCGTAATTTTCTGGTACTTGCAACAGTTGCTTTCCATTTTGATTTTTTTACATTTTCCTATATCACATACAGATAAATCCTCTAATAATCATTTCTATCTTTATCTTCTGGGAATTCAAAAGGTTTCACTAGGAAAAAAAAAGAAACATCAAGGGATTATAATCCATAGATAAGTTTTCAAATCCAATTAATTTTAATACTAATTGTAATTTTCCAATGATGTGCCTTGAAAAGGTAGTTAAATCTTCTTTTTTTGGTGGTGGTTTTTTTTTTGTTAATGCACTGTTCATTTGATCTTATTTGTATGCTTCATTGATGTTGCCAGCTGTCTCCTGCTATATACATAAATGCATCCATAGCTATTTAAATACATCACATGCTTGTCATGCAAACCATGAAAACTGTAGCATTCCTTTTGATTTGATTAACCACCTAATTTTTGGTCATTGCCCAACACTTTTAGAAAAGACTGCTGTCAGGCTTTTTTTGTCTACAATACACCAAGACAGCTGTTAGTAACAGCAGACAGCACTAACTCTGTTTCTTGGTCACCTTGGAAAAAATGCATTAGAATTTGTATGACATAGGTCTTACTTTCCAAAGAATATTTGGCATTCAGAATTCAAAATAATCATCATTGGCTGCCTAAATAGCACTAACAAAGCCAAACCAGCTACTCCTTCCTCTGTCCCTGTACATTTCCACACTCATCAGGCAAAATATCCACTATAAAAACAAAGAACATAGTGGCAGTTTAATCTTTCAAAGCAATTTAAATCAAAATGAAGATATTCCTAATGCAGGGTATAAGCCTTGCATTTTCTGTCTAACTACTATACAAGCAGCAGTGACTAGCTAGCAGAGGTGAGGAAATTCTCATGCTGGAATAGTCACAACACCTTAATGCAGTTTTATGCAAAAGTGGATATCACAGTCTGTTCTAACTTGATCATAGAGTACTGGGTTTTCCTCCCTGCCCCCCTATGGAATCACTGACACAGTTGCCTGGGAGAAGAGACCAACCCCCACCTGGCTACAACCTCCCTTCAGGTAGTTGTAAACAGCAATAAGGTCTCCTCTGAGCCTCTTTTCCAAGCTAAGCAACCCCAGCTCCCTCAGCCTCTCCTCATAGGACTTGTGCTCCAAACCCCTGCCCAGCCTTGTTGACCTTCTCTGGACACATTCCAGCAGCTCAACATCATTCCTAAACTGAGGGTCCCAGAACTGGACACAGGACTCACGGTGTGGCCTAACCAGTGCTGAGTACAGGGGCACAATGACTTCCCTGCTCCTGCTGGCCACACTATTCCTGATACAGGCCAGGATGCCATTGGTCTTCTTGTCCACCCAGACACACTGCTGGCTCGTGTTCAGGCTACTATCAACCAGTACCTCCAGGTCCCTTTCTGCCTGGCCTCTCTCCAGCCACTCTGACCCCAGCCTGTAGCACTGCATGGGGTTGTTGTGGCCAATGTGCAGAACCTGGCACTTGGATGTGTTCAATCTCATGCCGTTGGACTCTGCCCATCTGTCCAGCCTGTCGAGGTCCCTCTGCAGAGCTCTCCTACCCTCCAACAGATCCACACCTGCCCCCAGCATGGTGTCATCTGCACATTTACTGATGATGGACTCAATGCCCTCATCCAGATCATCAATAAAGATATTGAACAGGGGGCCTAGCACTGATCACTGGGGGACACCACTGGTGACTGGCTGCCAGCTGGATGTGGCACCATTCACCACCACTGTCTGTGCTTGGCCCTTCAGCCAGTTCCTAACCCAGCACAGAGTGCTGCTGTCCAAGCCACGAGCTGACAGCTTGGCCAGGAGTTTGCTGTGGGGGACGGTATCAAAGACCTTGCTGAAGTCCAGGTAGACTACATCCACAGCCTTCCCCACATCCACCAGGAGGGTCACCTGATCATAGAAGATCAGGCTGGTCAGGCAGGACCTGCGCTTCCTAAATCCATGCTGGCTGGGTCTGATCCCTTGGCCATCCTGTAAGTGCTGTGTGATTGCACTCAAGATGACCTGTTCCATAATCTTGCCTGGC
This sequence comes from Dryobates pubescens, assembly GCF_014839835.1. Classification (NCBI taxonomy): domain Eukaryota; kingdom Metazoa; phylum Chordata; class Aves; order Piciformes; family Picidae; genus Dryobates; species Dryobates pubescens. Next base: position 42,531,255 of record NC_071614.1, read on the forward strand.
ACTGAGGTCAGGCTGATAGGCCTGTAATTCCCTGGTTCCTCCTTCCAGCCCTTCTTGTGGATGGGCATCATGTTGGCCAGCTTCCAGTCATCTGGGACCTCTCCAGTGAGCCAGGACTGTTGAAAAATGATAGAGAGCAACTTGGCCAGCTCATCTGCCAGCTCTCTCAGCACCCTAGGATGGATCCCATCCAGTCCCATGGACTTGTGGGGATCCAGGCAGCTAAGCAGGTCTCTAAAATACCCCAACAGTGTTACAAGAGCGACCCAAATACTACCTGTGTGTACTCAGACTATATGTCCTCCATTGATTTCAACATTGGGGCAAGAAAAACACTTACTTTGGTCAGCAAGTATCAGGTATTTCTGAAGGGAGCATACTTTCTTTCCTACCAGGAAAGAGTTTTCTGTAGTTTCACAACATTTTTATTTCCATTTCTAGACTGCATTCTCATCTCCATGTCATCACTAGTAGATCCTTAAGCCAATTCTTCCCTTAGTTTGTTTCTTTATTCAATTCAAACACTTTGCCGAGTTCACCTCTATTGCCATACACTGTTTCCTTCAATTAAAGGAGTAAGAACCACCTCTAATTTTTATTCTTATTTCTAGAGCCATAAAGGCTGGGAAGAAAAAGATGAAGCCTTTCAGTAACTAAAGAATTCCTATATGCCAAATTTCAAACATGTGCTCCAAATTCTGGGTGAAATAAGCATTCATCAAATGATAGCATGAATGTTCTAATTAAATACAACACGATTTATTACAACTTACCTCTGAAAAAAAATTTAATATATTTTAAATAGTCTTTGTTCTGAAAATTCTTGATAAAAACTCTTCCTAACAGAAAATCTGCTTATCCAAAATGAGAACTGCAAAGCCTCCTAATTGAAAAGGTATAGTTGCCTGAACTGCAGGTGTTGTTACCTGTATGTGCTTTATGAATTCACAGATAGAATACACTTTATTATTGGTAAAGGTGATCCCTTTGCCAGCCATCTAAATAATTCAACATTCTTTAGGTTTGGAAACTGCTTATTTCTCATAAACAGCATTGTAACAATTTCCCCCTTCTTAGCACAAATCAAACTGAGACAACACTCTGAAATCTTTATGAAGTATCTTGTCAGCCATCTAAAACATTTTGTATTTACAGATGCCTATAAAGCTGGAGTCTGTGAAGTTACTTTGTTAAGAAAAAGCACAATTACGATGCATTTTATAGTGTTTTCATCAACATAACTGCAGAATACTCTCTACCTTCTGAATTTTGTAGTACTGTTTCATTGTTGGCTGGCTGCGTGACCTCATTAGACATTAACTTCCACTCTCATGACCTTCATGTAGCCAGCCAGGTGGGCAGTGGTCAGTAGAGAAAGGACACCCTGATGTGAGTGCAGCAGAATATAGATACACTGAAACTGCAGAACCATGCTCACAGTGTATGCTGAAGTGCAGAGACAGCATACTTATCTGGTTATTTTGAAAAATATAACTGAAATAAGTAGATGTTCCTGCACTTGTCATTGAGAAGCACTCTGCATTTACTTGGCACTTATAACAGTAGCAGCAGCATTGCCCTTGGTGCTGATTTCTTACTACCCTAAAATGTCTCCTCTGAGCCAGAATACACTGGCTGTTGCTGATCATGCTGTGAGACACCTGCACTGGCTACTAGGCTTGTCATGAGGCACAAAACCCTACCATCTTCAGCTTGACATTGTGCAAGTTATAATTATTCATCCAAATGAATATGTCAGAGCAGCAGCAGCAGACCTCTCATCACAGCAAAAGAAAAATACATCAAAACATTATCAACGCAGCAGGAAGACAGGGACCATAAGGAAAATTACCCATTTTTAATATGGATGCCATAAAGCCATGTCTATTATTATACAGGGGGAGGGGGAAGGGAGAGAAAAGGGAAAAAAAAAAAACCCAAACAAAAACCCAAACCAACAAACCACCCAACAAACCCTCAAGTTTGAAGTCCTAAACACTGAAAAGAACCTGAAATGGCCAACAGCACATACAAGGGCAGGGAAAAAAAAATTAATAAATTAGCTGAAATCTATTTATATTTTTTCCATTTGAGTTTACATACTCATACTGCAATTGTATAGTTTTAGTTAAGCCTTGGCAGTTTTTACATGAAATAGAATCAATAAATATTAAAATACAAGACCAATCAGCATAAGTAATTTTACTAGAAAATAGGAACAGTGTGTTCTTTTTCCCTTCTAGCAATGAAAATTTTCAACCACTTGAGGATATGCTAGATTCTACTATCAGTGGTGCCTCAACATTATCTATGCCTAACCCTTAGTTTACTATGATGTGAAGACTGCTCACAGCAATGCTTTCTATGGCATTGTGAAAATAAACACCATTTACACAATTACCACCCACACAGATATGGGCAATTCTGAAGAAAGCCCTTACAACTAAAGCGTTTCCATCAGCACAACGTAAATGTTGCTAGTATTTGGTTCAGTATTAGAGCAGGATACCTTCAGCTAGAATTAGCATCTCATGATTTCAAAACTGAGTCTTCATTTACACACAAACGTAGATTGTTCATGTTTTCAAATAGTCCATAGGTAATTTTAACAGGAAAAGATTTTAAGATCTCAGGCACTTAGAGTGTAATTTTTAACATTGGATTTTTATTTGGCTGTGGTGTCAATATATTTTTTAATATGTATTATTATTAAATGTTAATATACTTCCTCTTGTTTTAACCTAAGAAGGTTGCTTCATGTAATGTTTTCCAAGATGTTATTAAAACACAAGTCCAGTTATGAGCTTTAAAATTACTAACAGTAAACACAGAGAAGCAATAACTATCAAGGAGATCAGAAATGTTAATTTGAGGCAATATAAATTGCAAGGCTGTAAAATAAATAGAGTACTATTAGAAGTAATAGGGTAATGTTCAAGGTTAGAAACAGTAGGTGAAACCCTGCCTACAGTATATGGAATCCTGTAAAACTTAAAGGAAAAGAAGTGTCTCTTTTAATTGTTCCAAACCACACCAGAGAATCAAAAGCTAGAAGTACATATCAAACTATGCTTCATTAACAATGGTTCATTTTTACAATTATTTCCTTAAGCTCTCAGAGGCTCTGAGGTGACACACAGAAGCTTGAGTTCTGCAGTAAAAATTATATGCCCATCTTAAAATCATTCTGATGCCACCTTTCAGCTGTGTTCCCTATGTAAATTTAGTCCCTATGTAAATTCAGTACTATGAAGACAGGCTTTATTGATGGGTAGAAACCTTCATGAGAGTTAGAATTAAGAAATGAAATAATTTATGTAAAATCTGTTCTCTTGAATTAAATAAAATTAGGGATCAGCTATTTTCCAGAGATAATTTAAATTAACTTACATATAAGTGGTCACATTTAAATCCGTGTAACCAAGTACACATGCTCTATTAGGGACAAAAGTTACAGGAAATAATGCGAGAGAGACTAAAAAAAGACAATGGCTCTTGGTTCTTTATATTAACAGTATCAGCTCAACTATGAAATCAGAATTCTGTTAATTCATTTCCTGTTCTTTTGATAGTAACTGAAAAAGTTTTACGAGGGTCTGAAAACGATACAGGATAACAGAGAGACCGCCCGTTTTCATAATTGTCAGTTTTAGAGGGTGCTTCTTTTCTATAAAACAGTTGTTTCTCGTGCATGTCATTTCCCAGTGTCATTCCTAAAGAAATTTCAGCCATATGAAGAGATTCAAAAAGAAAGAGCCAGTCTGACTGCAAAGACTATACTATCCAATGTATATCTATGTAGCAAGGAAAATATTTAAAATGTTATCACAGGGACTATGGAGTTTAGCATTCTTTTACACTTACAAAAGCATGTAGAAAAGGAAAATGTGCAGAAGGAAAAAAGTTGGAGTTAAAAAAAAAAAGGCAAAAGCAATGTCCAATCTATTATTACTAGTTACATATTGCATATACATCTCAGTTATTAAAGAAGAAAGAAGATGCCGAGTACATTAGTTTACCTGTGGTGTCCAAGAGACGGCGAAGCGAACAGGCAAGTCCACAAGGCAAACTGGTGGTTCTGTTGGATACTGAGGGAAGAAAAGAAATCAGTTTTTCTTTGCTTTTCCCCCCTCCCCCCTTTCAAGTGATATAAAATCAGACTGGTACTGAGCTGCCCAATTTGATAACAATACGTACACTTGAAGCATCTTGAGAACGTGGCTCGTGGAGGAAACAATATGTAAAGCATTTTCAGAAATAGTTATGAATGTTAATTATTTAAAGAAGAGATCTACATGTAAACAGTTTTTATACACCGGTTTCTAATAAAGACAGAAGAAAGTTTTCTGTGTTCAGTGTGTGCAATAACACATTAAAAAAAAGACAAAAAGCATATTTTTTTTTTTAATTTTTCATTTAAAATGTTCTCAATTACCTATACTGCACAGGAAAGTTAGGAAAAAAACCAAACTACTTTTTCATGAGTCAAGAACTAATTTTCACTTAGAGTATTTGCACTGATTGGCAATACTTTTTGTTTTCAAACCGAAAGCAATCAAGGTATGGGAGGTAAGTAAGTATTTAGAAAGAGACAAATGAACATATATCCAAACCCACAAGAACTCCTTGACCCTCACCTTAAATGAAAAGATTTCAACAGGGAAAGGAAAAAATAGCTGGATTAAGAGAACTGAAGCTATAAAAGGTTTAATAACTCAAAAAATAACCAATTACTATTCATTACACTAGTAAGTCTTCTGTTCAACATCCAGTAAGGAATCTGGGGGAAAAAACCCTGCTATTTTCTGAAAAATGGAGTAGGAAAGAAACGTCTAATTACAAATAAACTGTGCCCTTTCAAAGGGCACTTATCCAAAATTTTATTCACCTGAAAAGTTGCCTCCTTTGAACACAGCAGTTTTATTGAAATTGTTTTAATAGTGCATCAGTTTCCAACACATGAAAATATTAAGAGAATCTTACTTGGGGAAACAGAAGAAAAAAAAAAAATTCCACTTTCATCACAGATTTACAGAGAATTAAGATGAACTTTAGCTCTGCTGCTTCCCATAGCCATTCTCTATCCAAAGCAAGCCTCTAGACCACAGACATTGTCCTTATTTGACATCTGGCAATTTATCAGAATTTTTTTCAATGTTCCTTTATGTTGTGTAAAATGTAATTCTACAGTAATTAGTTTCAAATAATTTTCTATGGCAAACAGCAAAAAAGAGGCACAGCTTCCCTAGAGCATCCATTCTTCATTGCTCTGATTCTAGTAATCATGTGGAGGATTTATGGATTTCACAGAAATTTATTTAAATTTGCTTTCTAATTAGCTTTCATTTGTGGTTTCTGCTAGGTATTCACTTTCTGAAGACAGCTCCTACAGCTTTAGTATCTTGTGCTTCACCATTTTATCTAACCGGCAGCAGACTAGTTAAGTAACAGTGACAGAGCAAGAGAAATGGAGCATCCACTTTAGACAGGAAGTGGTTACAGCTTAGAAATGTATAGCCACAGAAGCTGTTAGTTTCCTTTATTGCAGTGATACTTTTCTTGCATTGTAGGTATTATTTTTATGAACTACTTTTATGCTTGCATAGAAATGAACTTGTTTTCAATGTATAAAAGTACACCTACAACAAAGTCAGAATAATTTTACCGTGGGATTGCTTTTAGGACTCCCTTATTTAAATCCCAGCAGCACTATCCAGTTATGCGTTTACTTACTTGGTAAATAAATTCATTTTATGCAGGCTTTTGTGCGGTGCCTTTGAACAAGTGCTTGCAAACAGATTCTACTACCTTTATGTTATGTTAAAACAACCCAAGCCAAAATACCTACAGCACTTTTCCCCCACATTTTTAGTCAAATTTTCTTTAAAAGCACCAATATTGTACTGTGCACCAGATAACTGCCAAGAAATATGCAGTGATGGTTCTGTACATATGTACAAAATTATTACAGACCTCACAGAGGGAAATCCTGTATAAAACAAGGTGAGTGATTCCCCAGGAGACAGTATTTTAGAAGAGGAGCAAGAAGGAGAGAGCAAGAAGGAGAGAGCAAGAAGGAGAGAGCAAGGAGAAAAAAGAGAAAAGAGAGAAGAATTAACCAGGTTGGAAAAGACCTTCGAGATCATCAAGACCAACCCATCACCCAATGCCATCTAATCAACTAAACCATGGCACCAAGTGCCTCATCCAGTCTCTTCTTAAACACCTCCAGCGATGGTGGTGACTCCACCACCTCCCTGAGCAGCCTATTCTAATGGCCAATCACTCTTTCTATGAAGAGCTTCTTCCTAACATCCAGCCTAAACCTCCCCTGGTACAGCTTGAGACTCTGTCCTCTTGTTCTGTTGGGGGTTGCCTGGGAGAAGAGACCAACCCCCATCTGGCTACAACCTGCCTTCAGGCAGTTGTAGACAGCAATAAGGTCTCCTTTGAGCCTCCTCTTCTCCAGGCTAATACTCTACCAGAGTTTATCAGTGACATCACGTTACTACAGTTACACTCAAATTCTTTAGAACAATTTAAACAATTATTAGACACAATATGTATATTTGCAGCCAAATACATTTGAAACCTATTTCACAAGATGTAATCTGAGCATTAAACAATACATCCTCTTCTGAGTTTTAAGTCTAATTGTAAACAAAGTTCAAATGACTTGGCTAACATACCTATGGCATGACCTTTCTCGAGTCTTCCATGTTTAAATTGATGACCCTAAGTTTCCTAAACACTTTATAAATGCAGTTTACAGAGATCAAAGGGTTTGAAAGGACAATTCCTAACTAGCAACAAATTTAGAAAAGGATTAACAGGTAGAACATTGTGACAAGGCATTAAAGGCAAGTCCTTAAAACACATCTAAACTGTCAAGAATGAGAGCAAAGGAATAATTAGGGGATTATCTCGATACACACAATAACCTTATGAAACTGAATTTGCTAATTATTGAAGGTTTTTTTTCCCACAAACATTGTCAGCAGGCTGGTAACTCTTTCTGTTGTATGGCATCTATGAGGACAAGGCTAAATAAATCCATTTGTGAGAACACAGACATGAGCCTGCAATGCAAGCTGGGGTGGGGTTTAATCAAAGAGAGAGCATAACTAAAATAGGCATACTTTTATTAAAGCAGGTCATCAAAAGAAATCCCTTCAAAAAAAGTTTCAGCAAAGTCTTTGCAAAGGTATATATGAAGGAAAATCAAATTCCCATGTAATCAAAACCATGTTTCATATAGAAATTCTCTCTTGTGACAAGCTTAAATGTCAGATCTGGTTCAAAAAGGACAAGCAATTGATCTATGATTCAGTGAGACTTAGACAGACTGGAGAGCTGGACAGAGAGGAATCTGATGAGGTTCAACAAGAATAAGTGCAGGGTCCTGCATCTGGGAAGGAATAACAAACTGCACCAGTACAGGTTAGGAGGTGATCTGCTGGAGAGCAGCCCTGTGGAGAAGGACCTGGGAGTCCTGGTGGGTAACAAGTTATCCATGGGACAGCAATGTGCCCTGGTGGCCAAGAAGGCCGATGGAATTCTGTGGTGCATTAAGAGTAGTAAGTCCAGCAGATGGAGGGAGCTTCTCCTCCCCCTCTACTCTGCCCTGGTGAGACCACACCTGGAATATGACATCCAGTTTTGGGCTCCCCAGTTCAAGAGGGACAAGGATCTGCTGGAGACAGTCCAACAGAGAACTACCAGGATAATTAAGAGACTGGAGCACATGCCCTATGAGGAGATGCTGAGAGACCTGGGGCTTTTTAGTCTGGAGAAGACTGAGAGGGGATTTAATAAATGTTTATAAATATCCGAGGGCTGGGTGTCAGGGGGGAAGGGACAGTCTCTTCTCAGTTGTGCCCTGTGATAGAACAAGGGGCAGTGGATATAAACTACAGCACAGGAGGTTCCACCGCAACATGAGGAGGAACTTCTTCACTGTGAGTATCACAGGGCACTGGAATGGGCTGCACAGAGCGGTTGTGGAGTCTCCTCTGGAGCCTTTCAAGACCCATCTGGATGCATTCCTGTGTGTCCTGGCAGGGATTTTGTACTTGATGATCTTCAAAGGTCTCTTCCAACCCCTAGCATCCTATGATCCTACCACCATAGCTTTTGTTTATGAAACAAATAACTAAATTTGATGAATATTTGTTATAGCAGAAACACTGGAATATCTATCCTCTTTCTTACCCTATATCCCTAACTGCTAGGCAGTGCTTTCTCAACTTCAACTTCAGATATCTTATTACTATATAATGAGAAAATAGGCTATTTAAGAACAGAAAACTGTTATCTCAGTTCCCCTTATGGTACAGTGGTAAGATAAACAAAAGTAGTCAGTGCTTAAGTGTAATAAAGTTTGACCAAGGCAGCTGCACTTTTATACTTCCAAATGGTTAAAACACTTTACTTCAGTCATCATAAAATCAAGAAACTAAAATGAAGGGGTAACAGGCTGCATTGAGTTTCTAGTGTCAGATTCTACATATAGGACAGCAGCTCCTTATGAACAATAATATAACTCTGCTTGCACATTAAACAGACCACAATTATATTTCCTGGTTTATTTTTTCCACCAATGTATTAAATAATGGACTGACTAGCAAATGATGTATTCATTACTCTGTACATGTAGGATAATTTTACTCTGTTTTAAAAATCCACTTTAGTAATCTCATTGCTAAATAGCTCTTTTTCCACAGGCTCCTGTTCCCTGCTCTAAGGTAAAATTAGCTTGTCTTATGTAAAACTAAAAAATGACTTGTATATAAAGGAATAAAGGATGTCTGTGAAAGTGAAATGTAATCTTACAATACTGTACCTCATCCCTTAAAGATTATTAGTTCAGCCAACGGACCAAGAACAGTCTCAAACAACAACATTTAGACACTTTTGGATCCACTTATTCCCCTAGACTGATATTCTGAAGACAACAGCTATTGACCATACATTTTTCACCATATAGCTTTGATATTCATAATTTACAATAAGAGATTTATGCTTGAAATGAGAAATTCTATCAAGAAACATTGCAAATGCAGTTCAGTTCCTAGTACCAGGTAGACACCATAGATTTGCTCTGCAAGTACTGTCAGAATCAGTCAATTATTTAGACTAAAAAGTATTACTTTTAAAATACTTCTTTTTAGTGACTTCCTTTTTTTTTTTTTTTTTTTTAATAAGGAAGTCACTTCTGTAGTCAGTTTTTCATAAACCTTTGTATCTCTAGATGTAACAGTAAGACTTGGTAAAGAAACAACCTAACATATTCTAATTGTCATTATATTCATAGTTTCTGGATGGAGTGATAAAGAATGAGTGTATCCCAGACGGCTTTGTCAGTAATTCAGTTAAACAATTGCAGTATCAGTGCTTATGTGATGCACAGCATCATATGAAAAGACTCTTACATTAATGCAATATTGAAGTCCAAATATTCTGTATTAAAAAAATAAATAATAAAATTCAAAACACAAACACCACCACCTCGCAAAACAGACATACCAACAAACCAACTCTCTAAAATCCTTATGAATGAAGAAAAATCCATTTATTTAAAGGAAGCCTTAAAATCTCCCATATAAGTTCACCTTTGCATTTAACTTCAGAGTGATGAGATGCTGTCGACCACAAGAGTCTTCAGCTTTTAACTTGATTGTGGTAAGACCAGTATCCACATAAGTAACTCTGAAAGAGAAAAGAAAACTCTAACAGCATTTGAAGAAGTACAGTTTGAAATGTCTGCAATACTCTGATTAGTCTGTTACAAATATTAATCGGGAAAGTCCTATATGCCAACCAGTTCTGCTGTTCTAGATTTACTGCTGTTAATGCACCAGTCCACAGTTTAATGCAGTCATATATCCTTAGGTTATTTACAACACAGTGTCAAGGCTCATGCTGTGGTCAGTGATCACTCCATTTCAGTTTTCCATCACAGAAACCTTTGACATACACAGCATGTTCCTGTCAGCCTCTACTTATGTACACATTAAACTTCCTGTCAAATCTTTGATACATTTCTGCAGTTTCTTACTGTATGAGACTTTTATGCTCTTGATTTGCTTTTCTCTTCAATGAAGTTCTCTTTTATTATCAATACCATTATTGCAGAAAATTCAGTGGATATTGGCTCATACTCTGAAATTGATTTTCTGCACAAAATGCTACCCAAATAGGTAAAAAATGAGTTATTTATGATGATCTGCCTTTGTTTCATGACAGTTTTACACAGTATACATGCACTCAACCAAGTAACAAGTACATATTAAATGTAAATAAGTTTTAAAACTTCTGACAGTGACCGATTCTTTCCTTAAGGTGTCACTGATTTGTGCTTCACACAATCAAGATAAATACAATTGTAAAATACATTGTTGTCTAGAAATACGTTCTGCTGAGTAGCTTCAACAACTGCCACAAAGGTTCAAACTTCTCCATTGATTTACCAGTGAACTGGGTACATGGATATTTTGATATTTTTACTATGTCATTCTTACATAAAGATAAAAAGCAGTCCAAGATTGTTGTGTAACTTGGACAAGGCCTGTCAGAGTTCAAAGAAAGCATCTGCTTGCTGGCCTAAGTAACAGGTGTGTGTTTTTTAAACTATGGCATACTAGCCCAATCACTGGACCTAGAGAAGGACAGGCATGCTGGGTGTTGTGGTTTAAGCTTTCCCAGAATCCAAAAGCCCAAATGGAACAGATTTAGATTGCCTCCCTTCTCCCTTTTTTCCCAGTAGAGGAAAGCAAATTAGGCAGGAGAAAAGAGAGGTAAAAATCATGAAAGAAACAGTCTTGAATTAATTTGGAAGTAAAAAAGTAAGTTTAATAAAATATAAAAGGCATCTGAGTTAAAGGAAGGTTACAAAGGTATAAGGAAAAAAGGTAAATAAAAATATATACAAAAGCAGTCACAGCTGGCAAAGGATTCTCTTGATGCAAATGTGCATTCTCTTCAGATGAAGTCCTTAGGAGTTTGGATGCAGCATGAAGCAGGCCCCACCATGTGCTTGCAGCAACAGCAGGAGCAGACGGAGCACCCTCTCAGGCAGGTGAGAAGCAGGAGCAACACAAAGAGCCAGGAAAATGGCTCCCCTTAAATAGGATTGCTGTACAGGAAAGTGGGAGTGGAATAGACTTTGACCAGGGGACCCCCTCCCCCTGGGAGCAAGAACCAAGTCAGGTTTCTTTGTCCACCTGGCAGGTAGGTACTTTTCAGTCCACCCTGCTCCAGGGCTGGATGTAACCTGACACACTGGGAAAAATGCTTCTCTTTCAACCAAAACTGGCAACAGAGTTGTAGAAGCCTGTACATGAAAAGGTAGACATACACGAAAGGGTAGGCACATTTATTAGAGGGAAGTGAAAAAAGGAAAATAAAATTATCTGCATAAATGACATAGCCTCAATATGAGGGAATTGAAACACAGATGGAAAAAGTAGTAATGGCTGTAAGTAGGGAAAGAGATGTATTATTTCATGTTTAATGTCGATTATCTTTAATGCAATATTAAATAGTTCTTCAGATTCCTGGGAGAATTTTAACATTCCTTTTCTCCATGACAGTTAAAAGAAATACAAATCTTGACAAAAGCGTAATTCAATGGTAGTCAATTACACTTCATTTATTTAGAAAAAAAATAGATCATCTTCCTCTAACAGAAAAAAACACAACCAAAACCTCCACACCACCCAAATTCAAAACATTACTCCTTCGTTCCAACTTTACCTCAAAATCAAATCAGTTTTATGAAGATAACAAACTATCTATATCCCACTGCTCCATTTACTGTTGGCTGGGGCAGGAAAATCCCAAACCAGCAGCTAAGGCACAGAATGCTACTGCAATAAAATACATGGCAGAGTCCAAAACAAAGCACAACTGGTGCCTGCATCAATGCACTGTGAGGTTAGATATCAAAAAAAAGAGGAAAGAAAATAAATAAAAGGGATGTTGTCGAGGTATTTAGGATTTAAAATGATCTCTTCTGACAGCCATCTTGTTTAGATCACTCTTCAGGTTTCAGAATGTATGGATCATTTTTGCTTAAAACCAAGTATCTTTTGCAGTTTCTTACTCTATAGTGGGTGGGAGTGATCAAGATTGAAAAATTATTTTTATTTCTTAGATAGCAATAGACATACTGATCTTAAAATTGATTTCTGAAATCCTTAAGGGGTCGGTACTTTCAATTAATTTAACAACCTAACCACCTCTAAAATAAAAATGTGTGTGTGCTTATTTATATATTTAAAATGTAAACATATGCACACCATTACATTAAAAATACAGTGACAATGATTGCATTCAATTGTACTCAAAAAGAACCTTCACATTCAGTTTTACTGAGTGTAAATTAAATGAACTTTATAAAGAAAATGATTTGGGAACTGTGCTGAGACCACCATTATCCAGTTTTTTTACATAGTTTTAGAATGAATATATAAGGTATATTTTAAAACCAGTTTGAAATGTAGTTTCCCTGAGCTTAGAGGTAACATGGGAAAAAAGAGTAAAGAAACCTCATAGATCATTGCCAGATCATCACCTGGCAGCCCAAGAACAACCTGTTCCTCATGCTGGATACCCTTGGCACCAATGGCTCCTTGGTACAAGGAGCACCACTACAATCCAGACCAACCTGGAAACTCTTATGAGTTCTACTTAATTGTGACTTGAACAACTAGCTACTAGTAGAAGACCACTATTCAAGCTATACAACACAGCACCTTTGAAGTATTACTGATTACAACTACTTACTTAAGAGGTTTTCTGGTAAAGCATTCTCTTCCCTTTCAAATTTTTCCACAGACAGGAACGCCAAGGAATAAACACCTTCCCACACAAAGGGGGATACAAGGCTGAAGAATGCCCAGAATGAAAATTCATAGGTAGCCTTCCTTCTTCTTAACCGAATGTAAAAACAACAAACTGCCTCCAGAGAACGAGGGAGGATTCAATTTTCCATTTACAACAGAAAAAGGGAACTTAGTAGCTGTGTTGCTAACTTGCTCTGTAACATCACTCTAACAGCCTTTGGATAAGAAGAGATTAAAAGGGTCAGTTTTGTAGGACAGCAGAAAGTTGCTCAACACTGTAAGCATTATAGGATTGTATAATCGAGTAAGGAGCTACTTACATAGGTGGCATTTCAGTTACATAAACATTTATTCCTCCATAGGTTCCATCATTTTATCATATACAAAATAAAGGAATGACCATAAAGATGGAAAGCCTCAGTAAAATGCCTGAATACTGGAATTCAGCACAACACACAAATGATTGAGAGCACATGCAAGGCAGGATTCCTTTGGAAATGGAGAAGGGAAGAAGAAAAAATACTTTCTATGGCAAAACTTGGCAAGTATTAAGCCAAAATGCATTAAGACACTAGACAAGAAGACTCCTAGTTCTCTTTCCCTGAGAAGATCTGAACTGTAACTTCTTTTTTATGGAGACTCAGTATCTGTATTGACATTATATGTACAGTATATACATGAAACTATGTTCTTGGGTGCACTGAGCCCCCAGCCCCAGGTGACATAGTTCATACTCTGCAATAACTAACTGGAAACATTCCTCTGCTTCCCCAAACATGGTGTGCTGGCATAGTTTTTGGAGAGTAAGGAATGCCCCATCTCTGTTGGAATCCATCTGCACAGCAAAAAATGCCAAAAGGTCTGAATTTCTCTCTTGTGGGTGTCACAAATAGCTGGCTGCTTTGAAGTTTTGGATTTACAGCTTTCACTCATGGTTTTTTTTTCCTTTTTGTAGAATTGCCTTTTTGTAAATTAACTGTTATTCCTTTGTCTAAGGAGACCCATGTGCTAGGGACAGCAAAATAGAACTGTTGTTTAAACATAATTATTCTAGTTCTAGAGAAAGGTAAAAACTATTTTCATAAAAGCACAAAGGTACATGATAATGAACTGTAGCATATGGAAATAGTAATAAAAAGCTGTACAAAGTAGGAAAAAAGAAGGAAAAGAACTATGAAAGCAGTACTAAGTTTACTATGCCAACAGTTCATAGGTCAGTAGTCTTAGTAGTAGCATCTCACCTTTCAGCTCAGTTATCTGAGATGCAAAATATACCTGCAGGTGATACAGGTTTGTTGTGCTATTTTTTTTTTTTTAAATTAGAAACAAAGCAGCAGAGTTTTAAAGGAAAATCCAGTTTCTGAACAGGATAAAAAACCAGAGCAAGTATATTTGGTTTGTTCAACTCAGAAACAGAAAAGCAGATCAGATATTCCAAATATAACAACTGTTAAGAAATAAACATACTTATTCCAACCCAATATTTCTATATCTCTGACAAGGCAGGAGTAGTATTCTGGTGGCCATGGTGTATGCGTGTCTCGTGTCTTTTTTAGAGCAATTTCCTATTTAAAAGAACATGAAAAAGATAATTAAGAGAGATTTCAATATTTTTGCATCTATTTAGTCATGCGATTTTCACAATTCATTCAAAAATATTAAGCTTATGTGAAATTAACTTTATGCTGCATTTGTTTTGTTATAGCCTCCAGCTAAAGCAGACAAAGAAGCTGTTTGGTAAACTACTTTGGATACCAGTAATGAAAACATCTGCAATTTAAAAAACCCACAGATGTTGACAGCATAGTCTTCAGATGCAAATATCAAACATGCCTCTTTTTCAGCTAATAAATTTGAAGTCAAGTATCTTTAAGGGCAAGAAGAGCCTCCACTCATCCTCTCCATCCTGTTCAGTATCTTTATTGATGATCTGGACGAGCAGTAAGTTTGCAGATAACACCAAGCTGGGGGCAAGTTAGAGGGTAGGAGGGCTATGCAGAGGGACCTTGATAGGCTGGACAGATGGGCAGAGTCCAACATGATGGCATTTAACAAGTCCAAGTGCTGGGTGCTGCACTTTGGTCACAACCCCAAGCAGTGCTACAGGCTGGGGACAGGTTGACTGGAGAGTGGCCATGCAGTGAGAGACCTGGGGGTACTGATTGACAGCTGGCTGAACACGAGCCAGCAGTGTGCCCAGGCAGCCAAGAAGGCCAATGGCATCCTGGCCTGCATCAGGAATAGTGTGGCCAGCAAGAGCAGGGAGGTCATTGTGCCCCTGTACTCAGCACTGGTTAGGCCACACCTTGACTCCTGTGTCCAGTTCTGGGTCCCTCAATTTAAGAAGGACATTGAGACACTTGAACATGTCCACTGAAGGGCAACAAGGTTGGTGAGAGGTCTTAATCACAAGACCTATGAGGAGTGGCTGAGGCAGCTGGGGTTGTTTAGCCTGGAGAAGAGGAGGCTCAGGGGCGATCTTATTGCTGTCTACAACTACCTGAAGGGAGGTTGTAGCCAGGAGGGGGTTGGTCTCTTCTCCCAGGCAACCAGTGGCAGAACAAGAGGACACAGTCTCAAGCTTCACAAGGGAAAGTTCAAGCTCGAGGTGAGGAGAAAGTTCTTCACTGAAAGAGTGATTGGCCATTGGAATGTGCTGCCCAGGGAGGTGGTGGAGTCGCCATCCCTGGAGGTGTTCAAAAAAGGACTGGATGTGGCACTTGAAGCCATGGTTTAGTTAGTCATGAGGTGTCAGGTATTAGGTAATAGGTTGGATTCGATGATCTCTGAGGTCTTTTCCAACCTCATTGCTTCTATGATTCTTTGATTTTGACTAGAAGACAGTCTACAGCTGTCTCCTGACCTCCAGAGCCACAAAAGACCACACATATATGAACCCCCTTTTTCAGTACCTAGATAAAACTTTATATAGCAATAAAAAAAAATAAACTTAAAACAAAACAAAAAACACCAAACCAAACAACCCATCCACCACCACCCTCAACACAAAAAACCCCCTGTTTCTGAATTTTAAGAATCATAGGATGCTAGAGAGTTAAGTTTTGGTACAGACACTCATTAAGTATATTGATATGCCTGAAAGAGAAATTTTTATCAAAAGGCAATGCCATGGTAAACAAACAAACCAACCAACCAACCAACCCAAATCATGTTTCACATTTGTGTTGTGCTGCTTGTCATTTAAAAGTTTACTTAAGTTACAATTATGCTTATGAGATGAATAAATTATTAATAATTCTAAAGAAAATAAATACTAGATTAATAAAAGTAGCATAACAATAATTCCTGCCCAGTTCTTCAGTAGTGTCTTCTGTTGTTGTTACTACCTGCACTGAGGGTTATTTTACAATATTGAATAAATTTTACTTTTACTACATTCTCATTTTCTGAATGCTTCTGAATTCCAGCAAATAGTTCACAGTAACTACTGTGAAATATTCCAGAACAGCCACACATACACAGTTTTATTCAGTCCTGTTCCAAGCACCCTTGCCTTGTTTAGTGTAATCCAGTTTGCTAGGGGATGAACCAACACTGGGGAAGAGCATTCCTAGTGTAAAGCAGTAGAGTAATACCAGCAGGGTATTGTTGTTGATGTTTTGACGAATACTTAGTGTGTTGTATTTCTAAGTTAAGTATGATGTATGCAAATATTCTTTGCCAAGAATTTCCATAGAATGTTTCACTAACCATCAAGGAATTTTGTTTCATGTAGTTAACAAAAGACTTTGCTACTCTTCAATCCCAAATTAGAACATTTTTTTACAAAAGAACAATGAACTATTAAAAAAAGCTTTCTGATTTCTTAGTCAAGTTGTTAGATGGGTGAAGGCACCTTCAGCAATCCTTTGTATTTTATAAGCCTTCTCTACCATCTGGAAAATAGAAGGAATTCCAAGAAAATCATAAAAAGGATGGTGCTAAACTGAGATCCCTTCCTTGGGGGGATTTTGATTTTTCTATAACACTTCAATTTCCAAAAAGTACAGTCACTTAAAAAATTAAGGGATATTTATACAAATATTACATGAACAGCACACCTCTTAAATACATAAATCCATCTGCCAAACAGTAAACCATAACAATACCGCAAGTAAAATCCAAAGCTATTAGAACACCCCATCTCTCATGCATTTATTGTAACTTACCAAAACAGTTTTCAGCTCCACCATAAAACTGACAAGATCTGGACAGCTGTGCAACCTCTGGAGGGAACACAGTATCAGTTTATTTTCTCCAGCTCATAACTTTTAGTGGGAAATAATTTCAGCCTAACTAGTTATTTTTCTAGTATTGTCAAACTAACCAGCTTTAAAATCCCAAACATATATCATGTTTAAATATTTCAATTTCAGAATAAATCTCCCAGACTACAGGAAACTGTACTGAAAATTAACCATCACCTGCATCACAACATGTCACATTACTTATTTATGAAGACTTTGCATTTCATGTTTTTATGACGACTTTAATCTTCACCAATGTGAACAGAAACTTTAGAATCACTGAAAAATGTTTCTTCGTTGGTTAAATTTTCTTTAGGAACTCTCCAGACCCACCTGCTTTTAGATGATGTATATGATTAAGGATCTCAGTCTATCTTCTGATGCAGTACATATTTACACTTCATTTCCTCAGCTCTGACATTTGGTCACTCACAACTTACAACAATGTAGGAAGTCCATGGGACACTGTTTCAACTAGCAGTGTGGCAAGGACACTTTCTCAGAAACAAAACATACTTCTGTGACTGCAAGGCTGTGGTATCACTGCTCCAAAGTTTCCTCTGAATAGAGGCTTAACTGTTTACAACACAGAAGGAGCTAGATCTAGCAATAATTAATATGAATGCCTTCCATTAGGAACTGTTTTTAAAAAAATAAATATTTCTAAAAGGAAAAACAAAAACTGTTTCTAAAAGAGAGAGTAAAGAAAAACTTCAGTAAATTTTCAGCATTTTATTAAAAACTGTCCTTTCTTAAAAAAAAAAAAAAAAGCTTGAATAAAAATATTTACTAAATGTTATCTGTCTCTAGACTGACCTGCAAATCCTCAAGCATTCAAAAATAGATTTGGATATACAATGAGAGGAGTTCTTTAACACTTTTAGAATAGGCATGTGAATATCAGCTCATCAGAATTATTATAAATATACATTTAACAGAAATGGTTTTAAAAGCTGTATACCTGCTTTAAGATATGCCCATATCCATGCAGTATCTTCTTTAGGTGCCAGCTACACTCTATCCTAGACAAATAGGATTTGATACAAATTTTTAATTCACAGTACATGACTTTTAAGACAGATCAGAAAGTCTACTACACAACAACACAAAATTTATTCTTAAAAAAACCCAACAACAAAGTAAACAATGCTTCAAAATGTCTTTGAGTTTCATATTCAAGGTATTTAAAACTTTCAAACGTCACTCTCCCAAAGTCCATTAAAAATTCAACAAAAGCCTGTTCTTTGCTGAAAACAACAGTATCGTTCTTGCAAGCTAATGTAACTTCACAAAATATACCAATATTTAAAAATTAAATCCTGAAAATGTCAAAGTTACCTGTAATGTGGTTTTAACTATCTGACCTAAAATGAGATAACTGTTGAATACCACATCTGTTCACAGCTCAGGGCAGGCTGGCCTAGGTAGAGGTATGTAACACAATGTTAAAGACTAACCCATGTTAGTTATGGGTGCATGTTGCATACACACAGCCCCCTACAGACTACCATGACAAACATGTATAGCAATAAGAACAGAGCTCCTAAAGAAAAGCTGGGTAATGCAAATTAATCAGAAAGAATAAATGGTTTAAGTTTACAACTTTGCACTGAATTTTCTGTTTCTCAAATAATGACATACAAACAACCCAATTTAAATGAACATTGTTTTCCCCAAGGACACTGATTTATATATAAATACAACTAATTAATTACCACAGGTTTCAAAGTTAATTAACAACTAAATATTTTCATATAGGCAATGTTTATTGTCAGCACTTATTAACAGTAATGCTGTACAATTTTTTAGCAAGGTTAAGCTGAAACGATTAAGAATTAATTACCAACACTGATATTGGAAAAAATAAGAATCATTAATATGCATATCCATCACTACTTTTATAAAAATAAAACTTTTTTTTACACAATTACAAATTGCTTTCATAAAACTATATTACCTTGCATTTTTCAGCTGAAAATCCAGAGGTAGCAGTATCCTGATATGAAAGTCTCTACCCTTGAAAAAAAAACCAAAACATTTGTGTCCAGTTCTGGGCTCCTCAGTTTAGGAAGGATGTTGACTTGCTGGAGCATGTCCAGAGAAGAGCAACAAAGTTGGTGAGGGGCTTGGAACACAAGCCCTATGAGGAGAGGCTGAGGGAGCTGGGGTTGCTTAGCCTGGAGGAGACTCAGGGGTGACCTTATTGCTGTCTACAACTACCTGAAGGGGGGTTGTAGTCAGGCAGAGGTTGGTCTCTTCTCCCAGGCAACCAGTTACCAGAACAAGAGGACACAGTCTCAGGCTGCGCCGGGGGAGGTTTAGACTGGAGGTTAGGAGGAAGTTTTACACAGAGAGAGTGATTGCCCATTGGAATGGGCTGCCCGAGGAGGTGGTGGGGTCGCCATTGCTGGGGGAGTTCAGGGCGAGGCTTGACAGGATGCTTGGTTGCATGGTTTAGTTGATTAGGTGGTGTTGGATGATGGGTTGGACACGATGATCTCGAAGGTCTCTTCCAACCTGGTTTATTCTATTCTATTCTATTCTAAGTCAACAAATTAAAATATTGAGACTGTTGTGGTTAGTATTGCCCAGAAGATCAGCTACTAAGAAAAAAGTCTGTCTTATCTTTCAGGACTATTATTCAGAATTTCTTTATTTAGGAAAAAAGCAGCATGAGTGACAGATAGAAATAATGCTGCTTTTAATTTTGAAGTTGAAATATTCTTGATCCCTAAATCACAGTATTCAGTTAAAAACTTCAATGCATCACATTTCATAAAGCAAAAATAACACAGTTAAGATGAAAAAAAAAAAAATTATCCAAACCTGGACAAACAAAAAAACCACAATTTAATGCAAGTCATGCTGAAGTACATGAAAATCTGCCTTCAACTCAAATAAAGTCAAACCAGACTCTTTTCATGAAAGTGCTACACTAAAATGGAACTTTGGCACTGATCCACAAGGCATTTCAGCAAGGTTTTAGAAATCGTAGGCAGAGTTCCAAGTACATAAATGCCCCATTAGTGGAATCCACATGGGACAGTTCCTAAATGCCACCTACTCACATCTTCAGTGATTGTCCCTATTTGTGATCCTCCTACTTTGTATGGGAGGATCAAAACAAAGCTGACATAAAGGCTTGTGAGTAGGTTTAACTCCTCACTAAAGGGAAGAGGACAGTTAACTCATCTCAAAGCTTTTATCTAGATTCTATTCCACCTTGAATTATGTCCACAAACAAAACCAGATTTCCTCCTGTGATTAGATGCCTGATTGAGCAGATGCTTTATTTCTGTGGTGGGTTGAAAATCTCAATTTCAGAAAGGCTTTCAATACTGTTTCCCATAACATCCCAAACAGGAGGATGAACTAAATAAACTGACATTGAGGTGGATTAAAGGGCTCAAGGGGTTGTGATCAGCAAGAAGTTCAGCAGAAGCCCCCAACTACTGGAGCACACTAGGCATCAGTCCTGGGGCTGACAGCGACCTTCATTAATGACCTAGATGATGGGGCGGGATGCACTTCACTTAGCAAATTGGCATAATATACAAAACTGGGAGGAATGACTGATTGACAGTGTGATTTTGCTACCATTCAGTGGATGGTAGCACTGGTCTGATAGGAACCCCAAGACCTTAGGAAAGTGCAAAGTCCTGCACTGGGAAAGCATTTACCCCATGTACCAGCACACACTGGTGGCTGACCAGCTAGAGGGTAACTTTGTAGTAAAGGACCTGGTGGTACTCATGGACATGAAGTTTACCCTCAGCCAGCAATGAACCTTTGGAGCGTACAAGGCTAACAGCTTTCTGTACTGCATGGGTCTGAACATTTCCAAAAGGTCAAGAGAGGTGATCCTTCCCCAAGTCGGTGTTTATGAAGTATACCTGGATTGCTGGGTCCCTGGTACAAGAAAGGCATTGACATACAGGATTTAGCCCAGTGAATAGCTAAGAAGATGATTAAAGAGCTTGAAGCATCTCTCATGAGGAGAAACTGAAAAGAGATGGAAAGGGTTGGCCTTGAGAAAAGAAGGCTCAAGAAGGATCTTGCCAGTGTGTGCAAATAGTTGATGGAGGAGCACTAAAGAACGTGTGGCCAGACTCCAACTGACACACACTGACAGGATGAGAAACAATGGCTACAAGTTAAAATACAGCAAATGTTACCTACATGCAACACGCTCAGTAGCAGTGAGGGTGGTCAAACACTAGAACAGACTACCTGAGAGACAGAGCAGTCGCCATGCTTAGAGATATTAAAGATAAGACAAGGTCTTGAGCAACCTGCTCCAGCTGATCCTGCTAGACGACCTCCTCTAGAGGTTCCTTTTAACCTCAGTGTCTGTGCGATGCCCACAAGCAAAAAATGATATCTGTTTCACAGATGAATAAAGACTACTGGCACATCAGTTGTTCCTATCTGTAAGTTGATGCTTACTGACTGCTGAAATTAAACACATAACCTCAAACTTTGGGCATTACAGCCTTAGCCCTAATTAAAAAGAAATCACATCTGAAAAAACGTTCACATTCACATCTTAACCCCCCCAATAAGTCCTGGGTGCATTCTAACACATGGAACATTTTAAAAGTTGCATCTATTACAGTAATATGAATATAAACACACACTTGCAAGTGTCATGTCAAAGCTGAATACTGAAGTCCTGAATTTTGACTGCAGAACTACACTTTTGTAAACACAAGCATGACCCAGACCATATCCTGCAGGAAGGCTGGAGAAAGGCTTTTCATAAGAGTGTCTAGTGATAGGACAAGAGGGAATGGTTTTAAGCTGAGGGTAGAGTAGGCTTTGACTGGATCTTAGGAAGTTCTTCATTACGAGTGTGGTGGAACCCTGGAATAGGCTGCCCAGGGAGGCTGTGAACACCTCCTCCCTGGAGGTGTTCAAGGGCAGGCTGGATGAGGCCTTGAGTAGCTGAGTCTACTTGAGAGGTGTCCCTACCCATAGGTGGGAGTTTGGAGTGGATCTCCTTTAGTAGATCTAAGGTCTCTTTCAACCTAAGTAATTCTATGATTCCGTGATATTTTTTTATTTCAATTTTCACAGGAAGAAAACCCTATGCTTTTTCTAATTGAAAACACACTATGAAGAACTGTTCCTGTGGTCTGTGTGCATATGCATTGTGTGATATTTTAATGAGCCAGAGCACTGACACATATGGCCTCTGATGCCAGACCTGGCTTAAGAGCATCCACTCTCAACCTGTTTAAGGTGCTGTTCTGTCTGCACTGAAAAGTACCAGATCCTCTGAGGGACCATGCAGCTGCCTAAGCTGTAACACTAATACCCATGCTTAGCCATTTAAATGGTCAACCTTTTACCCTAGGCCCAGGGTGCAGGCACGTTTAATCTGCTGCAAATCTACATTTGCCAGCACAATAAACGCAACCCACAAGACATCAGCGATGCCGCGCCACCGATAAACGAGAACAGCGCTAACCCACGGACTGTGACGAGACCACCTCTCCACAGCACGCTCACGGCACACGGCCAGGATGCAGACTCGGAGTCCCCCGCCCTCACCAGTATTTCCTCCTTCACAAGCCTGGCGACTCCACGCTCGACCAGGAAGCTGCTGGCACCGGAGAGGCGGGAAGCGCCCCCTCTCACACAGACCTGGTCCCACGGCTGCCCGCCAGCACAGGCCTTAGAGACAGAGAAGAGCTTGTCACGGAATAACGGCCGCCGGCCTGGTACCTGTGCGGTGACGAAGCCCTCGTAGGCCGTCCCCTCCCGGTTCTGAGGCAGCAGCAACGGGCACTGGCAGAGCAGGGCTCTCGAGACCGCCATTCCGCCTCGCTACGGCACGGCGGTTCGAATCCGACGCGCTGCCGGGTGAGGCCCCGCCCCAGCCGTCGCACGCGCCTGAGGGGGCGGGAAAGGCGCGCGGCGCGGCCGTTGGGGAGGGCGTGTGCTGAGCGCTCTCTGAGGAGCAGTGTGAGGTGTCGCCCGAGACAGGGTGCCCTGGGTAGACTCCCGCGGCGCGGAGAGGTTTCTAGAACTCTTGAGGAGCCCGCTTTCCCGATACCTGAGGCAGGCTGAATGCGGACCAGACTCAGGCTTTCCTCACACTTTAGTTGCTCCGAGGGGGTAAAAGTCCTATAACAAGGTGAACGTTCGCGTAAGGCTCTTAATACGTAGCCTGCACTACGCAAAGCAAGGTAAAGGGCTGTGCCTGGCTTGATAGTCTTCTAAGAGTCATTTGTTGTTTCTAGCTGCAACGCAGTTTAGGGTGATAAAAGCTTTTCTGCACTCTGATGCTTGCTTGAAACCTTCCTCATTTTTCTGAGGGGGCTGCCACTAGGACCTGACTGTTACTGTGTTTTGGAAGGCTTGAGGAAAGAGAACTTTCAGGTTTATTATTATTTCAGGAGGCCTTAAGTCTTTGCATATCACTAAGGCTGAGCAGCACACAAAACATGGGCAGTTTCTGCCTACATAGACATGTTTGAGAAAGAGAAGAGCGTTTTACAAAGGGGTAGGTAATTTACAGACCTAAGAGGTGTGTTTGCAGAACTACCGACTGAACCTCGAGAGTCTGAAGGCTGCAACCCTTAGGAACAAATGCAAATGTTTATTTGATTAGTATGCAATATATTATTAAACTTTGTAGAAGGTCATGTATTTATAGCCCAGCTGATAAGGCCTCTGCTGTTGCATATGGTATACATAACAAAAACATCTTGTCAGCTTTTCCAGTTATTAATCTCCAGTAATAGAGAAGGATTTTTCTCCCAACACATGTTGAGTTATTAATACCCCTAAACCTATGTTTATCACCATGGAAATAACTAAAGGTGGCTCAGCAAAATGTAGACAAAGGCAGTTATTAGCAGGAGCTCAACTTTTTCCAGGCCAGGGAACCTGAAACAAGGGCTACAAGTGCTTTCTGCAAGTTTTTATGACAGTCAGAGAAACATCGCCTCTGCTGCGAGACAAGACTGAAAGAGAAGCAAAGAAAACAATAAATATGCTTAGATCTGCAGCTGAATCTTGTTTCCTTAGCTTGGGATGTCTATACAAGGGGATTGTATGTAAACAGGAGTAAAAAGCTGTCAAAACCTTTGCAGTTTTCCATTGTTGTAGTGGCTATAAGAAATCTACTACATGAGAGCATGAACATGAAGTCTTGTTTGCTCCTTTCAGTTAGATGTTAAAAGGTCTTGTGTTATTTTTGTATGCTACAAAGTTCCTCTGTCCTGTATCCAAACTCTGCCAAAGATGTGCCCAAGCTTCTGGTATACATGGTGTCAAGTTTCTTTCTCTCTCCTCCTGGAGATGCTGACCGGGGTCCATGCCTGATGCCACGTACTAAGAGTCCGAAGAGTTGAAATTTAAATTCAATCAAAATAAGATTTTCAGGAATATGTGGTAATAAAAATATATACTCAGTGCTGGTTAGTGTGGTTTTTAACACCTTACAAGTGTCACTGGTGATTTGCAGACTTCCATTACATTATCAATGAATCTGAGAAACACATTGTAGCAGTTCAGTTCTTAAAAAGAACATTGCTCCAGTCACCCTTTTTTCCCCCTCTACAGAACTTCTGATGATTGCAAGAGTCAGTTACCATTTCAAGAAGCATTTTGTAACTATATGCACAAAGAAATTTCAATGCTACCACGTTTAACCTGCACACCCACAGTTTGTTCCCCTAAAGCTGTTCATGTGCATTTCAGCACTCATCATGGCTCACCTTGAACAGTTAATCCAATGCTTTAAGCTTAATTGCATCCTTCATATAATCAATTTATTTTTTATCAAAATATTTTTCTCTTGAGCGCTTTTCTCTATATGCATTACACTAGAAGCCAAATAATTGTGAAGTATCTCTGTACTTCAGCATGTACAGAGATTATTTCTTGATTGCATCAAATGCAAAAATGAATTTTTTTCTTCTGGCTGTGTTTATCTTAGTTTCTGACTTTAAAAGAAATGTCAGGTCCCTTTCATTTATAATGTGTCTAAATAAAAATATTGTGATATGATAACCATAAGACATTTATCTACTGGAGCCCAGAAAACATTATTCATTATCTTGCACTGTATATACTGCACACTTTTAAACTTAAAAAAAAATGCAGTTACTTGAAACGTCATGTTACATTGATCTGGCACAGACTTCAGCATTTTTAAGTCAAGAAAATAATAAAAGCAAGAAAGAGTTTTGACAAGTATACTTCAGCAGGCAAAGGAGCCCTAATCTGATCTCTCAGTGACAGGCCACCTTCATTAATTTAATTACAATAATTGTTTGCCAGCAGAATAATAATTGAGTTTGTTATTAATTATTTGTCCATTCATGTCATATTCAGCCAGTTATCAAAAACTCGAGTGACAAAAATAGTATGCAGACCAAACACTTTAAAGTGACTATTTCTAGGCTATATTTTGTTAGTAAAATTATCCTAGGAGCTGTCAGACAGCAAGTATACTCACAGACAACAGAATTCACAAGTAACCACTCAACAACCTAATAAAATAATAATCATTGTATATAGATTTTCTTAAAAGCTTGGTTTTATTTATTCAAGGATATTATGAAAGGCAAGAAAATACCAGTGCATTGTTCTCCAACATAAACCAATCAAACTTAAAATCATGTAAAATGGATAATACTGTTGTTGCCTTCCTTCTTCATAAATCATTGTCATTTTATTCATCTCACCCTGAAGAAATTACCTTTCCTGTCCATATCCCCACCTTTTTCCACAGATCCCTTGAGTGACAGAATTTCATCCTAATCCCATTTCCATTTAGATGTTATAGAAAAGCATTGTAGACCTTAGAAGGGATAAGTAATCATAATGGAAAGATAATAATGTTTATGAAACCTGGATTTTATAATAGCAAATTGAAAAATTGCAATAGTATGTCAAGCCACTGAAGGTCAATGTTACCAAGAGTGCAAAACCATTCATCAAGTCATCTTAAACTTTTGTGGTTTAGACTATGTTTTAATACAAAACATCTTTATTTCAGAGAGCACCTCCCTTCTGATGTGATTCCCCATCTATCTAGCAGTCACAAAAATGTGGTGTTAAAAGCAGTAGTTGTTTGTAAAGAAAAGCCACGCTAGAAATTTTAGTTGTCTTAAGCAGACCAGGCCTCTACGAAATTCACCACAGACCCACAATTTAAGAATTGCAGACCTAATGAATTCTTAAAGATAAAATCTTATGAAAGGACTCATCATGAAATATAGCAAAACAATACTTTGAACAGTATGCAGTTGTTCTCCACTAGATTTGCTTACTTATGCCTAAAAGGTACACCAAATGTGTACATACTGAAAACCATCAAAATTTACTGAGGTCCTAGGCAAAAACTAACACTTAAACATCCTCAGCTAATTAAGGAGTTTTTTTCTTTCAAGCTTCAATCTTTCCCTGTTTGAAAGTACTTCTCAGACACACTAAAGCCATTTGGTCTAGATAGAGTTTTCTGTGACTAAAGCAGCAGGCCAAGCCTGTCATCTTGTTTTTATTGTACTACATCTAGGTTTTATTGTACTACTGCTCCCACTGAAGTAACTCACTTGCTGTGAGACAGTCATGCTCTTCCCTTTGCCTCATTCCTGGCCATGTATCCCTGGTTCCTGACTGATTCCCTTGTATGCTGGGATGCTTTGTTCACCAAAGCCTAATTGCTGTTTTTGTGAATTAATTTTAGGCTGGCCTAACTCACTGAGGCTGTGACACTAGAAGAAGGCATCAGGAGGGCACATGCAGAAACCAAACCATGCTTTTTGGAAACTGCAAGATGTTAGATCAGCTGCTGGAAGACTATGCAGGTGAGCACCACAAGGTTTCCCCTTCTACCACAGTCCTCCTAGGCTACTGCTATGGGTACAGTTTTCACCTATACACCTTCCTTTGTTTTACCTGAGACATTTTTGCTACAAATTCTTTCTAGTGATTTGCAGAGTTGTCTTATACAGTACTTTTACTTGTGGCTTTTTAAAAACCATTTTGCATCATTAACAGTTCAAACACTTTGATGGAGACTCTGGACATTTCTGTTATAATACCTCAGTACAAAGCAGTGCAGTTGCTAAAGTGTCTCAAGCCAGAAATGCTTTTGTTCTGATGATTGTGAAGGCATTTGTTCTTCTGTATTTAACAGCTTTAATACTGAAAAACATATGCTAGTGTCAAACCAAGAACACTGACTGATTTATTAACAGCATAAAATGATTAAGTAAGAATGGGATATTTTAAAATGTCTTAGGTCTACAGGGCTCTCAAAGCTCATGTTCATCTTTGTACATATAGGCAAAATCTTGGCACTCCTTTTGGCAGATGACCCAGTGAAATGACTGATGTATGAACATTAATGCATTCACATAAATTAACTGCTGCACATAAAAAACACAGAGGCTTTAGGGCCAATTACATCTTCCTGAATTGGACAAATACTCCCTTTGCAGTCAGTGGCAACTCAAGAAGACAAGGCCAATCCATATGTTATATTGATTCTAAAAGCACAGGAGTATGCAGATAATCCCTTTCAAACCTTGCAAAGCACAAACTCTTGGAGATCTTCCAAGCAGCCAGATGAAAGTTGCCCTTCAGAATTAGGGAATGTGTGTCATTAGAGATTCCAAAAGATGCTGGGCCAAAATCTGGCTTTGCTTTTACCAATGTTAAATGAGACTATTTAATTGGAGATCATTATCTTGCAAGATAGAGTATAATGCTAACAGCGTCTTTCCTGTTGATTCCCAAGAAAATAAAAGTGAAGATAAACAACTGAAAACATTGTCATGCTCCAACTAGAAGTTTTATAACCCCCAAAACATTTGTCAGACACTTCATAATAGCTTTGAGGGGGGGTTTATGCTGCTAATAGGTTTTACCTGGACATAATTCAGATACCAGTGATGACTGGCAGTATAACTCTTCCCTGGTAAGTTGAAAACTGATGGAAGTTGCAAATGCACCCAAAGTCTGTGTTCGCATGTGAATGGGATCTCCTGTACACAGCTGTGGCATCCCTGATGGCCGTTACAGATGGGAAATGTGAGAAGCGTCTTTCTGTAAACGACTTAGTACCTTTAGATGTGTTCATACTGAATTTTTGTCCATCAGCCACCAAATCCAAGTATTTTGAACCTATCTTACTTCACTTGGATGTTAGCACTGCCTCTTTGTGTGATTTTCCAAATACTGTAGAAATATAAACCCATCTCTTAAGTATAATTCAGAATCTACAGTCTGACTCCAGTAATCCAGTTCAGAATCCTCATATTTCACAGTGTAGCTGGATCAGGCAAGTAACCCTGAGGTTGAATTGAACTGTTTTTTAACATGTTATATTTGTGTGGTGTTAAAATATATTTGTTATGACTGGATAAGTTCCATTCTAAGTGCTCATTTTAAGTCAATACTATCTAGCAAAATAAAATCAACTGCCTGTATTGGCCAAAATGAGGGAAGTCATTAAGACAGAACTGTATCACCTAGCATAATTTTTTCTACATTCTCAAGGTTTCTTCACAGAAGGTTAGAAAACTTAACAAATTTTGAAGCTAAACTAAATGTGTTCAATAAATTTAATGGTGATGTAGCATGTGAAACACAGGATCCAAGTATGCGTGCATTTTCAATTGACAAAATTGCTCCCTATGCCAGACTGTTGGGAAGTGCACTCACAGCAAACACCAGTTTTTAGATCACTAAGTTCAGGAAGATGTGTCAGTGGTGCCCAGTACATTAAAAATGTCTTTAATTACTTTTAATTCTTGAACTATTTCAAACCATTTAAGTTGCCTCAAAACTGACAGGAAAAACAACTATTATTCATGGCAGCATTCAATAAACTGGGGCAAATCCATTGTTTGTCTTAGAAACAAAGAAGATGAATACTTACTGTTCTGTCTAAATTTAAAGCTGTATGTGATCAGTGACTTAAAAATGCATTAAATATGCACATGCGCCTTAGCAAGAAAGCCTGTGTTTGTCTAGATTAGTTTAAGGCAGTAGATGCAACTCTAATGACTTTATGTTAAGCAAAAAGTTTTTATATTATAGCATTTTATTACTTTTAACTTTGTAATAGTTTTAAATTAATGTGTAAGAGAAACACAGGCTGTAAAAGTAGAGAAATTGGAAAGAATAAAGAAAAATATGTGATGTATGATGTTAAAAGAAACAGATAACAAAAATTAAAAGGGTTTTACTAGAGGAAAAACAATTTCATTTTATTGTAAAGCTCTAAATGAATAAAATAAAGTCTTTGAATGTGAAGATGATTAAAAAGACAAAGTCATTAGCTAAAGATATTTACAAGTTTAGACTTTCATTTTGATTGTAATTTTAATTAGCTGGACACTGCGGGGGATGAAAATGAAAACCTACATCATCTACTTATTCTTTAAATTGCATTCCACCTTAATTTTCTGCTCTTCAGTTCTTAATTTTCTCTATTTTTGTTCTAAGTAATCCGGTTATCAGAATAAAGTGATTTTCTCTCAGCCAGGTTTAACATCCAGTATTTGAGTCTGTGAACCAAAAGTTCACCCTACTGCTTCAATTTTTATTCTTTCAACAGCGTAAACTCTCCAGGAAACTTTTCCAGTCTTTTGTCAGTGCAGCAGGGTGCTTTATGTGCACATGACAGTTATGAAGCCAATAACAAAGGATTCTATTTTAAAAATAATTATGTTCCATTTACACAGTTTCCCATGGAATTTACTTATAAAATGCAGGATGCGCCAGAAGATTAAATGACATTTTCCTGTTCATTAAGGCCACTTTTCTAAATGTAATTGAGTTATTTGCCTTTTGTCTTGAAGGAACCATATGCCCAAGACATGGTTAGAGTCAGTTTATTCTTAAACAAAAGAGCTAATTATGCCAGCGTACAGTTAACTTGCTGATTTGTACCCCAGTGTCAGGCCATGGACAGACACTCCTTTCTTGAATAGCTGTGACTCTTGAAGATGCTGAAGACACTAATGCCCTGAGTCTTCCTTCTGTGCCAGAAACTGCTCCTTCAGCCAATCAGTATTAGTGAAGGAACACAACAGATCCTCCTGCTTCTAGCAAATCCATACAGGTTGATTTAAATATTTGATGAAGGCTGTTGAAGCAGATTATGTTGCCTTTCCCTGAAAAGCTTGGGAAGAAGAAATCCAGAGCCAAGACTGCTGCTGTAGATGCATAAGGAAGACAATCTAGCCCCCCGCTGAGTATCCTCACTATCAAGCCTTAGTTGTCTGAAGGATTGCAAACAGTTTCTGCTTTCCCCTGAACACAACCTATTGTCAAGTAAGATGGAATTCTTCTCCAAGTTGACTTGGAAGACACCTTGTTGGCCCATGAGAGTGAGATGTGGAAAGAATATGAAGGACTGTCAACACATTAGGGCTTTCAACTGCACTGAAAACAGAAGATGTTACATAAAAGGCAACAAACCTGTATTTTAGCCCTTAACTGAGCCAGGTTATCTGGTTTCTACACTGCAATTGATGTTTCCTCTTAAAGGTCAGCAGAAGAGTTAGCATTATCTTAATAAGTCCTTGTTCCTTTCCAAGTAGCTTCTTTTAGGAACAATTCAGTCCTAAGAGACATCTTACATACTATTCTTCTACTACATGGTTAGTTTTAGCTGGCTAAAACCCAGCAAGCATAGTATGATCTTGACAAGATAATTTAATTTCATTTTTAAGAAACAATTCATTCACAGGCCTTGTTGCCCTGTCTTCCCACTTCATAAAAGAACATAGAAAAGATTTGCTCTGGGCTTTTTTGTAAGACAATTTCCACTATATGTATAAACAATCTTCAGCAAAGCCTATAAATAGCTTTCTGTATCTAGGCGTCCTTCTTAGTGTCATTTCAGTTCAAAAGAGCAATGCTCTTTTGAAGTGAATCTGCGTCTCGATGTTCTGTGCTTTGATTCACATCGTGATGCGGTATTGAAGTGCATGAACTGAATTCCTTAGGCTGGAGTAGAAAATGCTGGGATGCATTTAATGCGCTCCATCTGTAAATGGGCATTCAGTCAATTGATGCCAGCTACAGCTTTCTTTAAATTAAAAAAAGTGTGACATGGACATCACACCCTCATCACCACCTATTTTGCTTTTTTACCACTCCTCCTAATGCAGATGCAAATTTAAGGATAATCTACTTCAAATTCAGCACCTCTCTATTTCCAGTTTTCCTTATCTTGGTATTATGGAATTAGATGTTCATCATGAGGTTCAACAAGACCAAGTGCAAGGTCCTGCATCTGGGCTGCAGCAATACCAAGCACTAATATAGGCTGGGCAGCGGCTGGCTTGAGAGCAGCCCTGAGGAAAAGGACCTGGGGGTGCTGGTGGATGGGAAGGTCAACATGAGCCACCAGTGTGCACTTGCAGCCCAGAAAGCCAATCACATCCTGGGCTGCATCAAGAGAAGCATAGCCAGCAGGTTGAGGGAGGTGATTCTCTCCCTCTACTCTGAGACCCCACCTGGAGTACTGCATCCAGTTCTGGAGCCCCTATTACAGGAAGGATCTGGAGGTGCTGGAACATGTTCAGAGAAGGGTGTAGGAGTTTGGGCTAGGTGCCTTCTCCTGTGTTCATACGAGGGGTGTTTCCTGTGTCCCGAAGTCCAGCCCAGTGGGTGGACACAGGAAACCAGGTATTTCATACCATAGTACCCTGCACCACTATAAGATCTCAGCGAGGGGTCTGGCACTCTCTCTTTCTTCCTTCGCCACCACCCGGTAACCTGGGGGAGGTGTCTCCCAGCCTTCTGGGCCTGGCTAGGCCCAAGGCCGGGGGGATGTGCAGTCTCAGATCTGGCCAGCTGAGACTAGCCTAGCAGTGGGGTGTGAGGTGGGGAAGAAGGAGCCCTGGGGGTCTTGGGTGTACCCTCAGGTGGGGATGGGATATTTCTGGGTCTGCTTTTGGGATCTCTTTTGTTACTGCGCTTCTGGCTTTCTGTAAACATTCACCGCTTTTTCCATTTAAACTTTCCACCACTTTTGCAATCTGTTTGTCTGAGTCATTATTTTTGCCCGTGGTGGAGAGGGGGTCTGCCTCAACCTGTCACAAAGGGTCAGAAGGATGATTAGAGGGCTGGAGCACCTCTCCTGTGAGGACAGAATGGAGAGTTGAGGCTGTTCAGACTGGAGAAAAGACAGCTCTGAGGGGACCTTATTGTGGCCTTCCAGTATCTCAAGGGGGCCTACAAGAAAGCTGGTGAGGGACTTTTTAGGGTGTCAGGTAGTGATAGGACTAGGGGGAATGGGAAAAAAATTAGAAATGGATAGATTCAGATCGGATGTTAGGAAGAAGCTCTTCACCATGAGAGTGGTGAGACACTGGAACAGGTTGCCCACGGAGGTAGTGGAAGCCCCATCCCTGGATGTTTTTAAGGCCAGGTTGGATGTGGCTCTGAGCAACCTGACCTAGTGTCTGATGTCCCTGCCCATTGCAGGGGGGTTGGAACTAGATGATCCTTGAGGTCTCTTCCAACCCTAACAATTCTATGATTCTATGTAGTCACCCTCTCCAAATGAATTCCAAAAAGGTTTAGAACTCTGTCAAGATACAGTTATCTCTTCCCTGAACAGATCAGCCAATTGCAAATGTTACATTTAAAACTAAAAGTCCAATTACAGGACCAATTTCTGATCTCAGTTGAGCCAATATAAATCTGATATAGTTCATTGACTATAACTTGACTGGAGTAGCTTCATTCTAGATTTGCTCATGTGTAATGAAATTGAGTTCAGACTATGGCTCCGATTATTACTTTAAGAATTAACTAGCAATGTAAGTTACAATACAGAGTTCTTCCACCTCTGAAATAAGGCTTCATAATTATCACTTGTGGGTCTGAAGCATATCTTCAGTCCAATGGTGCTTCAAGGACCAAAGTGCTTTAAAGGTTTTACTTTAGAAAGTGAGAAGTGGGTATAAGGAAACAGGGACTTCATCAACACTGCTTGGAAATAAGGACTGGTCACCTGGTGTAATGCATGCATATGTAAACTCAAAAGAGATTTTGTTTATCTGAAGTAACTAATAAGGTAAATTTTCTTTATGTGTGCAAGCTGTAGAAATGTTAAGAATTTTTATGGGCTTCCGTTTACAAGGTTGGGTGGAGTTCTCTAATTCTCTCACACTATGCAGAACTTGCAAAGACCATGTTTCTGCACACTGATTATTTTCAATATCCAGACTGGAAATAGAGACATCACCCTAGAATTCATTGCTCAGTTAAAACTAGGCTTTTTCTCTGTGTTACTTCACAGAGATAGTCTTGCTGTCTGTAATGACTAATGCAATTTAGTGAAGCAAATCTCTGTAGACAAAATTTAGGTTATTCTTCTCAGTATATTCCCATATTCCTATAAAAACAGTACTTTTCTGTGTGTGTCATTAAATATGTAGTAGAAATTTGTATACAAGTTGGTTGATTTTTTTTTCAAAGACATATGAAGAAAATACAGTCTCATTTTTGTGCACACTGCAGAATGTGGTCTAAAAACCCAACTAGGCACATGGAATTCTATAGAATAAACAACTATTGAATAAGTAAGCATCAATTCTGCATACTGGTTTTTGAAACCACAACTTGAAGTATGTTTTTCAGGTTCTAGGTGAAGACTACCCATCAGTTATTTAGTCTCAATATCTTGTTTTCCACCTCAGTTTTTCAAGTTATTTAACTTTCTGGCATCTTCTTGACAGTGGCAGATATCATAAAGATTTTTGTGTATTTGGGGATTTTGTTTTGCTATTTGTGAATTGCTAGAGAAGAAAGGAACAGTTGCTTTCATAAGTAACTTGCCTATGTTAAATAGCTCAGTTGAAATAGGCACAATTATTCACTCCCCATATTTAAGAAAGAAGTCATTCAGAAAAACACTTAAGTGAACATTTAACATAAATATCTATTTCAGAGCTGTCCAGATCAAATATGGTCTTAAGTAAGTGCTATACTCAGAGAAGCTTTGATCCAAAATTCCCTGAAATTCATTGGTATCTCACTTTACTGTATGAAGGGTTTTTTTGGTCATATTAACAAGGAAGTTAAATAAGTGAATAAATGCTCTACCTCATGTGTATGCTACAGAATAGCTGCAGATAAATTGATTTTCAGAGTCACTGACTAGATCACATTGGAACAGATAACTAACTGTAGATAGCAAATGCTAGATCAAATAAAGCACATGGGGACAGGGTTAAAACGAAATCTAGGTGTGTAAGCTCAAATTAACATCCATACCTTCCACTAAATATATAATAAATAAACAAACATGTTTCAATTAAACCTAAAGGAGAAATTATTGTTACAGACAAAATTTTCTGTCCTGGGACCAGAACCTTACCTAACACACAATAGCATCAGTTTCTGAGTTTGTGCTGGCCCTGACTTTTACACATTCTCTGGCCTGTGGGTTTAAATGCTTGGAATTAGTTTCAGGTGCAGTAATCACAGAAATAAAACATTTGCAGAGACAAAACTTTAAACCAAACCAAACAAAAATACCCACCCCCCCCACCCCCCAAACCAACTGAGTTTTAGAGAATTATCCATCAAATTACATTTTAAGAGTGGCTGTTAAAATGTTGATGAAAGAATATAAGATGATGAGTCAGTGATACTAAAAGACCAAATGCATGGGTTATATGAGATATTACACCAAGCACTAAGAATTTCACTTTATAACCCAGTGTGATTAAATAGCATACTGCTGAAAATGCAGATGTTATAATGCTATAGTAAAAAAATAAGTCATCTTCAAGATGTTTCTAACTGACTCAGGAAAGATCACAAAGAAAATAGGGAGGGCTTTGCAAAGTGTGCTGTCACATAAGAGGACTAGGACTTGAGGCTCATCTTTGAAGTTTCCTTCTTCAAACTGTATGGCCTTGAAGCCATTGAAAATGTGAAAGATTTTTTCTGGTGAAACTAGGCAATGTTATGGTTATATTGTGCTACTCAGGAATATGCGTGAGCTATTTGTAAGGAAGAGTAATTCTTAAGAAAAATCTGGTTTTAGATTGATCTTGGTCTCATACTTCTAAGGCAGCTAAAAGAGAAGGTAACATTTACAGTAGAGAAGATTCCTGCTAATTATGTCACATTCAAATCTCAGCACATTTTAAAATGGCAGTGATTGCGATAGAAAAAGTAAAATAATTCACCAATTTTTCAAAACAAGGATGTTAGTATGAAATAAGGCTTCAGCAAGGACAGCAGGATTTATGCAAACACTCATTTGCATATGGGATGATTTTATTTTAAAATAATCCTGATTTCTATATCTGTTATCCAAGAGACAATCTCTGAACTAATAGAAGTGTAAGCATTCTGTTTTGTTTTATAGGTTTGGAAGCAACTGTCAATACAAATTATAATAGTCTATTATGTTCTTGCCATTTACCATACATTTTCACTATAAGTGCTTAATCTCAGAATACTCCAATACTTGCAGAATAATGTCAGTCAACCTACTGTCAGTGTATGTTGTTTGAAAGAAGTACTTCACCATAAAAAGTTACCAATGAACATGCTCAAGTATGGGAACAGTCCCATGAATATAGGCCAGACTGCCTTGTTCTAGGTTACTTCATTCATACACTTAAATCAATTTTTCCAGGGTGAAGTCTGTTTTCTTGTCAGTATTTTGTTCTACATACCCAAATTCTTCCAGGCTGAACAAGAAGTATCTTTCTGTTCAGCCTAATGCTCTTTCTCCTATATGGAAATTAAACATTCTGATTTGTCAGCTGATATTTTTCACTTCCCAGCAGGTCAGTAGTAATTACTTGATTCAAAGCTGTCCATACCCTTCATAATCTGCAACAAGACAGTCCTAAAATTCAGGTGCTGATGGAATTGTGGAACATATTCTTGCAAACCAGTTCTGAAAAAAGTTGAAGGAACAAATGCTTTATAGAGTTAGACTTGCCTGGCTCCTTGGCTGACATGGCAAACTAAGTTCTTTTGCATTTTGAAGTCTAAATGTGACCTCTTCTGCCACTCTGCGGGGGAAATACTTTAGGTTGATTGCTTTATTCAGGTCTTTCTTATCTTATTTATTGACCTTACTATTAATGCAGTCAGTGGTGTTTCTTTAACTCCAAATGATTGAGCCATCTAGTGAAGTTCAGCATATATTGGCCTCTGAGAGCTAATTAGGTTTTATGTAGTACATCTACTTAAAAAAGTATATTGTGGCCTATATATTACAGATCTAGTGCATCCCAATCCATTAAAAACTTAAATCAGATTCATTGTCTGTAGTTTGTACATCTATTTCAGTAGACAAATCTGTTTGATCATATTTACAGCTGGCTGTTACATCTAAGCATGTTGCCTCTTCCACTGATGCTAACTGTAGCCAGTGACATCTCTGCAGAAAGAACAGTTTGGCTTCATCTCCTAACAGTTTAATTGCTCACTAGTGAATCATATTTAATACTTCAGAATTTGAACATTGGGTGGCTGTTAGTTTTTCTGCATATGATTACCGCTATTACAAAACTATCGCATGTAGCCTTTATTTCTAGTGTCACAAACTATTACTGAATCCTTGGAAGCACAAACTCTGTGCTCTCTATATCAATGGTAAAATAGAGGAAAAATCTTTTTCCTTAAAGCAAGAACGTTAATGATAATCTTACAATTCATCAGAGGCTGATTCCTTATTTATGATCATTTAGAGGTTGCAAGTATTATGCAGTCTTTCCTCATATCTCTTCATCCTGCTGTGATTACTTCTCTTATCTTTGGATTTATTTTTTTTTTTAATGTTTAGCCTTGAACTTTGTCTGTATTGAGAGAAGTATGGTGGGTTTTTTTACTCACATGAATGTCAGTTATTTTTTTCAAAATTTGCTGTCACATTTAGAAATATTTTTGTTATCAATGTAAATATTCACTGTTTTTATAACATCCAAATTACTTGAAAAAATCCTGTAAAATGATAACTATTTATAGCAGGTTTTTCACCCCCCAACCAATTACATGAAAACTGAAATTTATAACATTTAAAAAATATTTCTCAAGAATACATATCTGTACTTTGTGACCCTGTATTTATTTTAAATTTTATTGTGATACTTTTCATTCTAGAGTTACCATTTTTCACTAAGAGAAAAATATCAGTGACCACTCTTAGAAATCTTTTTGAGACATTTTGATAAAGAGGGAAGGACATTTTTATAGGAAAATAACATTTTGGAGTAGATCAGTGTTTATTTTGCCTTCTCCTTCCTCTCCCCTTTAATTGTTCAGCAATTTCCAGCTATTCATGGTTGCAAAGAAATATAGAATATGTATTGAAACCCTCTAGGTCTATGACATGCTACTGTATACGTGACTTCTCTGTTCTATCTTTTTGCTTTCTTTTTTACAGTTCTTTGAGAAACATTTGACAGTGCTCTGAGTGCTCTAGGGTTGCAAAATTCCTTCCAGCATGAAGAACAGTGTTAAGTTCATTTGCTCTACTTTTGTCAAGATCCCATTTATTTCTGACACTATATAATTAGAACAAGTGGTGGTTAAAAATTCTCCCCCAAAACTCATTTCCTGCTCTCATTCAAAAGCATAGATCAAGGTCATTACAAGCTATGCTCCTTTTATATCTCTCTAATGGATCCCAAATAAAATTCTGGAGTTGACATATTCAAAGAAGGCATTTCTTCCACCACATTGTCATTTTAAAGACAAACCAAAACAGAAATCCTAACTATTTAAACAGAAATTCAGTGCAAAAATGAAATGTGTTCAACATATGGCATCCTAAAACACCTGATATTTTAAATCACAGGAGGATCACAGGATGCTAGGGGTTGGAAGGCACCTCTGGAGATCATCAAGTCCAAACTCTCTGCCAGTGTAGGACCGTAGAATCTACCACAGGTTGCACAGGAATGCATCCAGATAGGTCTTCAAAGTCTCCAGAGAAGGAGACTCCACAACCTCTCTGGACAGCCTGTTCCAGTGCTCTGTGACACCTCACGATGAGGTGGAATCTCCTGTGCTGTAGTTTATATCCATTCCCCTTGTTCTATCACAGGGTGCAATTGAGAAGAGCCTGTCCCCTCCCTCTTGACACCCAGCCCTCAGATATTTATAAACATTTATTAAATCCCCTCTCGGTCTTCTCCAGACTAAAAAGCCCCAGGTCTCTCAGCCCCTCCTCATATGGCACGTGCTCCAGTCCTTTAATCATCTTCATAGCCCTTCATTGGACTCTCTTGAGTAGATCCTTGTCCCTGTTGAACTGGAGATCCCAAAACTGGATGCAATATTCCAGGGGAGGTTTCACCAGGGCAGAGTAGAGGGGTAGGAGAAGCTCCCTCCATCTGCTGGACATATCCTCTTAATGCACCACAGAATTCCATCGGCCTTCTTGGCCACCAGGGCACATTGCTGTCCCATGGATAACTTGTTATCCACCAGGACTCCCAGGTCCTTCTCCACAGGGCTGCTCTCCAGCAGATCACCTCCTAACCTGTACTGGTGCAGTTTATTATTCCTTCCCAGATGCAGGACTCTGCACTTATCCTTGTTGAACCTCATTATGTTCCTCTTTGCCCAGCTCTCCAGTCTGTTCAAGTCTTGCTGAAAATGTATGGTAAATGGCAAGAACATTTTTAGTATCCTCCCTACGTTACCTCACTTGGATCATTTGTCTTTCAAAGCACTAGTAAACCTTAATTCGCTTTAGCAGCTTTGAATGGATTTTTATTCTTTATTACCACAGCCTTTCAACTCTAGTAATTTGAAAACTAAAAATTAACTGCAAAACTCAGTCAATCCTGTAGTATTCTTTTATTATCAAATTTTATATAATTAGCCCTCAAACTGTGTTCAATTACTGACAAGTATTTTAGAATAGAATAGAATAGAATAGAATAGAATAGAATAGAATAGAATTAACCAGGTTGGAAAAAACCTTCAAGATAATCAAGTCCAAACTATCACCCAACACCATCTTATCAACTAAACCATGGCACCAAGTGCCTCATCCAGTCTCCTCTTAAAACACCTCCAGTGACACTGAGAGGTTTGGAGCACAAACCCTATGAGGAGAGTCTGAGGGAGCTGGCATTGTTTAGCTTGGAGAAGAGGAGGCTCGGAAGAGACCTTATTGCTGTATGCAACTACCTGAAGGGAAGTTGTAGCCAGGTGGGGGTTGGTCTCTTCTCCCAGGCAACCTGTGACAGAACAAGAGGACACAGTCTCAAGCTGCACCAGGAGAGGTGTAGACTGGATGTTACGAAGAAATTCTTCACAGAGAGAGTGATTAGCGATTGGAATTTGCTGCCCAGGGAGGTGGTGGAGTCACCGTCCCTGGAGGTGTTAAAGAAGAGACTAAATGGGGTGCTTGGTGCCATAGTTTAGTTGATTAAATAGTGTTGGGTGATAGGTTGGACTCGATGATCTCAAAGGTCTTTTCCAACCTGGGTAATTCTATTCTATTCTATTCTATTCTATTCTATTCTATTCTATTCTATTCTATTCTATTCTATTCTATTCTATGGCTAACTTCATGAGCTGAGGAATGTGGTGTTGTTGTTGACTCCATCATCTCTCTGGGCCCCAGATATTGAAACTTGTCCCAGCATGTGTGGACACATCCCCCTCCTTTCCTGAGGGGAACAAAGGTCAAGGTGTTAGCTATGCGGCACAAATAACTGCATGCACCCGTCGCGTGGGATGCTTGTGCTAATACCAAGTATGGGCATAATTCTAGCTTCACGCTTTCTATAGGCTAAAGCCGATTGTTTATGAGAGCGCCCGTTGGCCAAATCCGTCCTTGAGAAATTTATAATTATTACCCTCACTTATAAACAAGTTGCCTTCTTTCTCTTTGTCCTCTTTCTCTTTGCTTGAGCTACCCAGCTCCCTGTCTACATTCCATAGCCTTTGCTATTAAGCTCATTGCTAGTAAGTCTTCTCACTCCCACATGCAAGCAAACCAGTGGCCTCTGCAAGACAAGGAGAAGCCAGCTTCTGGGCAGGCCCGTCAAGCCTCAGCCCAAGAGTCTCCAGAGGAGGGACCCTCACTGAAAGCCTGAGAAGCCTCAGCGTTGTATTGCCAGCCGCACCAGTTGACAGGGAAGGGACTAGCCAAGTCCAGCAGTCCAAATGTCTACTACAGCCTTAAGTAGCAGACTAAAGAGCTGCACAACCCTGTGTGTCAGCTCGGAAAGCAGGACCAGTGCCTATCTGCATACCTGTGTGACTCTGCCGTTACGGGAGAGAAGAGGAGCCGTCAATTCACCACTCCATGTCCTGTGAACCCCAGGGAAACACAGAGCACCATCCGTGCCTATACTCCAAAGCCGGGACCACTCCAAGAGGGTCCTGCCTGCTCTTTCGAAACAAGCAAAGGGGAAGCTGCTGCTCCACACAGCCATGCCTCTTCACCAGGGCCATCCTCACTGGCCCCAAAGGTCATTTCCACAGGGCTGACCCCATCTAGGGACCAGTCCTACTGCCTGACTCCTGCAAAGGGAGCCTGCCTACTGGCTAGCCTATGTTCTGCCCCCTCTCCACTGCCGCGGGAGGGACGAGGTTGCCCACCAGCTGCTCTGCTGCAGCCTAGCAACTAACCTTGCTACAAACAAAGAACGCAGTGTACCTTTCACGTGCTTTCCACTCACTAACATTCAGTTCAAAGCACCAGCGCCTAGCAGCATAACATTTCCAGTTCAAGCCTCTGACCCATTGTAATACTCTCTGTATATAGTTAAGCAGCTGCCAGCATCCTGTTGAGTCACCACCTGGTAAACAAGCAGCAGAATTGTACCTTTCGTTCCTTTGATAGATATTAATTATGTAAATATTCTAATTGGATCCAAACTGTACATACTAAACCACTTGTGGGATGTATTTCACAATCGTGCACTAGAATCTGTATATAAAATAGTGATTCATCGGTTATTGATAAATTTAATAATAAAATTAATACTTATATAACTCATATTTCATATTAATAAATTAATAACCTGTTCATCACAATAAATAAAATTGTATGCATTGCAACTTCCCAAACACACAAAATGGCTGAAGAGTAAAAACCAGTAACTAAATTCCTGCAAAGGATACATTCAAGGTTGTTTTAGTTTAAATATAAATTTTGGGTAGAGTACTACAAAAACCATGAATTGTAGTGGGTTTGTTCTTAGCATTTCATTCTTTACAGTAGGCTCTAATTGCAAGTGAAATGCTGATTTAATCCTCTATAAAGTGAGTCAAAGCCAGAACACAGTACCAAGTGTGATAACCAAGTTGCAGGGTTTTGCACTATCTTTTATTGAGTTGGTTTGTATCTTTTCCAGAAAGCTGAGCTATATCTTCTTTCCCCTTCAGTGCATACCGGTGCCATGATAAGTCATCAGGAAAAAAAGTCAGAACTTTATAGAACCATAAGAGTAAATTACAGATCATGCTAGTGACTACCTGGGTAATATGAGTGACAAGATGAGAATGTAGTAATGCAAGGAAGCCCCAAATCAAGCTCAGTAAGCATTACTGGAAATAAAGAAGGCCTAACTTGAGGAAAAAGGAAAACAAAATGCAGTGGACCCCTCAAGGACATAAATAAATTATGACTCACAGGCTAAGCTGGATCTGGTTTGGGGGAAAAAGAAGAGCTGTGCATGTATATATCCCATTTTTGAAAGGTATATTAAAACATAGACTCATCCACAGCTCACTGAAGGCAATATTTTTTTTTTTTCTGCTGACCTGGACGGCTTTGGATAATGATCCTGCAGATCACTCATATATGTACAGCACTGAAAACAATCTCAGTGCTGTTAGCAATGCTTAACAATCAACAACTTCACAGCAGCATTTACCCCTTCTGAAGTGAATAATGCTTGTGAGATTTAAGGGCAAAAAAGCATTTATAACAAACACTGTAATGATTGAATTTTATTAGGTGAGTAATATTTAATTTAAAATTATGTTGATCTAATCTAGCTAATGGCAGTAGGTTTTGGCTTTGTAGATCCAAACCATTACCTGAATAACGTCTTAAAGGAAGTTAGTGAAACATTTTACATATTTATGGCCTTAACCAACATTCTAAAGTTTAAAAACATATTAAAAAGCGAAATGTAAAATAAAAAGAATATAAAAGGTCTAGTCAAAACATCCAGGCATAGAATCTCATAGAGAACATGGAAGTTGTGTTGTGAGCTCACTTGCCTTTGTTTACCTATTGCAGTGTTCTTGGTATATATCAAAACAATATGTACAGCAATACCTAGGCACAACATAGCGAGTTAATAATGGAGCTTCAGCCTTAACTGCGAATTCCCTTGCATTAGTTGGTATATTGCTGATATAGATAGGGTTTTGTGGCTTAATACGTAGCAGCACATAGAGTGTCAGCTGGAAATCCATTTCGTAGTTGTGGAACAATATAGAGAATACAATAAACCCATTCCCACCTTCCCATTTCTTTCTTACAGTAGGAAGCCAGCATTTAGAAACCCATAGCAAACAAAC
Organism: Dryobates pubescens; assembly: GCF_014839835.1. Classification (NCBI taxonomy): domain Eukaryota; kingdom Metazoa; phylum Chordata; class Aves; order Piciformes; family Picidae; genus Dryobates; species Dryobates pubescens. The sequence continues at coordinate 42,573,862 of NC_071614.1, forward strand.
ACCTGCTAAGCATAAATCACAAGCATGAACACAGGCACTGGACAAGTTCAGAGAGATACGATGGGAGAAAAATCCATTAAAAACCTTAATAGTTATTAGGAAAACCTAACATTTATTTCACCAACTGACAAGTGGCTAGTGAATCGACTTCAGAACAACCATAAAGAGAGAACTGGTTATTATGCTAGTAAAACTTAAGCAGCAGTGCTTTTTAATAAGCTGCACTCTGTTAGGAGTACACTGAGGGAGCCCAACCAGGAAAATACAATAATCACATCTAGCAATAACAAGGGGATAAACTAATATCCATCATAATTTCTCCCTGTTTTGCTTCTCCCTATTAGTATGACATATAGCCAAAGCAGCCTAACAAGATACTGAGCAGAACAGGTGCAGAAACAAAAGCATCTTCCATTTAGAAAGTCAGCATTTTTCTTTGTAAAGAACTCTTTGTATACTGTGCAGGTTGGAACCTAGGTTGCCCATTGTTTATACCCATTGTGTGATGTGTGCACTATTTTATCTCTTCCTGCAGAGTTTGGTTGTTACATACATAACACATGTGCCCATAAAGTTACCCAGAAATGAACTGAAAAGGTGCAATGTGTGTCACGGCAAGCATATTTCTTTGTTAATTCTATAAAGACAGTCTGGTGAAGCCAAGTCTCCTACAATTTTATTTTTTTTTTTTGTGCCTGCAGTGGGGAGAAAACTACACAGCACATGCTATCATTATCAGAGAATTATAGTGTACTATGTGATACTTTCACTCTTGCCAGAGAATGACAGTGGAAATGGCATTGCCACATTACTAATGCTTAATGTATGACCAATCAGAAGCTGAAAATCATATGACCAGTGGCAGCTTATGCCATCCCATCAGTTAGTAAATTGGATGCAGTTTGTCAGATGGACACAATATCCCTCCACTGTAGGTGGTCTCTGTTTCATTAGGTTTCAGATTGATGGTGGTGAACAATAATCCAAAAGTGTGCAATAGGTACATCAACCTCATTTTTCATTAACAGTGCTTCCCAAATGTATTGGGAGCAGGTACAAAACATAGATTTTGTTTGGCTTACTTTGATCCATGCAGAGACTATTGGGTATCTGACTTCGCTGCTGGAGGCTTATGGTTTCGGTTAGCAGAACCTGGTACAGCAACTGGATGAGGTGTTTTTGATATAAACTAGTCATTTAGGTATGGTGCAGGAAGTAATGAGCAACCGGCTTTCTATTTACATAAAAGGCATTGGAGTTACTAGCACACCTTTCTAAATTACATGCTAGATACAAGAGTGGTAGTGATTTCCTCCCCCCCACCCTTGCCCTGTATTCCCCAAGAGGTTAACAGAAATCTGGGCACATTTTTGCTGCTTGTAAAAGAAACAAAAAGACTGAAAGTGTTTCCCAGGATCACTGAAATGACATACTAAGCCAGCTACTGCTGTATGTTTCATAGTTTTGGCTTATAGGGTACTTTTTGCTTCACAAAGAAATAAATTAAAGCAGTATACTATGTTCAAATACTGGCTAATTGGAAAGGCATTTTTAAAGCAGAGGAGTTTGGATCCCTACAAATACTACAGTATTTATAAAGGTGGCAGAAAACTGACATTAGACCCTGCAGTAAACAACTAATAACCCCTATCTGAACTGATTTTGTACCACATGATTTCTTTATCTTTGACACAGTTCTCTAATTCGTGTAATGAAAAAGCATGCACATACATCATCAGTAAGTTTAACATGCTTACTTTTAAAAATAAAATCAAACTTCTGTGTATCAAACAAATCACCATCAATGTTCTCATATTTAAATTACATTTTAATGTTAAGATGAATGGATCTTACTATGTAGAAGTGTATTTAGTCTTAATCATGTAACATCAAACCATACATGTATTCAAGATAGACAATGTGTTTTACTCTTTAGATATATTTCTTTTCTCAATTTTACAAGAAGTTTCCATCCATAGTATTTCACAGTCTCATTTTAAGTATGTATGTCCAGGTCCTAAAGATTTAAAGAAACCTCTCCATTTGAACAGCATAAGGATGAGCAGTGTTCTGTATGGAGCTGAGGGAGGGGGACGTTTGTGTGTGTCTGTATTTGGCATGAATTTATATGGAATATGCAGGGTCTCACATCGTGCATTTTTTTCAACAGTACCTCTTATTGTTTAAGAATCTTTTCACTTTTATGCTTTTCTGTGGTGATCTAACATAACTGGGTAACTTTTCTTCTGATGTTCTAAAACATATGTCCATTGCCCTGGTTTCTAAGCCTTGGGCATATCTCTTTAACAGATCACTTTCAAGATGATGATACATTGATATTCTGCTTTAATTAGTGTCATGAAAGAGAAAAAGCCTTTCAAATGTCAATGGCTTGCAAAAGTTGTTGGAGCATCTTCTTAAAGCAAATCTGAAGAACTGGTCTTCACTCTTTTTTTTTCTTTCTTTCCTTTCACATGATCCTATTAGGAGTTTTTTTGTAAACTGGTGTTATAAACGATTATTTTTAGTTAAGAGAAGCACCAGGAAAGATTAAAAAATGGATATAAAGACATTTTGGTTCTTGATCTTCTTTCTTCTTATCTCAACCTTTAGAAAGTCTTGCTGGAAGAACACAAGGAACAGCAGGAAAGTTTCTAACAGATCTTTGAGACCTCCTTGCAGTCAGATCCCAGGGGAGCTAGAACAGTATACCTCTGTGGTTCAAAAACTCTTTGGGCCAGAAAAAGGGGCCTTTATCTGATGAAATTTCAAACATATTCAATCAAATATTGATCTAGAAAATCAGCCACTTTTTCTCTAGCAAAGAAATTAAATTAGTGCTACCTACTGAAGATCTACAAATGGTTCTCCTGAAGATAATGATAGTACCCTAGGCTATTCCTAGGATCAAAAGTTTTTGTGGACACCAAACTGATTTAATATTTTCTATAAGGCATGGAGAAAAAAGGGTGAAAGATCTGCTTGCCAATACTAATGTGCTGGAGATTATCTCATGTGGCGAGTCCTTGCATCAAGGAGCCAGGTAGGTTTTTCAAATCCATCTCATCTTTGGAATAAAAGAAACAGAACATAGCCCATTTCACGTTACACAAAGATTTTCATCACCAGAAACATTTGATACCTCTTATTTAAGTTGGCTCTGGTAGCACATGCTCCTCTAAGTTATAAATATTTCTTATCTCTTGTGTCCTGTTTTCAAGATGTCCCTTATGTTACTTTGGAAGAAGTCAGAAGTCTTCTTACTCTAAAGACCAACATATCACAAAAACATGTCTGATGTGCAATAATAAGGTAAAGATTCCTTCTGAAATATTTCAAGTACCATTGTTGAAACATTTTCATCATTGGCACTATGGAAAAAGGTAGTCTTTACAAAAGAGTGTAAGGGCTGAGTAATTTAATTAGCACTTTGTTTTATCAATGTAGGGGGAAAATATTGAAGCATTAGTTTTTATTAAAACATTCTCACCTAGAAAATCATGTCTTGGTGATATAACTACACTGACACAAGGAAAAAGATTGTCAGTGGCTGAATCAGTAAAGGGTGGATTTTTAACTTCTTCATGAGAGAGGTGTGCAGACTTTATGATGTTTTGAACTTCTGAGAGTTTGTATTCAGTGCTAGACCTCTATAGTTGCACTATATCTATATACAAAGAAAAGGAACTAGGCATAAATTTTGTAAATGTATCGAAGCATCTCAGAAGCTTTGAATGACTGACTTCATTTTAGATTCTGCTTGACTTGTTAATTGGTTCCTGTGTCCAAAATGTCTATAAATAGATATCCAACATTAAACAACTATACATACTAATCATTCATATTCTGCATACATTTACCCAGAATTGTTTAGTTTGGAAGGAGCCTCTTGGATCATGTAATCCAACCTCCTTGCTCAAGCAGAGTTATCTGGAGCTGGTTGCCCAGGACTGTGTTCAGTTAAGCTTTGAGTATCTCCAGAAGTGGGCTCCACAATATCTCTGGGCAGCCTTTTCTAGTGTTTGACCATCCTCACCACGTTCAGACTGAATTTTCCACTTTTTGTATCTGTCATCTTTTGTCCTGTCAGTGGGCAGTACAGAGAAGAGTCCAGCTCCTTGTTCTTCATTCCCTCTGATCAGGTATTTGTTCATGTTGACAAGATGCCCCATCAGCCTTTTCCAGGCTACAGTCCCAGTGCTCTGAGCCTCTCTTCATATGAAGAGATGATCTTAAATCATTACTTTACCCCCTCCCCCCCCCCCCAAAAAAAAAATCATCTTATGCATCTGAACACTGATTGTACAATGCAATATAAACTTGAGGAATTTAGAACACCACCACAAAAAAATTGATGTGTGCCCCCCTTTCACTTGAAATTTTCCTAGCAGCGATTCTGTATACAACAGATAATCCAGCAAAGAGGTAGGGACTCCTTTGTGTAAAACTGTTTCTGTTCTGCAAATTGAGCTCTCAGATGTTCAAAATGCTCCAAGAATCTGATGCATCAAAAGAAACTCTGTAACATGGGTTACATGCAAATTATGTAATTGCCAGAGAAATATGTAAGTCCTATGTAAAATATATTGTAACCCATGTTCCTGGAAAAAATAATAATATAGATTCCTTTTAAGGGAATTACAGAGGATCAAGATGTGAAGTTAGATATTAATTTAATTTAGAGGATTACTTTACAACTTTAAGGAAACATCAATGAAACTTCTATAGCTTCTACTCACCTCCCTTTCCTAAATCCTTAGCAAACTCAATAAACTTTTCCAAGATATAGTAAGGAGATCAGCAAGTGGATTAAATAATTCCCCTCTATCCTCTGGTGTTCATTCCCTTTTCCAACTTCCAAAGTACCACTGGACTTCAGAAAAATCTTCTTGTTTCAGACAGTGGGAGGCTCCAATGTTGTTACTAATTTCCCTTTCATCATCAGGCAGAGGATAGCAGTAGAGCAGGTGCTCATCTTTCACAGGGAAGCCAGGTAGCCCTGACATACTTGCTTAGTCTGGTTACTTTCTGAGTAGCAGTATGGCCCATTCTTTGGCCTTCACTGAACTGATGACTTGCTTTCAAGGGACTGAGGAAATCTGCTCAGTTAGAGCAGTTAGAAATACAGAGAACTTTTGTGTTTGAACTAACAATTGCAAATGCTTCTTCACAGAAACGAGAAAGCCTCTCAGTACTGGTAATGATTTTGCTTGGCAGACTATCCTAGGGAGCAATTACATGTCAGGTGGGAAAACACATTGCTTGTTTGCTTCTGAAAATGAAACCTTGCAGGGCTAAAAGAGGCTCCAAGTGTGCTAAGTGTCCTCTCAAACATAAATGACAAATATAGGGAGTTGCACATCCTGAAGGAATTCAATAAATTCCTTCAGACAAATATTCTAATTAAAGACACGTTTAAATGTCCAATACGCTCAGAAAAATACACCCTAGCATTAGTGAAATATGAATACCACCATTAAATAAACCTAATCTGGTAAGCAAAAATCTTTTCTAATTTTCTGCATGCAACAGGACATTCACATACCAATTTATCCATTAGAACTCATTGAATATGGCTCAGAAATTTGGATAAACTGCTTCATCATTTAAGTCTAGTTTTTCAAACCCTTGTGAAGCTTAAAGAAATGAAGTAGTGACAAAACTGGAGACAAAAATAGAAAAACTGTGTGCAACAAGGCTCCTGTAGCTTTCACTTAAAGATTTCACTTGTTTTTTTGTCGTGGATCAATCCAACTAGTGATATAAAAAAAAGGCAGAAAAAAATTCTCCGTTTTCACTACATTTGAATTTGACATCCAAGTGCATGGTATTCTGCACCAGGAGTGGCATAGTTTAATACATTTTTTAATGAGCTGGGAAAAGTGATGGGTACTGAAGTGATGAAATTTGCAGGTGACACAAAATTATTCAGGTTAACCAAGTCCAGAGAGGGTAATAAGAAACTTCAGAACAAAATAAACAAGTTAGGTGAAAGATCAACCTGATGGCAGGTTAAATTCAATGTTGATAAATGCAAATTTTTGCACTTTACAAGGATTTTAAAAAATCTATTTTTACACTCTAATAAGTTCTAAATAAATTGTATCAAAGGAAAAGGACTTATTGTCAAGACTTCAGCAGTGTCTTCCACTTGGCATGCAACTATATTAGAAAGTTTTGGTACATCATTTGGTAAATCAGTTAACTTCTGCATTTCAAACACCATGTACAATCTTGGTCACCAACTGCAAACAGAAGTTTTTCAAAATTAGAAGCAACTCAGCTTAATCTGGCAAGAATGACAGAGGATAAGGAGAAAAGACTGAAACAGCTGGCATCACCATCTTCACAGAAGGTAGATCATATATCATATCATATCATATCATATCATATCATATCATATCATATCATATCATATCATATCATATCATATCATAGATATGATAAAAAGCTACCAAAATTAAGTCTTGATAGGGACGGTTTGGATCTTCTAATATGTGATAAGAACACAGAGTGAAATTTGAAGCAGAATATATGCTTCTTACACAATGTAGAGCTTGTTGCTATGGATGGTAATTTGGCTAAATCCAAAGGGGGATTGAACATTCATATGAACACACAGGTCTTAAACCCTGGAGGTAAATTTTAGAATTTAGTTTCTGATTTGATTTGCAAAGACAGTTCTACAGGAATTTCTTCCGTCTCTAATATACAGACTTCTCATCTTCATTTTCCTCGAAGTATTTCTTCAGGATGATAATTCCCCATAAAGAACATCTGTAGTAAGATAAACAAGAGAAAACTTGAGAGAGGGAGTGATAAAGAACTATTATATAAATAGAACCTAAATGCAGATAATGCACTTTTAATATGGGTCAGCTGTGCTTTAATTGTGAACTAAATTTAGATGAATTAGTAGACTGCAAGCAGGTGATGCAGATTGCTGAAGAGCTGTCCTTGAGGTAATTTTGAAGCATACTAGTACTTCTGAAAAATACTTATAGTACTCCTATAAGGCAAGCTTTCACTGGTTTGCTTAATTCTGATTGCCATTGAAATTGAATACATCACAGCAATTAACAATAAACAGTGCTTTATTGTAACCAGTGAAGAAGTCATATATTGTACACTGTGGTGAGGAATTCTGAGAGTTTTTCACAGGTTTAGTGGAGTGATGACATATGTTATCATCTAGCTCATCACAGACTGGAATATGATTTTACACTGTCATGTCACATCGGCCCATGATAGCCAGAAGTCAGAAAGTAGTAAATAGATATGACAACCTGTGTTGCTTCATGGTGAGGTTACAGTAGTATTTATTATAATGTGAAGTATAACTTGTGCCATGTGTTATATTTTTCAGTAAAAACTCAGAGCACTTCTAAGGTAATATAATGGTTGGTAATATAATGAGAACTTCCATGACTTGCATAGAGCTTACCTTAAAAATGATATAGAAATTCTCAAATTCAGAATTAATATATCTTCAGAGATATAATAAATAGACTGCTTTGTAATTATATGCTTCCTCAGAATTTAGGTCCATTTTTTGCAGTAGGGAGAGAAGTATTTATCTGTCTGTCTATCTGTCTGTTTATCTTTCTACCTATCTATCTATCTACCTACTGCATCTCTTCTGCTCTTATTTTTCTAGTTAGGATATATTAGTTGCATTTTAGTGCTGCAGAATCTAAAGTGAGACATAAATTAAACTAAGAATACATAGTTCCTGTTTTATTTTCATTTTCCTCAAAAAACATAAACAATTAAGCTTCAAATAAAAAGATGAAGTTAGCCTTCTTCCTTTACTACAACCTTTCTTCCTTTATGGTTTGTCTGTCAGAATGGTAATCCTGTGCTCTTGCAGAGATACGATGATAGAAATTATCACCTAAGAGTTCTCTTCATTTTAGTCCTTTTGTAAGATGGATGCAGTGGATCTATATAACACAATTTAAAAGGCTTTTCATCAGGCTTCATTCTTGATTTCCACTGTAAATTCCACAAGCTACAGTATTTTAATGCAGAAGTGTAGATGACCATAAAAATCTGGAGGGAATGGTGTATGTTATAATGCTATTACAAAACTGTCTTATGATATTAACACACACTGTATATTAAATACACAAAACTGTTACAATAACTTGAATGTTGAGACAAACTCATGAAAACAAATAAATTCATTAGGACAGCAAAAGGTTGTCTTTGCAAAAAAGATTTAAATACAGTTGTACAGAAGTCCAAATTAACCTGCCCAAAATAAAAAGCATTCTCCCACTAGTCGTGTAGTCTATGCACAAAAATCCACGCACAAAATAGATTCTTGTTGTGGTTTTAGGCTATGCCTTTAAAATTTAATTTCAGATTTTGAGCAGAAAAGTAGAAAAATATAAATAAATCACTATTGGGTGTAAGAAGGAAAACAAAATATTATTCTAAATTCATTGGATAAATATCTAGAATAAGATGGGCAGTACCTAAACAATTCTCTCTTCTTTCCTGATCTCTGCTTGGAGAGATTAACCTGCTTGTCAGCTGGCCTGGGCTGAGATGTTTAGTGAAGTAACTCACTGCTTTCTCTCTGCTTCTCTCTCTTTTGGGACAGGGGGTTGGGGGTGATGGACAGTGGAACGGCTTCCCTGGTCTCTGGCCAGGGAGATTTTTGTGTTGTTTGCTAATTGTAAATACCTGTATAATATTCTAAATACTGTCTGTTTTGTACATATTCATTGCATTCCATTGTAGAGTGTAGTTCTTGCTTGTAAATGCAGCTTCATTTGCTTCTAACTGAGTTGGTCTGGCAAAGTTAATGCTGGTGGGGGGAAACTTCAACCCAGTTCTTTGGGGAGATTCTTCACATTCATGTAAGTTTAGGCACACAGTGTATATTGGGGGAAGGCAATCGTCCTTTATACGAAGAGAACCTCTGCAGAGCAGTTCCGAGCAGAAGCACAATTCAGCTGCTCTCAGATACCCTCTGGAGGAGCCTTTCTTTCTGCATGGATTATATAGGAAGCTTGTGGAGACTCACTAGGACAGCATCCTCTGTTTACTGTCAAATATGAGGAATGAATACTTCCCTGTCACCTGCCACATACATGCCATTGACCCTCCCAGTGCAGCAAATTATCTAAAAACAAAATTGTGAAAACTGCATATAAAAATGGAGTAAGACACAAATTCATGCTCAGACTATGGTTACATTACTGTAAATGCAGAATAACTCCAATGATACCCTTCAAGATAATTTAGCTTAGTTTATAAAATAATAATCCTAAATTAAATGAAGTAAAAAGCAGGATCTTATAGTAAGAATTGCTCTGAATGTAGTTTCCCAAGACAGGTGGAGTGGTTGTCTGATAAATCTGAGTTTGCAACCCTTGAAAATGTCTTCGCTTTTTTTTAAGCAGAAACAACTTACTTATTGGGATATGTTAGGTGCCATAAAGAATCTAAGGAGGAGAGAAATCCAGTTGTTCTTTGGCTTGTTTTCTTGTTTCCCCACTTCACTTTGGAAGATAGATAAATATTGTTTGTTGTTGTGTTAATACAATACATGGAAAAAACACCATCCTCTGAGTGATCCAAAACTGCATTTGGGATTCAGTATTACAGGGTTTCTAGCAATTTAGGACTTCTGTAAAGTTTCACATTTGTCTGAAATATTGGATGAAAATTATGAAAAAAAGTGCTAGAAATTCTGAAAATTAAATGCAGCAAAGATATTTGTCTCTCAAATACCAGATGAAGACATCTTCAGTGAGTTCACCACTGCACACAAAGCTCTCTTTTAGGTCACAGTGTCACAATACACAAGAGGTTGGAAGGGACCTCAAGAGATCATCAAGTCCAACCTCTCTGCCAAAGCAGGATCATTTAGGGAATGCATCCAGGTGGGTTTTGAAAGTTTCCAGAGAAGGAGACTCCACAACCTCTCTGGGCAGCCTGTTCCAGTGCTCCATCACCCTCACTGTAAAGAAGTTTCTCCTTATATTGGGGTGAAATCTTCTATGTTCAAGCTTGAACATGTTGTTTCTTGTCTTATTAGTGTGCACCACTGAAAAGAGCTTGGCCCCCTCCTCTTGACACCCATCCCTCAGATATTTATACGTATTGATGAGATCCCCTCTCAGTCTTCTCAAGACTAAACAGCCCAGGGATCTCAGTCTCTCTTCACAGGGGAGATGCTCAAGTCCCCTAATCATCCTCGTGGATCTTAATTGGATTCTCTCCAGCAGGTCTCTGTCTCTCTTGAACCAGGCAGCCCAAAACTGGATGCAGTATTCCAGGTGTGGTCTCGCCAGGGCAGAAGGGGTAGAAGAACTTCCCTAGACCTGCTGGACACACTTTTCTTGATGCATCCCAGGATACCATACTCTTGGCTACAAGGGCACATTGTTGTTCCATGGAGAACTTGCTGTCCACTAGGACTCCAAGGTCTCTCTCTGTGGAGCTGCTTTCCAGCAGAGCAGCCCCTAACCTGTACAGGTGTCTGTTGTTATTCCTCCCCAGATGTAGGACCCTGCACTTGTCCTTATTAAACTTCATGAGGTTTGCCTGCACAGCCTGATGGGATGTCAGCCAGCTTCCCCCCCAGTTTTGTGTCATCAGCAAACTTGCTGAAGGTACTCTTAATCCCCTCATCCAGCTTGTTGATAAAAATACTGAACAAAATTGGACCCAGTACCAATCCCTGGGGAACACCACTGGCCACAGGCCTCCAAGTTGACTCTGTGCCACTGATGACAACCCTCTGAACTCTGTTGTCAAGCCACCTTACAGACCAATCTGCTGCATTTCTTGACCTTTTCTATGAGGATGTTATGGGAAACAGCCTTACTGAAGTCAAGGTATATGACATCCACTGATCTTCCATCATCTACCCATTTTGTCATGGTTTCATTGAAAGCTATCAGATTAGTCAGGCAGGATCTCCCCTTGGTAAATCTATGTTGGGTACTCCTGATAACCTTCTTGTCTTCCATGTGGTTAGAGGTGACCTCCAGGATGAGCTGCTCCATCATCTATCCAGGGATGCCTGGTCTGTAGTTACGTGGGTCCTCCTTCTTGCCTTTTTGGAAGACTGGAGTGACATTTTTCTTCCAGTCATCAGGCACCTCTCCTGTTCTCCATGACTTTTCAAAAATGATGGAGAGAGGTTCAGCAACAGTATCAGCCAGCTCTCTCAGCACTCATGGATGCTCCCCATCAGGGCCCATGGATTTGTGTGTCTTTAGTTGGTATAAGAGATCTCTAACCTGGTCCTGACTGACCAGTGGAGTGTCCGCATCCCTCCATTTCTACTCCCTTGCTTCTAGAGACTGAGGTTCCCTAGGGCTCACCTTAGGAGTAAAGACTGAGGCAAAGGCAGCATTCAGCCACTCTGCCATCTCCGCATCATCGGTTACCATATCTCCCATATCATTCAGTAGTGGGCCCACCTTTTGCCTACTCTTCCTTTTATCATTGATGTATTTGAAAAAGAGAGCAAGAAGCATTTTTTCAAATACATCAATGATAAAAGGAAGAGCAGGGAAAAGGTGCACTCAGGTCAACAGCGAATAACAGTCTACTTCAAGGTGAACAAATTAAGTCTGTACTAACTATGCAAAGAGAGCCTAGGTGATGTCAGAGCTGTTCTCAGTCAGATGAAACCCACCCTCAAGTCTGCAAATCCAGAGCTAAAAGAAATAAAGGAACATCTGGAAAATGCAGTCCTTGCAAACTTCCTTAGTCTCCACAAGCTACTATATATTTACACCAGCATAAACAATATAAACAAAATAAAACTGGTTTTGCTCAATGATGTTAGCAAAAAAAAATATATTAGCTGTGCTGTGCCAATTGGTAATTTCACTTACAGTAGATAGTAATGCAATATTAAAGTATGTGTGACACCTCACTAACACTGATTTTTCAGGCACACAGTATGGGTCTTTAAAGTGCAGCAGTTATACAGACTTAGTTCAGAACAGAGCACTCAAATTTAATTTACTAAATTATGTATTTTTTTTCTCAATGTATAGCATTTCCACCTGAGTGTAAGACTATTTTACATGGCAGGGTCCCCCATTTCTGGCCTAGCATAGTGCCTGTCTTTTAAAATGCTTAACATTCATCTGCTTAACATTCATCTTCCAATGTTTTTTTCCTGTCTCTTGAAACATCACTGGAGCTAAAGTACAGATGTGCTTAGGCACAATTGCATTAGTGGCTGCCATTTTAGGTAGTCCCAAGGTCATGAATAGCAAAATACAAAATTTTCAGCTCTTTACTCTTGGTCAAAACCTTAATATATTCCATGACCCTCCACTAGATTCAACCTATAAAATGAGAGAAGCTTAATAAATTTCTCTGTAATAAGTATTACACATTATGACAAGGAAAACTTAGATCAAGCTTCTCCTTTGAAGTTTTAATGGACACTCCAGTTTGATGATAGCAACTCACCTGTGCTTGTAATAAGTTTGCAAAGCCTGGAGCAGCTCCAGCCATCTTGGACTACAGCTCTGGATAGCAATGAACTCAGGCAACTGCAAGCTTCAAAACACTTATTCAAATATTCCAGCTCTGGTTTTACCAGGCATTGCAGGCAAACCTTTAAATACATTTCCCTGTATCAAAGAGTATTTTGAGCTTGAGCTGTTCATAATAATTCTGTCCTGTAATAAAACTGCAAAGCCTTCCAGTCTGAAAAGGATTAATCAGATGTGCCCCTTTACTCCACCCCTGTGCAAGATGGAAGAGAAGGAAAATGAAAGGAAAAAAAAGTAAAGAGAGAGAGAACACATTAGGGCAAAGAGAAAGGAAAACTGGCTCTTCAATTTGTATGTTTGTCACTGCCCTGTGTAACTATATCAGGTCCCAGCTGATAAGTCCACCACACCAAAGGTAAAAAGAATATTGTCATGGAGCAGGACAACAACAAATAGAAAAAGAGTTGCTGTAAGAAACATTTTCCCTTCTGTGCACTTACTGGGCCTTTTAGAGAATAGTGTTTCAATTCATCCTGCATGTTCTGTGACAAGGGAAAAAGCATTTGGCTGCCAGATGCTAGCAATGAGACAGAGAGCTGACATTTCAGAATGATGCAGAAGGGCATCAGGACAATGTGTAGAAAGATAATATTTACCTGCTGTTTTTAGAGGGAAAGGCAAAGGCATTTAATGCATTTACAGCTATAACCATACCACTAATACAGTTCCAAATAATGCTAAATGAGTGGAGTATAGATACGTTCGCAGGCAAAGACTGGATGAAATCGTTTTGTTTGTTTGTGCAGAAAATTATTTTTGTTTGTTTGTTTATAATTAAATGGGATTTTCCTCACTGACTTGAGTAAACCTTTGGACAGAAACAAGACCACCTCCATAAGAAAATGTATAGTCATAACTGTCTGCAACCTTGGGACTAGATTTCTAAACATACTCATTTAGTGCCATTTCAGAGGCCCTCAGGTATCGTAGGGATAAAAAAATTCTTCACACTGCCTGGACTGTAAAGTGGATGTTACTCTGTGATCATTCTTTGGACAGATTGAATTGAAAAAAATAACAAAAGAGAGACAAGAAATAATTCTAATTAAAAAAAGTAGTGTTACCAATTTAAAGTATAATAAATGATACTTGGAAACAGTTTTAAAAATACAGCTCTCTCTCTGAATGCACTGTCCCTTTGAGATGAGGGCAAATGAGAAAACACTGCACTGACTGCATAGAGACTGAGCCCATTTGTTGCTATGACCTGAATCTTGCAAGGCTTAATGTATATATTTCATTTCCTATATTGCAACACTCTTGATTTCAGCAGGACTGAAAACCATGTGTACAGACCATCAGTTGTATAAATCTGTCTGATAATGAGCATCTAAAGGTTCAGAACTGAATTAATTCTGCCTTTGCATAGGAAGGATAAAGGAGAAACAACGGTATGTTTGTCTAGGCATTGTGTGCTATAACCACAGTGTTATGTACCCTGTGGACATGAGTGTCTAGTGATTAAAATGCTTTAAAAGACAGGGAAAGTCATCAATAAAAGATAATGATAATGTAATTTTTTAAAAATGTACATTTTTTAAACATACATTTAAAAAAAAAAATCGATTGTGTAATAAGGATGTAGTTTACCAACAGAAAACATGAGGCAGTCATTTGTGAAAGGCTGTTCTTTCTGAGAAAACACAGGAACTTGCCCCTATCCAGGCATTATCCCATGAGTCAAAGGTAACTTTGACTTCCTCAGTGAGCCTTCTTTCTGGGTGAATGTGGAACCACATTATCTTGGCTTATATTTTTCATTCCCAGTTTAAGAGTTATAAACACCTTTCAACATCAAATAAAAGCAGAAGTTTAATCCAGATAAAGGAAACTTCTTCAACCATAACAGCGTGACTCAGATTTATATGCCTGTTTCAAATTTCTCTTCCTCATTTGAAGACTTGCAATATTTCACAAGTACCATATAATGTGCTACTTGATTGGCCTTTCCAGGGATACAAGGTGCTACAGCACATTGTTTGGGAGTTTTATAGGTATGTATCCCCACCATTCATTGAAAAAATATATGATTGTCTTCTCCTTCTGTGCTCTACAGTCCTGAAGTTTCTTGATATAAGGTTGTCTTCCAAAATATCAAACTGGTTCTGAATTATTTCATGGTGTTTTCAGTTAAACCAGTATCACATAAATCAATCACATCCTCTTAGTCTCTGTTAGGGAGTCTTCAATCTTGGAAGTACAGCCTTCGGATGGACTATATACCATTACTAAGTTTCACTGTAGGAAAGCAATGATCAGTCTGCAATTTACTTGTTACTGTCCCAGGTAAAACTTTTGCTAATAAATTATTACCAATGGATATGAACTTTTGAAGTGAGTTTTCACTTACTTTACATTGACACAGATGTTGCCAATTATCACTGTTAACCAAACAAATGTCACCTATTATTTCTGTTCTGAGGCAGCTTTCAAATTGAAGGAGGAACATGTGAGATGGTCAAATCTTAAATGAACCTCACAAGCCAAGGGACAGAGGTTTGTTGCAACCTTTTCTCACAACTGTTTTCCCAGCAGTAAGATGCAAGGTTACAGTGCTGCACCATATCAAAGCTGACTTTGGACATGGGGGAAATTGGTTCTAGAGATTGTTGGTATACACAATACCTTGACAACAGGTAAACAAAAGCAGCAGAAGAGAAAGTAGTATTAATCTCAATTTACAGACTGAATCCTGGAGTTGCGGGTCTTGATTTCAAAAGATAGCTCTAGTGCATCTTTTAAGCCTACGCTTGAATCTGTTTGAAGTCAATGCTTAAAACTGATGTGTTACAGGAATGGTACCACGTTTTCTACGATCAGGTATAGGTAGTTCACCTGAGGTCACAGAAGTCAGAAGTGGCAGAGGGAAGCATTAATCCCATGTCTTCTGAAGTACTAGACAGTGCCTCACTAAAGAATCATCGATCTTTTTTCTTCCCTCTATGGAACAATTTTTCATTACTTTCTTCATTATCTTACTCACTGCAACTGTTGACCTGGAATTTCACCTAATGTATTACTGTAACCATATTCCCAGTTAGTGATCGATCCTGTGAATCTCACTTGTTACATTCCTTGAGTTCTGCTTTCCTAGACTTCAGCTTTATGCTTTACATGGAGTAAAGCAGATATAAATCACTGTTTATTTTCTTACTGCCACAAAGTTTCTTTAAAGATTTTATAGAGACCAATGGTTTATAAATTATTTCACATGTCCTCAAGTATTAATGTTTACAGCTGGTAATTAGAGCAACATTTATTAAAAATCTTTTGAAACATCATCCATATGTGTTCCCACATGTTAAAGCACACCTACATCAATTTAAACTAATTTCTATTAATCATGTAACATTAGTAAAATATTATAAATGTACCTTAATTTAAAATGTCCCCATTTTATTCTCCTAAGTCAATAACCAGTGACAAATTACTGGTGAAGAACGATGTTGCATTAGAATAATACACTACTTTGGAGACTTCAAAGCTTCAATGCATAGCTATTTCTCCTTATATTGGCCATATATGCAATTTTGCTACTTTCCCCCCTTTCAGATTCATAATGTATTTCCTGTTGTCTCTTTCAATGCCCTCAAAACCTGAGGGGGGCAAACTCATAATTACATGCATTAACTCTATTATATTGTGGTCTTGTATGATTTTGCACCCACAGAATGAGTAGCTGCTGCACTCTTAAATGCCAGCTACAGTTTAACTGTAAAGGCACCTACTATTTTATTGGAACTATTCTTGCTTTATTACTGTAAACAACTTTGATCATAATGATGCCATTTGAAAGAGCTGATCAAGCTGAGAAAAATGACACCACAGTCATAAAGTCACACTAAATTTTGCTATTAACATTTTATTGTGCGTATAAGGAAAGTGTTCCAACTTGCAACTACAGACAAAAGAGAAAATTAATTTTACACAGAAATGTAGATTTAAGCATTAGCAATATACTGGTACAATCATTTGCACCATATTCTTAAAAACAACTAATGACCCTCTTTGTAAATAAGAAAGCCTGCTGGTTGTCATATTTTAGATGAATCTGCTCTTGCTGTGTGGCAAACATGAGAATATATTACAACCCTTATCCCTGAAACAAAGATAGAATTATTGTGCTAGGAAGAAAATACAGAAATGTCATATAAAATAATTTGAAAAGTTATCAGAAAGAAAACACAGTTCACAGTAGAGCTCTAAATAGAAAAAGAAAGCCTTAGCTGTAGGTTAAATTGCTCTTTCCAGTAAAACTGTTCCTCTGACCCCTAGGATAAGTTTGCTTTCTGAGCTATATGCAAGCATATAGTTTGCTTACAATTGCTGAAGTAGTACACTCCTTTGGACAGAATTTTAAAATAAAGTAGACTGGCATTTGCACTGGAGAATTTTGCTAAAAGTGATTTAGTTTGGGCTGTAAGGTGAAACAAAGTGATTTTGGTACAATGTAACTTTTAAATTCACCAATGAATAGTTAAGTGACAGATCCAACAGTGAAGTAACTACTAGCTCTGCCATAATACAGAGGAAACTAGCAGGGTGAAATGACAATTCATGGTAGCTGGTAAAAAATACATGCAACTGTTTTAATAAGAATTAATGAAGTTAGACGTGAAGGACTCAAGCCTATCCCTTATCATGGTAATTTTCTTTTTCTCTAATAGCACAAAAGTCCTCAAGCAGCAGTAAGGGGGAAGTCTTTCAATGAGTGTATCTTGGTATTACTTTGGTAGAAGAAATGGCAGAGGAATACAGAAACACTCCTGATTATTCATGGTTTGCAGCCCCTTTTTGGCATAAAATCACCTGACTACAACCTTTGACGTGGTCTACTTGTCTTGCTGATTCCTGAGTCAGCTTCTGGCTTTGGAAGCAATGCACATATAAGAATATTAAAATAGTCTCACCTGAAAGGAAGGTTACAACAAAGAGCACTGATGTTCTGATCAGCATCAGGCTTTTTAACAAAGCTACAGAAGAGGTGTTAGATCCTTCCTGAAGAGGTACAGCCCTGTCCTCTGGTACAACACAGAGCTGCTTTGTCTTGAGAGGTGCAAGTGGGAAGTGAGGATCCTTATAATGAGAAGCATTGTGCTTGCTAAGCTAATGGGAGTCACACCTTTTTTAAGCAGGCTTGTCTCCAAGGCCAGTGCATGAGATATAGAGTCTCTACCGAAACTGTTACCTCATCCTGCCTCCTTCAGGACATACTTTCCTTAAGGGCTATTTCAGTATCAGCCCTTTACAATTCTTTTTTGCATAAAACCAGGAGCAGCTCATTCCAAAAGATCAAGTAGGCAGATTGCAATGCAGCTGCACTTATTTGTTAATTGTTGCTTCCTGGCAGTTTTCACAATGGGTTAGGTCATCCATTCTTTTAAACTTCTGTTTCCCCACTCTCCCCACAGTGCCTCAAACCCCCTCACCCCCTCTCTGTCTTCCACTCATGTTTCTCCTTTCACTATTTTCAGGGAAATAGCATGGTTTTTCTTTTAAGATATACTTTTTGGATCACTACATTTTCAGATATTTTGTAGTTTTGTGGACCTTTTGCATAATGTGGGAAGTACTGTGAAGGTCCACTGTTTTGAGAATATATTTGTTTTTACTGCTAATGTCTGGTAAAGGGAAAAGCGACATTCTCAGCATATACCTGGTTAATTAATAAGCATCATAAATTAAAAAGTTTCTGAGCACCAGCTGCAGAAACACAATAACTCTCTGACCTGCACCTATTAAGTGAATAAGTCTGTTGTACATAGTTTAGACTGGTGCTATAAATTAAAAATAGCTTATGGAAAAAGAATACAAGCTGTCTGGTAAAAGTAGGACTTCTTTCCACTCAGATCCATCCCAGCAACACTGGCTCATCTGCTATTTTGTAACTTTCCTTTTTATTAATATGCATTTCTCTGGAATTGTGCAATTAGTAATTCAGCAGTTTGGTTCCTCTTGATTATAATATAGATGAATGGCTACTATGATGTCTGTGATGTATCTCAGGCCATACACACCTAACACAAGTGTACATATATTTATACTATTATACCATATGTTCTATCTTTCTGAAGAGTTCCATTTACTCCATATAGCTTTGCCTGTGTACTAAATCATAAATCAGCAGCTCTCTGCAGATCTCCAAGTGCTTGAATAAGTCTATTTTCTAACATAAAGTCCTTTTAACTAAAACTGCTATTTTGTTCCTGTAAGACTAGAACGCTAATATTCAGGAAATACAGAAACTCTCTAAGTGATATCTAGTTTGGTTACCATAAAGTGGGCATAAATTTAAGGTTGCAAAACCTGTATCTTTCTACTGAAAAATGCACATGTTGGTGTCTGTAGCTTTGGGATTCTCCTCTTGTTGAAAGCATAAGCATTCTTTGTTGACTTCAGCAAGCAAAATAGCTGACAAAGAAGACTGTGAAGAATTTTCTATTTGCATGAAGGAAGAAGAATTATTTCTTCAAAAATTGACTAATGGCATACCAAAGAGAATGTAGAGAAGAGATAAGAGGAAGCATATCAGCAATTTTGGAAACATCAGATATCTTACATACAGGGTAAGGAAAATAAAGCATGTGGGATACAAAATAGAGGAAAAGAAATAATAATTTTTTTAAATTGGGATCTAGGGAACATGAAGTCTTGAAGCAGGGATCTTTGCAGTGCACCAGTCCTTTGGCATCTGAGTTTTATAAATGCAGCTTGATTATTCAACATCCCAAATGTCTCAATTTTTTTATAAAGAGGAAAGATACACATAATTACATACTAAGGAGTAAGACTTATCAGTTGGGGTAGTTTTAGGCTATGCCTTTAAAATTTTTTCACAGATCTTGAACAGAAAGTAGTAAAATGTAAATAAATCACTATTGGGTGTAAAAAGGAAAACAACCCATAAGATTGGTTTCTAGACAAACCAAACCAAACTAAACCTTAAGCAGTTCTCTAAAAAGCTATGGTAAGAAGTGCACTCATACATGTGGAGAGACCACCTGATTTCTTACTGACAGTTTTATTTCTGTAACAGGTTTTTGTTTATTCTTCAGGACAGAAAGGCTGCATTTTCTCTTGCCTTGAGCTAAATTCTCAGTTAACTGCTAGGCAGGAAATATAATATCCAATATCCTATTATTTCTCACTTCATTATACTAATATAGTTTCACATACAATGAGGCAGAAATAATGAAGAAAATATGCTGTATCAATGAGTCTTTATGTGACTGTTTCTTTAATACAGTCCTATACAGTGCATTTTCAGGTCCCTTATATACAGTTCTCTTTCAGTATCTATTCTAATACTTTTGATTGTATACTTACCTTTGATATGAAAGCTGTTGAGAAAGAATCTAAAAACCGCCACCACCAGATAATGACCCTGATTCTCAGCTGTCACAGGAGAGCTTTCAGGGATGCATAAGTGATGATTAGAGGGCAGACTGTCTTTCAAGAAAAATCTTATCCAATGCCAATGCCAACAAAATCAGTAGCTGTGGCAAGTGTGCATTAAAGAAGGGCCTGAACTTATGGAGGCCTCATCTGAAGGATGAACTCCCAAGTGGAAGTGTTAAAAACACTGTTCTGAAACTACACTGGAATGACATTCACTTAGTGCATTCTTGCTGTAAAAGCAGTCTCAGTATCAGCACCATTTGTACCCCGTAACAAAGACCTATGACTTTTACAGCAGAAGCCTCTTTGAGGACCATATTGACTAATGCTTCAGCAAGTTCAACAAAGGATATTCAACAGTGATATAAAGCCTTTTTCAAAGAAACATATAGGAAAAGTTTACTTATTTCATATTGGCTATCATACTCTCTGCAATATTTTGCTCATTTGACTACCTGAAGTCCTCCAATACTTTAGGGCTTTTAGAAGCCACAAAACATAGCTGTAAATGTGAAATCTACACACAGAAAAGGGGCTGACTGGCATCCCTAGAGGCTGATGAACTCTATTTATCTGTAAACTGATAAAGCAACAGCTATGTTTGCTTCTGCAGAGCAGAAGCATGACCCAGAAGAATCCCACTTGGGGCTGACAGCATTGTTCATTCCCTGGGCACAGTCAGTCCATAACTACTTGAGACTTGCCAACAAGGATGCTAACTAGTGTCACTCAGAATGGTGTGAACATTGTTGTGTGGTAAGAATTGGACCAGCACCAGGAAACTCACTTCATCTAGGCCACTGAGTTGTTATGTAGTAACCCCTTTTGCTCACTGCTTAATTTGGCTGGATTCAAACTGAAGACATATAAAGTTTCTAGCATTAATCTTGTAAATGACTTCTTGACTCGATGATCTTTGAGGTCTCTTCCAACCTTAGTGATACTGTGATACTGTGATAACTCAGTCCACTGGTCTTCCTGGATATAGTGTTCTAAAACTATGCTTTGAATTTGGTTGCCATTATTTATGAGGCTTTCTGGAAGTGCTGATCCTTGCATTTAACTTCATAATTTATTTTCCCCATTATTTTTCATCTGTAATTGTATCTGCTACTTGTAGATTGATAAACACTGGATGTATCTCCTCAGGGCTCTGGAAGTTTCAAAATGGGATTGGTTGCTGTTACTGTTTAAAGAAAACATATCATTAAAATACATACACACAGTGCAAATTAAGAAGTTACATATGAGGAAAAAAAAAATTGTACAAAAACCTTATTCCAAATTTTTAAAATGCTAGGCAAGCTTAGAAAACTTTTAAACATTCTGTAGGTTTTAAAACATAAAAGCTATTCTAACATTAGAAGGAGTTGTTGTGTCTGTTTTCCATGAACTTGATTTAAATACATTTACATAGTTCTTGGGTGGAAAATAGTATTATAATTCTGTGGTTTAAAGATGATTTTTGTGTAGCAGAATGAAACAATTGCATGTTTTAAAGTTGTTTTTTTTTTTTTTTCCCAGTGATCTTAAGAATTTATTCCCTGAAATTAATCTACCTTTTTTTTATTTTCTGCACCATTGACTCCTTTCTCCACAGTTTGTCTTTGAAGCATTGTTAATCTTTTGCTTTCAACATTGTCAGATGACAGTACTCTAAGAATTAATAATGAAATTATGTATCCTGACAACTAAAATCACTAAACAATAACACTTTAGGTTGCATTTGGTGATTATTTGAACCTATGGGATCTTATCAGCATTATCTATAGCTAAACAAATGTGTAGAAGACAATCAGGCACATCTGTGACTTGGTTAGCAAGTCACAAGTGTGTGAGAGGTGTATTCCAGAATAATTGTATGAGTACTGCATTACATATCTGCATGCTGTTTTGACTGGTTTAAAGCAGAAATCATATTTTCATCTGACACAATCTTTGTTGCAGAATTTCATGTAGCAAAATAGTATAGTAAAACTTGATAGTAAGTAATAGTAATAGTAAAACTATATAGTAGTGTTCAAGTAGTAAATAGTAGTAGTAGACAAAAAAGTGATAGTAAAAAAACCTAGATGGTAATAGTAAAACTCGACAGGAATAGTAAAATTGGATCATGAGATGCAGTCAATGCATTAAAACAGAATAAACGGATGGCAGAGAACAAACCGTAAAATGCAATTAGATGCAAAAGCATCTTGATGGCATCTAATGTTTAATATATTACACAGCAGGAAAAATTCTCAGGCTTTTCTTGACTTTGGTATGGCCAACACTCCCCAGAAAGTAACTTTGAATATCTCACTAATTTTCTAGGACAGATAAGTTGATAAGCTTTTATTGGACAATCTAAGCTAGATTGCTATTGGACTACTACAATGGAAGTGTGGAATACCGTTTCCTTAAGACTTTGCAGCAGGATGTATTTCCCACTTTTGAAGAAAGTGGGAAAAGAGAAATATCTGTCAAATGAACTCTCAAAACAAACAAAATAAAAACCAAAATAGATTTAATACTTCAGTAAAATCACCTGCTTTTTTGACTATGAGTGAAAGTCACAAAAGGCTTTCCAAAATGCTGAAAAATAAAATGCTATCATGTTAGCATTAGACAGTTCTGTGCAAGCCATGTGTGCATTTAAAATGAAAAATCTGCCCCTTATGAAAGATGAAACTTCATCCTCTCCTGCCTGTATCACAAATACATAACTAAATATTCATTAATTGCCATGCAGCAAAGAGGTCACCGAACAACAGAACTACACCTTTTGGTACAGAGGTAGCTTTCCTTAGCTCATGGCAAATGCATATGCAGTTTGGGCAATGTAAATAGGAGATACCATAGTGGATCACATCAGCAGCCTGATGCCCTGTCTCTACAGTAAGTGACCAGGACCAGATGGTTCAGTGGAAAAAAAACCATAATGGACAGTTATTGAATAATTTGCTCATATGGGGAAGTTTCTTCCTAATTCCAGACAGCTAATGATTGGTTTATGCCCTGAAGCATGAGGGTTCATGCATCTCCACCCCTAACCATTTTTATCCTATCTAAGGTATCCCTGGGCGCTCTCATTATCCAAATAAGTGTATAATCCTTTTTGAATCCTACTAAGCACTTGGGCATAATGATAGCTTGTTGCAGTGAGTTCAACAGGCTAATTATGCATTGTGTAAAAAAAGTATTTCTTTTTATCAGTTTTAAATTTGTTTCTTTTCAATTTAATGGATGTCACTTTGTTCTTGCATTATGAGGAAGAGTAAATAGGAGCACTCAATTGACCTTCTCTATACTATTAATTATTTTATATCTCTCTATCACATCCCCACTTATTAATTTCCTCTTCCAACAGTTCTCATCTTTAAAATCTCTCTTAATATGGAAGTTTCTCCTTGTCTCTGTTCCCTTCTGTTGCCTAACTTTGAGCTCTCTCTATTTGCCCTATGTTACGGCCTGACCAGAAATGAATACTGTATTCAGGAAAAGTGTGCCAGGAATGTATATAATTGCACAATTATGATATTGTCATTGTTTTCCATTCCATGCTTTTTACTTTCTCACATTTTGTTTGCTTTTTTAACCTCCACTTCTCATTGATCAGATGTTTAATTGAGCTGCCCGCAGTGACCCCCAGGTCTTTTTCCCAAGTTGTTACAGTTAATTTAGAACCCAGCACTATGCATGAGCAATTCAATCTGTTCCTTCCAATATGTATTTTCATATTTGTCAATGCTGAATGTGGCTGCCAATGGGCAGGCTTAGTAAATCTCATTGAACATCTTTGCAGTGTTCTGTAGTGCTGACTAACCTAAATAATTCTTTGCTATCTGCAAACTTTTTCACCCTTCTGAACACTCTTTTCCAAATGACTGAATTTATTTGACAGTACCAAGCATAGGACAGTGATTCTGGCATGCTACATGGAGTCTGTGGCTGGATATAGGACTACTTTTGATTAAGTATCTGACTAAGACATAGGGGTTAGAGTAACTAGAATTTCCAAGAATAAAACATAAAAGCTAAGCTCTACCTGAAATTATACATTAGATTAACTCTGTTTGCCTAATGAGGCCCCGTTTGGACACACATCACAACCACAGTGAATTTCCACATGATATGCCCTTTTTGGTGTGTGCAGGCAGAACCACATAATGGGATCTTATGAGCTTTACAAATGGACACAAGTTTGCTGCAGACTTTAAATAATATTCTGCATTTCAGACTGCAGAAGCTAAAGTAGCAGGCTGTCTATTACCGGTCTGTATTTTGTCAATATGTGCCCCCTTTCTGGTACTTGATCAAGGCAGCCACATCCTGCAGGATAGCAGGAGAGTCTAGGTCTTCAATTTGTCTTGTGCAAGAGAGACTCAAAAAATTTGTCATTTTATGCACAATTTTTCAGTATTAATTAATCTGAATAAATAAACACAGATTTGATTTTTCAGACTGCCCCAAACTTACAAGGAAGTTTACACATGGCACAAAAACACCTGTTCAAACATGATGTTAATTTGAGGGGTCACCATTTGTGGTGGGTTGAAGTTTTCCCCAGCATTAACTTTAGCCAGACTAACTCAGTTAGAAGCAAATGAAGCTGTATTTACAAGCAAAAAACTACACTCTACAATGGAATGGAATGAATATGTACAAAATATACAGCATTTACAATAGTATACAGATATTTACAATTAGCAAACAACATGAAAACCCTCCTGGTCAAAACAACCAGGAAAGCTGCTCCACTGCCTCCCCCCAAACCCCCCTTGTACCAAGAGAGATAGAGAAGCTGGAAGAAAGCAGTGTTAGTCTTATCTCAAGGTCAGACAGAAGCGTTATCTTCTCCTGGGTGAAGCAGAACAGATCAGTGGAGAAGAGAAAAGGAATGAGAGTGGAAGTGAAATGTGAAGAATTGTTATGATACAGCTTCTCTTATCCCAGACATTTATACAATGATTTTTTTTAGAATAAACTTTTGTTTTCCTTTTTACACCCAATAGTGATTTATTTATATTTTTCTACTTTTCTGCTCAAAATATGCAGCTAAGTTTTAAAGGTATAGCCTAAAACCACCACATCATGTCACACTGTTGCTAATCACGCATTTTCATGGGCACCAAATTGATATAAAATCATAGCATGCCCATATACTTGTAGTTGTGCTGGTGTGAGAGCTGAGGGAGACAGTGGGATTTAGCAGAGTGCTTTATCCATTTTAGGATATTTCTACTTCTACTTCTTATTACCTAATTCCCTCTGGAATTTGAAGCTCTTCTGTACCCTATAGAAGCTGTATTTTTTACCTTCTCCAAGAAACACTTTTTACCCCACTTCCCTGAAACACCGAGAAGCTGGAAATGCTTTATTTGAAGACCAGTAGTTTCTTTTGAGGATGCCATACTTCCTCTGTATACACCAGCCTACAGAGTGCAGGTATGCTGCATGAGCTTTCTGGTACCTTCACCAGGTCATGGAACAGGTCATCATAAATCTTATCTCCTCATTCTATGGGAATATGTTGTCTCTGCTGCTCAAATGGTGACCTTCTGTGCAGCTGCCAAACTAATGGACCGAGTAGATGTTGCATCTGATATCTGTAACCATGTCAGACAAAATCAGCCCAAACAACACCAACCAGAGGAAAGACCTGAAAATGTGGCTTATCCATATGGAGCTAGAATCTCAGAAAGTGTAAAGCAACAGACATGTAAGAGAAAAGAAAGCCTGGTTAGAAAATGTTCATAATTAATTTGAATGGTTCTAAGTAATTAAAAATATCTCAGCAAATTATGTAAGCCTGACTTAAAAAATGTCACAGCAGGCTATAAAAATACCTGCATGGAATGGGATATGTGAACTACTCTCCACTACTGTTTACATTGAACAGGCCTACAAGGAAATGTATTTGCTCACCATAAATACATGAAACTTCTTGATACACTCACAGTTGTAAATGACAATTTTCATATGCAGTAAAAATGAGTCAACCTACTTCTTAGTAGTATGAGATAGGGATCACTGCTGACAATTAGCAAGAAACCAATATATTCAAAAAGTATCAATTACTGTTTACTTCTATTGTGTTAATAGCATTATGTGAACTAAACACTGGACATTTCTTATAATTGCAATACACATGCATTACACTGAAGAGGTAAATTCTACAATAAATTTCCCTTCAGATTTTGCTATTAAGAGCATTCTCAAATCAGTGTTATGAATCTTCTACTAAGACAGATGATCCTAGAATGTAATGAGCAACACGGAAAGCAGGATTCAAAGAAGTCATTCCTTACAGGGCTGAATACTGAAACAGTTGAACAGCAGTACAAAGAAAATACATTACTTTGCTTCTGTAGTTTAAATGTGTGGGAAAAAAAAAATAGCAGCCTTCTGTATAATTCAATATAAACATCTGTGTCAAAAAATCACCCAAAAAAAGCTATTAACTGATTTTAGTGGAACAGAATAAGCACTCAGAAACACATCCAAAAGGGTCCTCTTAATGCACATTACCTATTCTTTACAATGAAGTTATCTTGAGAACACTGAAAAATTAAACCAGAATTGATTAGTGTCTGTAGCCCCTTTGACTGCATTAGATTTGTAATAGATGAAATTTTCTTGGCCAAGAGATTAGAAGACTACTGCAGGGAAGAACCAATATCCTACCATTAAAATGTATTTGCTGTCATTTTACTATTGGCTGAAACGTCTCTTTTCAAAAATACTGACATATGTTATTTTACCTTTCTCTGTAGAAATTGAAATAGTCTTTACAGTTAGATTTTGTTGCCCCAAATAATTATTTGCCTGCTTATCTGTTCTTTATCAGTCATGTAAGTGGCAGGGATAGTATTTAGTTTCAAGAACTTCGCAAGTTATGACATAGTGTTCTGTCAATTACAGTAGCAACATTGCTGCTATTTGTAGATTGCTTTTACTTGCATAAAGCTAGAAAAGACATTGGCATGGTAATTACTATCATGAAACATATATATTAGCAGTGATGAACCTAAAGGAAGCAATGCCTTCCAGCCTGGAATGCAATACTGTCCTGTTCAACTATTCATAGAGTCTAACATAAAGCAATGACTCTTCACTCAAACGTCCTTCCAGTTTGAAGAATACTCGTGTAAATAAGACTACAAAGAGTCTAATATTCTGATAAACTTCAGGTGTCATGTAAATAATCACAATATATGATGGATTCTCCATTCAGAAAATGTGTCTGTATACAACCTGCTGCCCAAGAGTACCCAGGTGCTTTATCACAAAACAGTTTAAAAGATTACAAATATGCAAGGTTAATGTAATTAAAATTAGGAACACAACCATAAATAAGCTAAAATGGTATGCCAAGGCCTTACTTTAAAATGAATATAACAGTCATGTTGAGACACAGGTATGACATTCTATAAAATGAATTAGCTACTTATCCATAGAGCAGTTACAGTGCCAAAGGCCATCTGAAATAAAAGAACTTGTGAATACAAGGCAAGAAATAATTTGTAGGAACATTAACTTATTGTATATCTCCCTCAACCACACCTACCTGGGCAATTAAAACTCCTTTTCCATACAACAGCTATTCTCTCAAGTGGGGAAGCAAGGGAGACACCATGTTTAAAACAATATTTTTTTCATTCTTCAGGAAAGAGCCTTTACATTGTCAGTTCCCAAATCTCCTTTTCCACCTCAATTTAAATAATCTCAAGTAGTCTAATTTCTACAAATTTAAATACCTAAGAAGTATAATCTGGAAAAGCACCTACACTTTAGAACAAATAAAGATATTGCTGGGAATTAATGAAAAGAAAGAAAGAAAGGGGGGGGGGGAGCTCTGAAGTTGGGCCTGCACTGGATGTATATAGAATCTGTGAAAACCATGTTGATGTAACTGGTAGAATGGATGTCTAGAATAATATCCTCTTATTTATTTAGGCTGTACTTCTTCAATATGGGTGTTTCATAATTTGAGTTTGGCAAGTTACTTTTGTTTTACATTATTCAGTAATATACTGTCCATTCAATTTTAATTATTATAACATCGCATCATAAAACAGTCCTGGGAGCTTTGTCAAGACACCAAATGTTCCCACAGTCCTTGGTTGTCTGCTCAGGGGACTGCTCCAGGACTGGAATTTCCAGTGAAGATTTTGCCTGGCTCTACCAGAATATATTCTCTAGATTTCTATCCTACAAAGAAACTCAGCAATCTTGGAAAACTTAGAGTGAATATTTTTTATCTCCAGTACCAACCTATTTCAATGCTGTAGATCATGGGTAATACTTCCAGTGCTACTCGCTTCTATTCTCTTCCATCATCTAGGTCTGTATCTATTCCCCCTGAATAAAGCAGGGACAGATATGGCGTCTCCCCCTAAGTGGAAGGGGGATTAGCTGGCCACAACCACAGCATAGCACTTGACCCTGGGTCACCTCTGAGATCTGTGTGAGGTCCTCATGCCTATACAACAGAAGTATTCTTGTACATGCACATCTTTGCACACAGTACCGAAATAATGTCAGAGTCATTTGCCATAGCATGGAGCATGGCATCAGTGCATAGAAAATATGAGAGGTTAAAAAGCTGCTGAGAATGCTAGAGGACTGGAGAACGCCAGGAGGCAAACTTAGGGCAGTCCTGTACACAGCCTTGTGAGAGTGGCTTCTTCCATGTACCTCAAAACATGTCCATATGTGGCCTCAGAAATGAGCCAGGGGGCAAGTTAAATACTGCACAAGCAGTTAATGGTATGAAGAGTGTTTGAGCTTACTTTCTGGCCCTGGACATTGTCTCACTGGCCATACAGTGAAGATGAACCTTTAACTAGTTGTGCAAATAACTGCCTGTAGGTCTTTGGCTGCTGAGTGCAGTACTGTTAAAAAATGAGGGCAAGGAAGTTTATGTGGTTGGGTGCCACAATGCAGAGCTGAGGAGGTGCAGTTTCTGTGATGGATTTATCATGCTGCAGCTCCCACTTGCATTCATATGCATGCATCCTTTTAGAAATGTGATACCAGATGCTGTTTCCTGGCAACAGGCCCAACACCCCCTTCCTCTTAGGTGTGAATTTTGACAACTCCAATTCACTGGAGCCCTAGTTATGTTATCTTTTATAAATGCTTAGAGACTAAAAAGACCTCTTGATCTTTCTGCTGTGGACTTAAGTGCCACTTAGGCCAATTCACCGTGCTGTATTACTCCAAAAATACCTTCTCATATGAGTAGCACAATTATTACCACAAAATCGGGAAGGATGGAAATGTTCTGAATTGAACATAGAATCATAGAATTGTTAGGGTTGGAAAACACAAGTCCTTTTTCACTGTGTTGTCACTTAGAGCTGTTGTTATACTTGGCATATGTCATATCAATGTATAATAAATACCCACGTCAGTCAAATGCATGTTATGTGTAATCTGATGTCAATCTAATGTATTGTATTAAAATCAGTGCCACAATATGTGCACAACTTTATAAACATTACTGAGGAGATCTGAATTTTGAAGTGCTACTTCTAGTTCAAGAAGCTGCTTGTAGACATCTTTTACACAACACCTTAAGAGCTTAAAATTACTTGAAAAATTAAATTTCAGAAGAGACAATACTACCAACTTTACTTCTCTCTCATTGCTTACATACCAGGGGGAAGTCATCTAAGCCACATGCTTCTCCCCATGGCCTTTTTGCTGTTACGAAATACAGAGAAGAAACCGAGTACCAAAGAACAAAACTCTAGAGCAGGGGATCCGGCGACTGGCACTGGCTGACACTGTATGAGCTGTGCCATGCCTAGGTGAGTCCTTCACACATGAACATGAAAAGTGGGAGAGAGGCCAGCTCTAAGTGAGATCTGGAACTGAAGAAGCACTTCCAGTCCTAGGCAGACTTGTTACCAAGGGAGAAGCTAAGAGGCTTTCAGGGTAGATGGTCAGTGGATATGGACTTCAGAGTTGTTATACAGCTGGTCCCAATGTCACTAAAAATGTTTCCTGAGGCACTTTTTTTTCAGTAAAGCACTGCCTAT
Organism: Dryobates pubescens; assembly: GCF_014839835.1. Taxonomy (NCBI): domain Eukaryota; kingdom Metazoa; phylum Chordata; class Aves; order Piciformes; family Picidae; genus Dryobates; species Dryobates pubescens. The sequence continues at coordinate 42,603,827 of NC_071614.1, forward strand.
GCGTCACAGTTGCATGTACTTTTGGTCACAGAGATGCTATGGCCTGGCTAATAAAATAGCACTTTACAGAATAAAAATTTCATAAGCATTAATTAATCTTTGCAATAAGGTCACTGGTTTTAACCTGACTGTATATATGGGTTACATTTGTATAGCCTCTGTCAGCTGTCTGACTCCCCTAGGATGGTTCCAGCTTATGGCAGTTATGTCTAGAGATGTTTTAGCTAAAGCTTCTGACTCAGCATAGTGGGAATTCTGCTTCTGCTTCTATACTCCCAAAGTACTTTCAGTGGTGAATCACATATCCAAAGGAACAGACCTTGCAGAGACAGCCCTTGAAAATAAAGGTTCTTTTTGGGTCATTCTGAAAATTCATCAAATTTACCATTTCATTTGCATTTGACTGACTGGGTTCAACTGATTATTGAATAAAAGGTATGTTCAATTTGACCCTTGATTTCACTGTTGCCTATTGCTTGGCAACAAATTCTTATTTTTCCATTATGGCATTCTGTTTTTAATCAAATGAAAATTATTAATCTCTTCCATTAAATTAGCAGATTTAAAACAATGAAACAGCTTTGCAAATTATAAAATGACCAACCTCAATGGGGAAAACGTTGTGTTTCATCAGCTTTTAAACATAATCAGTGGTTAGAGATCTGCCTCTTGGTTTCACAAAGTAGCAGGTAAAACCAATGACTCCACCTTCAGACAATTCTTAGGGTTTGGTCAGTATTTTAGCTTTGTTTAGTTTCAAGGCAACAGATGTTCACAAGGGAGAGTAGGAAATTCCACTCTATAACCCTGTTACCTAATTCAGCTTGTTACTGTTCAAGACTTAGGGAAATCCATACATCATCTTTGTATCTTAGTGAGAGGTATCATGCCAGAGAAAAAGATGCATGAAATCTAAACAGACTGAAGAAGTGGGGAGAAGCATGCTCACAGAGGCCTGAAGCTATCTGCTTTCAACACAAAAAACTCAAACAAAATCCTCATGCAAGTGACTTGTCGGAAGCATGTAGGGCAAGTTCACAGCTGAGAGGCTCTGTAGGATATGTAGCTTAAAACTTTAAAAGGGCAGTTTTATTGTACTCTAGAAGTATACTGGACAGTACAATCCCCATCAAAAAGAGAGCTAATGGCTTCAGCCAGCCTCATGCCAGGGGTTGTAAATGACAGCACTCAGGCTTCCAAAAGGCAGAACATATATTAGAAATATAATTAAAATAGTATTGGAGAGAATATACACATTTGGCATTAAAAGGATGGCAGAAATATCTCAAAATGGCTCCTGGGTTTGGGACACAGAAAGCTATAAAGCGGTCTCTTATCTTTCCAAGAAAATGCATGGACATTGAAAAACTGATGGATTGGGAAAAAGTTATTTCCTTGCAGTGTTAGAGCCCCAAAGCCCTGGTAGCAATTTTTCATCATTTTGTTAATTTTCAGTAATATGACAAGTATGTTACTAATATGATTGTTCTGTTTAAAAACTAATACCACTATTAATATGGTACAGTGATGAATTACTAACAATAATCGATCATGAAGGAAAAACAGTGACATAATTAATGCCATGTTACTATTGTACAGTAGCAATTTGTTACTTCAATGTAAAACTCTCGAAGAAAACTTTATTTTTTTGCATTTTCTTACATAATTGCCTTTACCCACATTTACAGTGGAAATACCTGTTTGCAAAAAAAGAAACTCATCACATGGATCTTTCACGTCTAGTAGGTGCATGCTCTCAGACTGACAGATTTAATCTTAACCTTATTTTTGGACCTGGATGTTATTTTTTTAGGCAACAGAGTTTTACTGTTGTAAGATGTTTTTTTTTCTACTCCCTTGTACAACAGTACAGCTTATTAAATAGATCTCACATTGCAACCATTTTTTGACTAAGAGAGACACTGTCATATTGCATTGATAAAAACACTCCCAGGTCTACACAGCGTGTGCTTTTCTACACATGCATTTAAAATACTATCTCAGAGAAGGTAAACTATTATAGAAAACTGCTTTGCAAAGGATCTAGTTACTTTAGCACAAATAGATCTATGTCAGATGGGAAGAATTAAGGAAAATGTGCATGTTCTCTTTATTTGAGCACTATTTACACCCCTCATTCATGCCAGTAAGTAGTTCCCTCCCTAAGATCTATCAGCCTTCTCGAAAGCGTACAATATGCACACTGCTGACTACACATGTAAGAGGTGCAGTCAGTATTTACTCAGTTGTGAATCTGGTGCATGTGTGACTCCTTGCTCTTGAGACAAGGCCTGAAATTCCATTTTTCAACAGAACTATGGGGTCCTCTATATGTGTGCTCATTACATGGTAGTGTGGCTAATTATAAAATAAATAATAACTTTATAAAGAGAGGAAACACTATCATGCTGGTCTGGTAAGATTTTCCACTGCTTTCCCCAGCTGTAGATTATAGTCTGAGAATCAAGAGGTTGAAAAAGATGATGTGACTGGTGACACACTGCCTCTAATCAGCAGTTACTGAAAGAACATAGGATCTACCACAGGATAGATCACTTTCTCACACCTGCATATGCTGTGATAAATGTTATCTTAGTTTTGAAAGTTTCACAGCATTTGAAGACCTAGAAATGAATGCTGGTTAAGCAAGCAGTCAGGAGGGAGACAGAGGAAGTGCTCTTCCATAATACAAAAAGCAACAATATACAAGCCAGGGGGTGTTTCTGGAGTCTTCAACACAATTCCTGAGTGACTGATGCCTACTTCTCAAATTCCCTGTGAGGATGTGGGGCATCACAGCATTCCGGTGTGGACGATGTACTTGGCACCAAAACTCAGCTTCCTGCATCCTCCCCATGGCAGTTCCACAAGAGTCCTGTGAAATTGTCGTGTCGTGGGATCAGGTCTATGGTAACATCGGGACACTGAAGTGCAGTGAAGTCTTTTTCAGGTTGCACTGACATGGGAAGTATTCTAATGTTTCCAAATGGATAAGCTTACTTTCAGGATAGGAATGCACATGAAACATTTCTTAGTCTGCAAACATTTTGTACATTTCCTTTAATGAAACTGTACCTGTTTCCTGACAAGGAACTCCCACATAATACTATTAGATTATAAGAACCTTGCTTTTATGTCAAGCTTGAACTGTCAGGAATTACAGTGTAGAAATTTAAATCTGGAAGTTTCCATGTGTCTCACCCCCTATCACGCTTCTGCCTTGCCGCTGGAGCGGGCGACGAGTTATGAAAACCGGTCTTTCCCCGGAGACGGCCGGGCGAGATGGGTTGCCCTCACTGCCGCCGGCCAGCAGCTGTTCCGGCTGCCACTTCCCGTGGCCCCGGCCGCCTTTTCTACACCGGCCGTGGCAGCGGAAACCTTGGCTGCACCAAGAACGAAAACCGCAGCCCCCGAAACAGCGGCAGTAAATTCCTCTCCTTAATGCCTCCCACCGCCTTCCCCCGCCTTCCTCCCCCCGCGCCGCCTCCCCCCCATGTATACATTTATACATAAATATCTATTAAAAAATATTTACAAACTCAGCGGTTGTTAAATGCAACTACTAAGTAACAACCCTTAAAAAAGAAAACAAACAAAAGCCCAACACCCCACACAAGCCATAATGATGATGATGATGATGACGGGAGGGGGAGAAATAAATAAATAAAGGCGAGCGAGAGTCGACGGCTGAGAGGGAGGCAGGTTCAATTATCTAAACAAAGAAATCATGGCGGTGTTTACATTTAGCAGCCCAAAGACTGCTGGATTACGGAACACCCCCCCAACTTAACCGCCCCCCCCCCCCCCCCCCCCCCCCCGACCCCCCGCAGTAGCGGCTTGCCGGAGCCCGCCCGCCGACACCTCGCCGTGGCCCGGGTAAGTGCGGAGCTTGCGGCGGCCGGACCCGCGCCCCAGCCCTCCTCGGGCAGGCGGTGGGGCGGAGGCCAAGCCGGCTCTCCTCGCCCGGTGCCGTGCGTCTGCGTCTGTGTGTGTTTGTGCGTGTCGCGGGTTGGGGAGGACACGGACTTTGCATTCTCCGGCGCTGCCCCCGGACCCGTCGCGCCCCTCTCGCTGCGCCGGCCAGGGGCAGCCCATCCCCGCGGCCGCGGTGCCGCCTCCCCGCCCCGGGGTCACGGCGCCCGGCGCTGACTGGCGGCTCCGCCCCCGCGGCCGGCCCCGCCGCGCCCCCAGCCCGCCCGTTGCTGCGGTGCCCCGGCGGGTACAGCCGGCTGCGCGGACCGGCGAAGGTGGGGAGGGCGTTCTGCTGTTGCTCCCACCCGCTCGCGAGGCCCTGCTCCCGGGAAGAGAGAGGCCTGGAAATGGGCGTCGAGGGGGGAAGCTGGCGGGGTGTCTGGATGCGGTTCCTGCTCCCGATGTCCAAGAACCGCATCGCTGAGCGAGCACAGGGACCAGAGGCGGCGGTCGGGAGCTGACAACAGCGCTGTGATCCTCTCCCCAAAACACCCACACGCTCAGGCGATGTAGCCACGAAATGAGCTTTAGACAACCACCAAATGCTCATGTCCCCAGATGATTTTGCCTTACAAATGTTCTTATGCCTAAATGCTTTTGTTCCCCAGTCCTCAGCCTCAAACACTCTCGCCTCCAAGGGTCTTTGCCTTCAGAATCCCTTGCTCCTAAACATCCTTGCCCCTAATGCTTTTGTGACAGTCTCCCTTATTCACAAATGCCCTTGCTTCCAGTTTCACTAGAAAACAGCATCACCCTCAATCTTTCTGGCACCAAAACACTCAGTAAACTCTACCACACAAACCTTCTCCTCTTAACTGCTGGGTTTAGCTGCTCTTAGTGTTCCTCAGAAGTGCCCTCTTACCCCTCAGTGGGCACTATGAAACAGACAGAAAGGCATCTGGGTCTTTCCCCCTGCCAGAAAGCAGCCTGCAGACTGCTGAACTGCCATCAGGTCTCCCATAGGCCACTGGTGTGAAATGTGGGAATGACCCATTCAAGCAGACGGCAAGTGTTGCTCCCATGTCCATCAAGAAGTCCCCTGGCCCCAGACAGATCTTAGTGTTAGAAAGCTGTAGAACTAATTTGGCACCTCTGCTCTGGATCTGGGTAACAAGCCATGCCCTCCCCCTGTTTTTGTGGTAGGAAAGCACGGACTGCACTGCACTTATCCTGGGATTTGAATGCTGGGGAAGTGGCAATGTGCATGTATTACTCTTCTGGGTTTGCTGGCTGTTTTGTTACAGTAGAGGCTGGGAGCAGAAGGACCAGCACAATTACTGATGTGGCAGTAGGGATAGAGCGTCTGGAGCTGGCAGTTGGCCAGTTCCATGGTTTTTCTGACATGGTGCAGAAGCTACATATACTGTGATCCCACACGTCTCACATTTGGAGTACACTGTGATACTGAGAGAGAAGATCTTAATTTCTTTTTGAAAAGCTTAACTAAGCCTGTGTAGGTCAAACTCCTGAATGAATGCAAAATGCTTGGTATTGTAAAGTTACGAGGCACTGTTTTAAAAGGGATACTGGAACTCAGGGAGTTTGAGACATCCACTTCTTATCCCAAGGAAGCAGTTTATCGTTATACTGGTGAGAAGCCTGTGTTCATATCAATGTGGTGGTGTGGCATGCACACAACAAGGAAAACAGAAATGTGGAGAGGTGTATTGGTGTCACTGCTGTATGTGCTCGTACAAGGACTAGAGGTTTGATTCTCCAATGTAATTGTCATTTTTGCTGGCTCAGTGGGAGCACACAGTGCACTGAAGGACTATTGGAGTGGCCTGCAAGCGGTAGCTCTTGCCTGGGATCTGTGTCTGCAAACCCATGTGGTTGTCTTGCTTTACCAGGTGGTATGGCAGCAAGCTGCGTAACAAAGTTACAAAGTTACAAAACACAGGTTAGTGTTATGTGTTAAAGCATGCAAAAGTTTGGTTCTGAACACAATAACAAAGAAAATAAGGTTTTCCATTGCTCAGAAGGCCAATGCTCAAAATCTGTTTTCTTTATTCCCTCTTCTCTGCAGCTACATTCCCCTACATCTACATTTAGGCCAGACGTTTCTGGATTTGTACATTCTGTGGATTAAAAGGCCTGTTGAGGAAATTCCCCATACACTTCGATTTTTTGCCACTTCCTGCTTGAACTGTCTGTTCCTAGAAGTCTCTGAAGGTCTGAGGCTGTTTTCTCAAGGAAAGCTCTTAATTTAAGTGGCCTGTTAACTGTTAATTGCTGCTCTGGCTATTTACTTGATTGTCATGTCAGACCTGCTGTTCAGATCTGGAGGCTACACTGGTTATCTGCTGTGATCTTTAAACTTTTACTGCACTCTGCTGTGTTAGTGAAGACCAGAGTAATATTTCTTAATGCAAACTGACATTTCACTAGACTTAAGGATTTTGTTGAGCAATCTGTCCCACATGAAACTGCTTATACAATAATCTCAATTTTATGTTTGGTATAAAAAGTCTTCTTTGAGACTTAATATGCAATGAATTTTGTTGTTTCCAGTTCTTCAGTATAGAAGTGTTAAGAGGAGAATAAAGTGTAAAGCTGGGAAAACAATGAGGAATTGATTGGTATGCTGTTAACAGTTAGGTAGGAACCTGTGCTTATGAAACTGCACACACTGAACTGTTCAGTGTAAGCAAACCTTGAACTTTTAATGTATTCTCACCTAGCTGTTCAGAATTTTGGAGAAGGTCCTGTTATCTCTAGGGTTGTCCTGAGATCTGTCTGGTTAATGCAACATTGGTGGTGACAGTGAAATTTCATCTCTAGAAACAATTTCTTTCATTTACTGTATTTAGTCAAGTTGGGTTCTGTTTTCTGGTAACTAACTTTATAAAATCAGTGCCATATTTTAGCTGTTTGATTGGGATAGCCACACAGAAATTACAAGAAAATGTTGGCAGAATGGTTATAATTTTCTCTCAAACCGAAGACAGCATTAATGGGGCCGTTTCCATTTTGGTGAGTGTTCACAGTTTTTTTTATTAATGACAGTTCATTTGGGTATTGAGAGGAGAAGAGACCTCTCAAATGATTCTGTAGCTGTGTCCCCAGTACTCCATATCTGTTTCCCCAGCATGTTATAGAATGAAACGCAGGCTGTCACTGGACAGTGAGGTATTCTGACATGAATATATATTTTGGACCTCTGCAGAAAATTAGGATTTCATGCATAAGCAACGCAGTGTGACAAGTCATATCCTGTGTGACCTTGTGCTTACAGTATAAAGTTGTGTAATAATATATTCTGCTGGATTAATACACAAAATAAATACAGCATACCTCATTTTTATGCTAATAATGATATTTTCCAATTCCAACCACCTTTTATGCTAAGATCTCAAAGTAAATTACAGGTGGGAGCAAATCAAGCTTCACAACACCATTGTGAATTTTTGTATTATCATACAGAGACTTTGGAAGGTATCAATATTAATGACTATTATTTGATTTTCTGTTAGTGATTGTCTGATTTGTTTACTCTCTGATACTCTTCTCTCCTAATGTGTTCACAGTAAAATATGATCTTATGATGCTGAAAAAAAAATTTAGCCATGAGAATGGACATCTGTCAAGACTAAGAGGAAAAATAATACTGATTTTGATTCTTCAAGGAATTAGCAGATTTTGCCAGTAGCGTGTATTTTATGTGGCTGAAACATAAGTCAATTTGGGACCATTGCAATTATGGTTCATCCTATGATGTAATTTTACATGAAAGGCTGATCAGTTTTTACAAAGACAAAGCTGAGGGAACAAAAGAAACCAAAATGATTTTAATTCAAATCAGAGTAAGATTTCCAAAAGTGTTCTACTGTCATTAATGTCAATGGTAAAAGTGCCATTTACTTCAGTGAGAGCAGATTTTCCATCCTGTTCTTTATGTGTATAAAGTGCATGTTGAATCTTGCATTCCTGATATTCCAGCTTGTGTTTCTTACAAACTTCAACGCAGGATCTGATTCTCTGTCATATGTATATATGTGGAGATAAAGCAGCATTTTTGGGATAAGAATCCAGCTTAACGTGTTTTCCAGTAGCTTTTACTCCATCATATAGACAGTCAATTAGTACATAATTTATTCTTACCTTATTAACGCATATTTACAACCTTAATTCCAGTTTAACAGAACGTTTTGTGGTGGAACATTTACAGAAAGAGCATGTGGAAAAATTATCACTGCATGTATTAAGCACAAAGGAAACATCCCTACTCTGCTGTGTAGGAGCAACTAACAAAACAGAACATATTACAAGAAACTATCTTATTCATTAAGTCTGCACAAAATGAGGATTTAACGCATGGGCAGCACAGTCTGTCCCAGTGGTTTAGCGCACATAATCCCACCTTGAAAATAGCTTCACAATAATAATTACTGCTACAAAATGGACAGGGCTTCCAATTTTGGCATGTCTGCTTCACACATAACTAATTGCAGACATGGAAAGCAAGATCTTATTTTACCAGCCGCCTAGTTTGAGAATTGCAGCTGCCTTCCCATAAGATTTTCAGTCTCATACTGACAGCTTTGTGCTTTGCCTTGTTTTACCACAATAATGCAGAGCATGTGTGGCAGCCACCCTCACTTTGGAATGCTCAGACTATCCTTGGGCATTAAGATACAATGGCATGAATATATATTTATGAGCTTTGCACAAAATGAGGATTTCACGCATAAGCAACATAGTGTGGTGAATAGTATCTGTCGTGACCTTGCAAATGCAGACTGAGCTCCAGGAGTATAGCAGCATCTTGGGTTCTGGAAGGAAATCCCATAATTCAGTTCCAAGCCTGCAGCACATACCTAAAACCTACCTGCTTTACACAGGGGCTGAGGTACTGTGGCCCACAGAACAAAAATTTCCAGCTACTTTTTGAAAGGCAGGGCTATTATTACAGAAAATAATCCATGGAACTCCTCACAGAGAGCTGAAAATCCTCTTAGTGGCTGGAGATTTCAAAGTTCCTGGGTTCTAGAAGTGGAATGTTGGTTTTTATTTTGACAAGGCCTGCATTTGCCACTTCTGTAGCCATAATTACTATCTCCTAAACAATTTATCATCAGATTTTTTGTCTTGCTAAATGAATCATAGGTTTGGATGAAAGTTCATTTCTGCCTTTCAAAAATAAGCATTGTGACCTTTGTAACGCTGAAAATAATATGTCTTACTGATACACATAGGGAGGTAAGAAACTGTCTACTCAGATCTCTTTCTCCCTGTTTAGAACAATCTGGGGCAGTCTGGCCTCTTGTTCAATCTGACCTTGAGAGTGGACAGCCAGACCCCCGGGTGGGGGGCAGAAGAGGTTGCAGAGCCTGTTGGTGCAGTCAGAGCCCTGACGAATAATGGGCCACACAAATGTTGTGTATAATAATAACATTATTTATGCACAACTAATGACTCATCAGTGTGAGGCTTTCTCTAAGTTTATCTTTGCACTGATAGTACTATTCTACATTCTTGTTCAGGGGCACTAAAATGAAATGCAGTCTTGAAATATGCACAGTTTCTTGATTTAGACCGCATCAAAGATTCATATTATGCAGTATATTTTTGAGTTCTTTGTTGTTTAAAATTTCAGTGGGTTTCATTGGCTTTTTAGGTATGAAACAGAGGCAACACTTGTGGGCTTGTGGTTAGTTCTGGAGCGTAAAGCCCTGTAGAAATGAGACAGGAAAACATCTCAAGAGGTCATCTTCCTTTCTCAAAGGCAGCATAGCTGTGCTATTATTGGTGAAAGTTTGTTAATTCTTAAAAAAACTTCTGCAACAAAGATTTTGCAGTCTTCCTGGACAAGTATTAACTTAAATCTCCCTTGCCATATTGAATTCCATTACCACTTGTCCTATCTAAATTGAATATACAGAGGAGTCTATTCACACCTCTGTCTTTTCATATATCCAAAGAACATTACTGTGTCCCTGCCAGTCATCTTCTCTTGGGTCTAAGCAGTTCCAGTTTCTTTCCCTGTTCCTCAGAGGTCAATTTCCAGCCTCCCTTCAGTTAGTCCAGACCCATTCTGAAGGGTTAAACTGACAGCTGGACTCAGGATCACAGAATCACAGGATCACAGGACCTCTGGAAATCTTCGAGTCCAACCCCCTTACCAGAATTAGATTGTTTGAAGCGCAACACAGTCCCATTCCATGTAACTGACCTTTATATTTAGAAGAATAAGTTATTCTGGTTTTGCTTTTTGCTAAGGTCTGTCAGGAAAATCACAGAATCATAAAATGTTAGGGGCTGGAATGGATCTCGAGAGATCATCTAGTCCAATGCCCCTGCCAGAGCAGGATCACCTATACCAGATCACACAGTAACTCATCCAGGCGGGTCTTGAATATCTCCAGAGAGGGAGACTCCACAACGCCTCTGGACAGCCTGCTCCAGTGTTCAGTCACCCTCATGAGATAGTTCTTCCTCCTGTTCCCATGGAACATCTCGTGCCTCAAATTCCACCCATTGCCCCTTGTCCAGTCATTGGGCATCTCCAAGAAGAGCCTGGCTCTATCCTCTTGGTACTTGTCCTTTACATATTTATAAACATTAATGAGCTCACCCCTTAGTCTCCTCCAAGCTGAAGAGCCCCAGCTCCCTCAGTCTGTCCTCATAAGGAAGATGTTCCACTCCCTTAATAATTTTCGTGGCTCTGCTCTGGTCGCTTTCAAGCAGCTCCCTGTCCTTCTTGAACTGAGGAGCCCAGAACTGGACACAATATTCCAGATAAGTCCTCACCAGGGCAGAGTAGAGAGGGAAGAGTACCTCTCTTGACCTACTGACCACACCCCTTCTAATACAACCCAGGATGCCATTTGCCTTCTTGGCCACAAGCGCACATTGCTGGCTCATAGTCAACCTTCCATCTACTAGGACCTCCAGGCCCTTTTCCCTTTCACTGCTCTCCAGCAGGTCAGTCCCCAACCTATACTGGTACATGGGGGTGCTCTTTCCCAGGTGCAAGACTCTACAATTGCCCTTGTTGCATTTGATTAAATTTCTCCTTGCCTAACTCTTCAGCCTGTCCAAGTCCTGCCCAATGGCAGCACAACCTTTTGGTGTGTGAGCCACTCCACCCAGTTCAGTGTCATCAGCAAACTTGCTTACATTGTACTCTGTGCTCTTGTCAGGCCTAAATATTATGGTTATTGATATATAGAAGCAGACACAGCAGATCATAGACTCAATGCATATATTTTGGCCTAAGAACATATTAATTTTGCTTCTAAAAACACTCTATAAAGTATAATGTATATGATAATATTTCTTAAATTGTGAAGTCTTTGAGGTTGGGATATTCATAAATGTTTGCAGAACACCTAGCATTCTTGTCTGTTTGCGAACAATGAGTAGTTTGAAACCATAAATATTTACCCTTTTTTGAGAGTAATAATGTCTTTGATGTTCCACCTTGATGAGTGAAACCCTCTTCATTTATTCTTTCCCTGCCACTTTGAGGAATATTCTCTTGTTACTTGAAGCATTTCTGGAATTCATAGTTTTGTATATTGTAAAAATGCTGCACTTCATAAATTGCAGAACTGTCTCCTCCAACCTGTCTTCTTATTAAGATGCACAGAAATCGAAATGTAGTTGGCATCACTGAGTGTATTCTGTGGAGGTTTCTACCTTGATGTTTTGGTTCAGACCAAGAATGATCAGGTTCATTTCCACCACTTTGTCATTATGGAGAAGTCTCCCAGAACAAAAACTTAATTCCTCTTGGATTAATCTACTGCAGGAAATAATATCTGGGAGCACACATATTTTGATCTATCAGCATGGGAGTATTTCTTCCATGAGATCAGACCAGAACAGGTCTGTAATAAAGTGTCTAAAAACCATATAATAAGGAGACAGGGTCCTCAGCAGTGGTTTACTTTACAGATCAACTCTCCTTTTCCTGCTTTATCTGCTAATGCAGACACAATCCTTGGTTTCAGAGCTGAGAGGCCATTAGGAAATGATCTCTTCTTTCCCCTGATTACATTACACTAAGGCCATTGCTTTACTGAAAAATCTCCAAGGAGTATTCTCTCAGATACCAACCATGAACCACAGTGAAACATGCTCTCCATTATTAGATTGGTGGAAGAAATGGTAGGATTTTCTTTTTACTGCATTTTTGAGTCTTTTGGAAAAGGTCAGTTAATGGAACTATTTGTGGAGTCCTCATTTGATGACTTAGCAAGCCCAAGACTTCTCTGTATAGCACCTTAAGCAGTTATGTGATCTATGAAAATTTTGCAGAATATTGACTCTATGGGACCCATTTTAAAATGGATATCATAATATATTGACAGCAGCACTTGCAAATAAATAATACATATTTAAAAAATTCCTGTAATTACATGTTTACCCAATAGGCCAGAACAGCTCTGTCCCAAGGAGATGTTGCAGTCTGAGTAAATAATACATGTTTTAAATTCCATAATTACATATTTAAACTATAGACTATCGAGGAAATAATGCACATTTTAAAAAGTCCGTAATTACATATTTACATGATGGTCTGTAAATTTGGTAATTACTTATTTACACAATAGACCATAGCAGCTGTTACAGTCTATTATGGTAACTCTCATAGAATGATATTGTGGATTTTTTTATAACTTAAATAATAAGTATATTTAGCCAGAAAATTGTGTTGTTAATCTCAAAAAACCCCACAAACCTCCAAGATAAGAAAATATACATCAAGGTAAAAATACAGAGTGATGCAGAGGTAGATAAGTTCTTATCCCTTCAGTGATAAATATCTTTTGTTAGCATGAGGAGATTAGGATTTTTCATTAATTTCAAAATGTCATTATTTAGGTAGCTGAAATATAAATATGCAACATTGTATGGTTATATTTCTGTTATTGTCACAGACATTCAATTTAGATAGGCATTTGTCATTCTTAAAATTCTTATTAAAATAATTGTTAAAACTCCCATCAACTCTGGTGTTAGAAACCATTTGTATTGAGGACAGCACTTAAACATGTACTTGAAATCAATGGCACTTAAGCATCTTTTAAAAATAAGCACATACTTAAGGACTCTCGTGAATTCTGATGGACCGAAACATATGATTAAATGCTTTCCTGAACTGGGATACTGTCTTCCATGATGGCAGACTTGGAACCTTCCCCATACATAGCTCATAGGTAGGCCACAGGCTTTTTTGTTGTTCATGATGTGGCTTCTCCTTGAGGAAAACCTTCTTTAGCACATTTAACTACAGATATATGTGTCTAAGAATTGGTACTGTGGCAAATGTGTGGCTGCTTCTTTGTTCTTTGTAGAGATTCATGAATTGAGAATTCATCCAGCTCAGCTGCTGAATTTATTCCTCATGTTAAAGACTGGATCAATACATCTAAATGAGACTCCTGTCCATAATTACTACTAAATAGCAGGGCTAAGTCAAGCAAGTCAGAATCTGACATTTAGCTCAGCCGGACATTATGCATTTAGTAACGAAACAGAGTGTGAGAGAAACCTTTGATCCTCGCTGTTAGTTTCATTAAAACATTTCGGTTAAGAGAGTTTGAACAGTTGGGAGCCCCATTTATAGACATCCCTTAAAAGTAATGAAATATGCATGTTTTAACAATGGTTTGGGGTCAAGATGTTCAGCAGTACTACATAGGCTGGTCACATATTTTGGCAAAGTGTCAGGTAAAGGGATGAAGATTTTGTCTTTTCTTGGCAATGAGTAGTATAGCATCAAATTTGGTAAAGGAATGTCTTTTCAGAAATAAAAAAAACATGCTTTATTAAATGAAATATGCAGACATTGACTTGCACAGGGAAATAAAAGCCTCAGGAATATATACTTATGCTATTTTTTTGCTATGGATCTTCCCAGATACTGATACTGATGCCAGTGCACACATCTGTATATTTGGTTAAGTGCTTCAAAGGCCACAGGGAAAGTCAATATCAATCCTTTGTTAAAAGCACAAAGCTGATAGAAGAAATCATTAAATGGTAGAAGCCTAATTCTTATGTCTTGCATGATGCTTTTTACCCATGTAAAACAGATAAATGGCATTACCTGACTGATTAGTCTTTGAAACGAGCAGATGAAAACAAGTTATGTAAGGGATTAGAGAGCCAAATGGGAGAGCAATAACTTCAGCCTATATAGCAACCATATTTAAATGGTTTAAAATTAAAAGCATCTTCATTTTTTCATTATCCACAACAAATCCTTGCTTGTGAGAAGTTAAAAATGGAAGACCTCTCTCTTTTGCTGGGACAACCCTGTGGCACTCAGTACAATGAGAATAACCAGTCCTCCTCATGTAAGTGCTAGCCCTGTGAAACTGTCAAGGTCAGTTTCTGTGTAATTTTTCTACTCCCTTTTCTATTAAAAAATATTTGCAGGTTTTGTAATACTCCCAAGCTTTACACTTGAGTTAGCATACAGGAGCGATCTGCTTCTATATTTACATCCTAACCCTGTGAGTTATTCAAGGTCTTTGAATGTTTTGCCAGTCTTCAGCTTTTCACCAGGTGAATATTGAGAGTCTTTACTTCTCATCCACTCTTCAATTTGTATGGCATCCAACCTAGCCAGGCAGGTGTGTTACCTGCCTGAATTTCTGTTAGGTGTTAGTGCTATATAAAGATTTTGTGTTCATGTCACTGTGGTTGTTCATTAATAGTTCTGACCCAAGGTTGAATAAATCCAGAGGTGCCAAACATAAATATACACAAATAAGCAAGATGTGTTGTACAACGTAAGATACATAAAGAGAAAGCTTTACTATTGTATGCTTTTGGGGTGCAAACCAGCATACTTTATTGTAAAAACTCCCACTGGGGATCCAGCATGGGGTATATTATATGAAGAAAGCAGGCAGATTCCAACACATTACATTTGCCAATAAGCAATGCTCTGCACTTCTAAGTTTGTTAATTGTCAGAATTTAAATTCATTGGTTATCAGTGAGTAATTCCATCAGAAGTGTATCTAGAAAAAGCTAAAATCCCAGTTGGATTGAGACAACCCTTTCTCTTTCAGAGGACAGATAGATTTAGTATAGAGTAATTTTGGGTATTTTGGAATGTTCTTGAAAAAATAGATTTGAGGATGAAATGAGGCTATTGCGCTTCTCATGTATGGGACAAGAGAATGTGTGTCTTTTTAAGAAGACAGAGCCAGCCTTTTCTCAGAGGTGCACAGTTTTGAAAGTGGATGTGAAGGCATTGGACATGAGCTGCAACAGGAAATTTTGATTAGTTATTAGGAAGAATTTGTCATAGCTGGGATAGTCAAACACTGGAACAGGTTACTCAGACTGAAATCTCAAACCTTGGCAAATTTGGCTTTGGATTCTTGACTATCTTTTGCAGGTTGCTGTGGATGTGGGATGGGTTGTGGCTGTGGTCCTTCACTGTCTTGCTCATGTTCTGCAGAGAGCCTTCAGATTAAAATGTGTTGTGCTATATAATAATAAACCATTGCTATTACTGATTTGTGGTGGTCCTCATTTGTGGTAGAAGAGCAAGTGATTATATCACATGGCAGCTACAATGACAAATACGTATTTGTCAGAAATAGTTATTTACTTTATATGCACTTGTTAGTTTTCTTTTATTGCTTTTTTTATTATAATAGAACTTGAGGACAAAGACAGATTTCTTCCCTGCAGTGTTAACTACAGTAAGAGGCAGCATTATGGAATGTCATCTATTGCCTATTATAATGGTAAATTTTTCTGAGACAAAACATTATGAAAACCTGTATGTAAAAATTCCTCTATCCCAGCTTTTAGGATGAAGAGTAAAACTATAGTTTACTATTACTAGGGATTTGTCAGCAACTAAATGACTTCTCACAGGTAGAGAACACCTCCTTATCCATACCAATTTTTCAATAGTTTGCTTGGTGTTCTTTAAGATCTTTATTCAGGCGATACATCTTTTCCATATAGGCCAGTGTTTTGCACTTGATCGTGCCAGGTAAAGCTGGAGAACATGGCAAGAAAATAATGACTGTCCTTTAAATGCCCCTTTTTTCCACCTCTTTTTCTTTTTTTTTTCAATCCTTTATACTCTTAGTTAAATTTAAGAAGCTGTGAATGCAATATTGAAATGGCTAGGCCTCTGGAAGAGGGAATCACATTGTGCATCACAGATGGTCAAGAAGGCCTACATTGTGGATGAGTATACTGGGACTCAGAGAAACTAAAGGATTTTCCCAAGGTGCCCCTGGGAGGAAGGTAATATAGCTAGAGTAGAACTGAAGAATTTTGCCTGGTTTGTCCTGTGCTGTAGTCAAGAAAAAATGGTGCAGATTGGTAAAGACAGTTATTTTCCTTCTGCCTTTCATGTATTCTGAGAGCTGAATTTGGTGAATTTCAGTGTTCATCAAAGCAAACGAAGTTTTTACTGTAGCTCTAACTAGAGTAAGAGACAGCATGGAAAGGTGTTGTGCAAGCAAGCCCTCACAGCTACATTAATGGACTTCAAACCTGACCTGTGGCACCCCTTCAGTGAACTGTGAGACCTCTCTAGTTGAAACAGTATAAAGGGGAATTGGGCTATAGTTAACAGGTTCATCTGTTTTTCTGTTGCATGGAGTCTTGACTCTTTGTTTTAAAGGATGATGGAAAAATATAAAGCAGAGGACTAATGTGAGGGCTAATATGAGGAGCAGAAAGAATGTCATATGAGGCAAAGTGACCGTAGCTAAGAACTTTCCATAGCAGCTGATCAGAATAGCTGTGGTTCTACTTTGTTGAGTCCTGCAGAAATTTAGATGGTCAATTAAAGTGATATTTTTAAGAAAAATCAGAAAAAAAGTCAGAAAAAATTCAGATACAACAAATTCTATTTATGTGTTAAATGTCATCTTCTGTCTTGAATCTTGTTCAGCTTTGCAGCTTTTGTTCAAAGGATATGTATTTTTAAAATACAGATTAATAACTATCTGAAAGCTTAAACCTTAAATAGGTCTGGATTTGGTCCTGATAGTTTTATGATTTGGACCTAAAATAATATCAATGAGAAAAAATAGATGCTTTTGGTGGTGCTAGCAAAGCATGTTAAGTACTAGTTGTCCGTATTGTACGGGAGACATGTTTGAAATTCAGAAAGTCAGACTTTTAGAAATCAGGTCTTTAGATAACCAAAATGATTTCCCCAGTATTTACTCTCACGTCACCCCTTACCTTCCCCACTGCCCTTGCAAAACAAATATGGAATACTGGAAGGTGAGGTGATTCTGATGACAGAAGAGACACCATCCAAGGTATTGTCTAGAGCAGAATACACTGCCCTCTGCATCAGGACTTGTTCCCTCAAAAAAAAAGAGGAGGGGAATTGCTATTGGTGATTCCCTCCTGAGGGGAACAGAGGGCCCCATATGTCAGCCGGATCCTTCCTGCAGGGAAGTCTGCTGCCTCCCTGGGGCCTGGGTCAGAGATGCTACCAGAAGGCTGCCTAGTCTGGTACAGTCCTCTGATTACTATCCCTTGATAGTTATGCAGGTAGGGAGCGATGAGGTTGAAACCAGAAGTCCCAAGGCAATCAAAAAGGACTTCAAGGCTCTGAGAGAACTGGTTGAGGGCTCAGGGGCACAGGTAATTTTTTCATCAATACCCTTAGTTGCAGGAAGAAAGACTGAAAGGAACAGGAAAGCAGGTGCAACTAACAAGTGGCTCAGAGGCTGCTGCTACCAACAGAATTTTGGGTTTTTTGGTCTTGGGGAACTTTCTGTGGCAGCAGGTTCACTAGCAACAGATGGAGTACATCCATCCCAGAGGAGGAGAAAAATCTTAGCACATGAGAACACCCTATCCCCCAGAGGGAAAAGGGTTCTAGGAAGGGAGTTGGCATGTCGCATTGACAGGGCTGTAAACTAGATTTGAAGGGGGAAGGGGATGAAACCAGTCCCCCCAGACAGGAGTCTGAGGGTGGTAAGCTGGAGTCGGGGGTGAAACCAGCAGCCCAGATGAAGTGCATGTACACTAATGCATGCAGCATGGGTAACAAACAAGAGGAGCTGGAAGCCTTGTTACAGTAGGAAAGTTATGATGTAGTTGCCATAACAGAAATGTGGTGGGATGACTCACATGACAGGAACACTGTAATCGATGGCTACAGGCTCTTCAGGAGAGACAGGTGAGGGAGAAGAGCTGGAGGGGTGGCTCTGTGTATCAGGGAGGCTCTAGATAGACAGCCTGGAGCTAGAGATCAAGGGTGATCAAGTTGAGTGCCTGTGGGTGAGAATTAGAGGGAAGACCTACAAGGCTGACATCCTGGTTGGAGTCTGTTATAGACCACCCAACCAGGATGAAGAGGTTGATGAATTATTTTATAGGCAGAGGCTGTCTCAAGATCACCAGACCTTGTACTTACGGGTGATTTTAACCTGCCTGATATCTGTTGGGAACTTAACACAGCAGAGAGGAGGCAGTCTAGAAGGTTCTTAAGAGTGCATGGAGGATAGCTTCTTATCCCAGCTGCTGTGTGAGCCTACCAGGGGTAAGGCTTTGCTTGACCTTCTTTTTACCAATAGAGAAGGGCTGTTGGGAGATGTGGTGGTTGGAGGCTGCCTGGGGTCCAGTGACCATGAAATAATTGTGCAGTCAAGCTAAGAGGGGCAGCAACAAAACCTCCACTATGGACATCCGAAGGGCAGACTTCAGGTTACTCAAGGAACTAACTCAGAAGGTACCTTGGGAAAGAGCCCTTAAAAACAAAGGGGTCCAGGAGAGCTGGACCTACTTTAAGAAAGAAATCCTGAAGGTGCAGGAACAGGCTGTGCCAATGTGCTGGAAGATGAGCCGCCAGGGCAGATGGCCAGCCTGGATGGGCAATGAACTTCTGAGCAAATTGAGGGGAAAAAAGAGGGTGTATAATCTTTGGAAGGAAGGTGAGGTAACCCATTAAATGTTTAAGGATGTTGCTAGGTCATGCAGGAAAAAAAGTAGAGAGGCAAAAGCCACTTAGAGCTTAGACTGGCCACTGCTGTGAAGGACAGCAAAAAATACTTCTACAAATATATTAATGGCAAATGGAGGGGCAAGGAAAACCTCCACTCCTTAGTGGACATGGAGGGGAATATTTTAACTAAAGATGAGGAAAAGGCAGGGGTACTTAACACCTTCTTTACATCAATTTTTAATAGCAGGATGGGTTGTCTTCCAGACAACTGTCCTCCTGAGTTGGCAGATGGAGTCAGGGAACAGTACAGTTCCTCTGTAATCCAGGAGGAAGTAGTTAGAGAATTCCTTAGCCACTTGGATCCCCACAAGTCCATGGACTGGATGAGATCCATCCTAGGGTGCTGAGAGAGCTGGCAGATGAGCTGGACAAGCCACTCTGCATCATTTTTTAACAGTCCTGTCTCACTGGAGAGGTCCCAGAGGACTGGAAGCTGGCCAACGTGATGCCCATCCACAAGAAGGGCTGGAAGGATGAACCAGGGAATTACAGGCCTGTCAGCCTGACCTCAGTGCCAGGCAAGATTATGGAACAGGTCATCTTGAGTGCAATCACACAGCACTTAGAGGATGGCCAAGGGATCAGGCCCAGCCAACATGGATTTAGGAAGGGCAAGTCCTGCCTGAACAACCTGGTCTCCTTCTGTGATCAGGTGACCTGCCTGGTGGATGTGGGGAAGGCTGTGGATGTAGTCTACCTGGGCTTCAGCAAGGCCTTTGACACTGTCCCCCACAGCAAACTCCTGGCCAAGCTGTCAGCCTGTGGCTTGGACAGCAGCACTCTGCGCTGAAAGTAGTGGTGAATGGTGCCACATCCAGCTGGCAGCCAGTCGCTAGTTGTGTCCCCAGGGATCAGTTTTGGGCCCCATCTTGTTCAATATCTTTATTGATGATCTGGATGAGGGGATTGAGTCCATCATCAGTAAATTTGCAGATGACACCAAGCTGGGGGCGGCTGTGGATCTGTTTGAGGGTAGGAGAGCTCTCCAGAGGGACTTTGAGAGGCTGGACAGATGGGCCTCAGCATGGTCCAACAGCATGAGATTTAACACATCTAAGTGCTGGGTTCTACACATTGGCCACAACAACCCCATGCAGTGCTACAGGCTGGGGTCAGAGTGGCTGGAGAGAGGCCAGGCAGAAAGGGACCTGGTGGTACTGGTTGATAGAAGGCTGAACATGAGCCAACAGTGTGCCCAGGTGGCAAAGAAGGCCAATGGCATCCTGGCATGCATCAGAAATAGTGTGGCCAGCAGAAGCAGGGAAGTCATTGTGCCCCTGTACTCAGCACTGGTTAGGCCACACCTTGAGTCCGGTGTCCAGAGAAGGGCCCCTCAATTTAAGAAGGACATTGAGACACTTGAACATATCCATAGAAGGGCAACAAGGCTGGTGAGAGGCCTTGAGTACAAGCCCTATGAGGAGAGGCTGAGGGAGCTGGAGCAGAGGAGGCTCAGGGGAGACCTTATTGCTGTCTACAACTACCTGAAGGGAGGTTGTAGCCATGTGGGTTGGCCCAGGCAACCACCAACAGAAAAAGAGTACACAGTCTCAAGCTGCACCAGGGGTGGTTTAGGCTGGATGTTAGGAAGAAGTTCTTCACAGAAAGAGCAATTGGCCATTGGAATGGGCTGCCCAGGGAGGTAGTGAAGTCACCATCACTGGAGGTGTTTAGGAAGAATCTGGATGGGGTGCTTGGTGCCATGGTTTATTTGATTGGATCGTGTTGGGTGATAGGTTGGACTCGGTAATCTTGGAGGTCTTTTCCAACCTGGTTAATTCTATTCTATTCTATTCTATTCTATTCTATTCTATTCTATTCTATTCTATTCTATTCTATTCTATTCCTTGTCTTTTGAATAGTTGATGTTTACAGACACAGTGATGATTCTGTTGTTGTTCTATAGAAGCTTTGTTGAATGAAAAATTAAATCATTCTCGTTCTCAGCAATGAACAGTGCATAGAAATAATTGCTCACTAATGTAATTGAAGTCTGAAGGACTTGGTACCTGACACATTTTTAATATATTCAGGGATTTTGAGCAAAAGGTAAGAGAATGAGTGACTTAGTATAGGACCCATTACTATTCACAAGCCCTTGTTTTCACAAGCTGCATCTCAGGGTCTTTACACGGTCACAATGTGCTTTTAATTAGTATTGGTAAATTTTATATAGATGTAAACCAGTTTTGCACAGAAGCAGCTGTACATCAAAAATGTGCAAATTACTAGTGACTGATTTGAGGCTGGTTGAAATTTTGGTGCATCTACATCCTCAGCTATCACATCATTTCACAACTGCATTTGTATTCAGTCAATAGTGTTAATGGTGCAGCTTTTGTGATAAGTTTCTGTAATATTTCTGAATGCTATTATAATAACTTCTCTATCACCTGCACCTTTTAATGATTCATAAATTCCTTGATTTCTGTGAACAGCAAACGATAATAGCGCTATAATCAGGACAGCATGCTAAGGTATAGCAGAAACTTCTGCTGCCTGACTACATCCAGCTTTCCTTCATTGCCTGGCTAAATTGTTCAAAATGAGGTTTCCTCTACAATTTGAAACAAGGAACTCCTGAGTTCAACATCAATACCAGTGAAGGAGACCAAGCTGAAAATTAAAAAGCAAAATAGACAATAACATGTAACAGATTTCAAATAGAGTAAATGCAAGGGCACTGACTGTGTAACAGGCATATTATTAACTGTGCCATAATTTCCTTTTTCCTCTTTCAGTCATTTGGTCCTTTTAACTAACAGTTTCCCCTTTCCACCACTTGTGCTTCACATACACTGTACACGTATGTTCTGCCACAGTGATACTTTTCAGTAACTTATCTGGGATGGTTTAACAACTTAATTTGAAAACACAAAGGGACTTATATGAATCAGGTTGCATGGCAAATGCTGGGTTTCAGGTGCTTCTCTTTGTTTTCCACCTACCAGGAGTAAAGTAGTCCTTTAAATCTGCAGTAAGTGAAATGTCTTAGTCATGACAGAAATCACAGGTGCTATAGTCAGAGGTCTCCATGGTTAGGTTTTTGTTTGTTTGTTTTTTTAACTGTGATTTATTTTCTCCCCCTAATTTTTTAAGAAACTATCTCACTCTGAGAATTAGGCATTGCATGCAAAAGCTTTTCCAGAAGCTAGCAATATAGTTCCATCTTATTCCAGCTTGGTACTGTTTAAAAGCTTTCACAGTCTGCCGGCCATGCCATGTCTTGTGGCCATGCCATGTCTTATGTGATCAAACTGCTTGAAAAGCATTCATCCATTTTTTATATTAATTTTGGTAGCTTTCTCATCTGGTTGGATAGACATGGAGAATAGTCTCCTGAGTTCCAAAGGATAGGTATGAGATGCCTTAATTTCATAAATAAGCTTGTGCTGCACTAGTTCATGATGAGATGTGCTGTGTATAGAAACAGGGAGCCATCAATGTGCTCCTTTCACAAGCTGTTAAGTCATTAAAGAATAAACCTGCATTGATCAGAGATCATTCTGTATGCAGTGATTCTTCAGATATGCTCAGTGCCAACCTAAGTATTGAAATCAATGGGACTTGTACTATTAACAACAAAATTAGGTCAACTTAGTACATTTAAGCACCACACACCACTTCTTCTTCTTTTTTTTTTTTTTTTAAATTTTTGCATTTTTTTTTTGTGCATATACAGTTTCTGATTTACTGAAACAATTTATGGGAAACCTATTTTCTAAGCATTAACAACCAAACAGGTATGAATTTCATTCTTCAAAGTAATACTTCTAATAGCATTGAATGACATTTTGCCTTGAAGCGAATGGTAGCTGTGTCTGATTAGGGAGGAACATATAAAATACGCAGTAGAAAAACCAAAACGAATGTAAAGGAGAAAATCCATCATTTCATTGGTATAAGAGAATTTATATATCAAGGCTTAGTGTTAGGTGATCCAATTTTTAGTTGAAGAGATTATTTTCTAGATTGGTAGTAACTATATTCCGATTAAACATATATGGATTTTTTTCACTCACCCCATTTTTTTTCTGAAGGTGCTACATACCAATGGTTGGTGAAGTTACATGATTTCCCCTTTCCTACTGTCCATATTATGTTTCCATTTTAACTATTAGTTAGCCATGTCTGTAGCAATCACTACATCACTCTGCTGCTTGTAACTAATGCTGATATTAATTTAATATAGCTTCCTTTTAAAATCAGCTACTATACTGGGAAAATAGTTAAGTTAAAAAATATGCCTAGTTTTCAAGAATATTCTATTGCAATAATTTTGAGGTTTGTGTATTATTTAAAAGCAAAATAGGATCCATTCTTTAATATAGTGGAATGTTCATGTATGTGCAGGAATTGCCGCTGAAGTGATAAAATTGATGCCTGTTCCAATGGTGTCATCAGTTGTGATGGATTAAAACTGATATTACTCAATATTGTTGTGTTTTAAAATCAGGTGAACTTTGAACAGGATTTGCAGATGATATGCTGCTGTGTGGGTTAACCAGTACTTCAAAAGTCTGGAGAGGAATTTTAGAAGCATGTACCAGAGCTGAGTAAATTAACAGGTTGATAAGAGGTGCATTTATTGCTTCTGCCATCATTTGCAATTTGCACTGGGTCTGTTAAAAAAAAAGTTTCCTTTTCTTAACTTTCTAATATTTTTAGGCCTTGATTCTCACCTCTTCCTCTTGTGTAAACCAGAAATATGAAATTAGTGGAGTATATCAATGTGAGAGACTTGAACTTTATGCCTTTCAAGGCTAGAGCCCCGTTGCATGTTATTTTACTGCTAGTTTCATTAGCGTAATTTTGCCTACACTGAATTAATTTGTCTATGCTTCTGCTCTGCCAGGTTTTTAGTGTGTCTGAGTGTACTTTCAGTCATTCTGAATTTTATCCCTTTTCATTGGCTAGCCTATAAGTTTTTCTCTTTCAAATATGTCTTGTCATCTTACTGATTGTTCCTCCACTTCCTGATCTTGTAGATTAGTCTTCTAAGCGTTAAGGTATCAGAATCTTTTCTAAAGATTGTGGAATAATGCTTGTACCTTCCTTCTCAAAAAAATGTGGATGGCATTTTTAGGCATGAAATTTGCTCTTGTAGCCAGACAAACTCTTAATCATATTGTTTCCTGAAATAATAATGTTTCAAGAGAATGACACAGATGTGAAGTCAGGGAGTTGTATTTTTCTAAATAATGGTAATTGCTAACCTCTCTTCAGACCATCTTATGTTTTATAACAGGATTTAAATATATCTGCTAATGATTTCTGCATCTCCTCTGACGTATCTTTCTGAGCTCTGAATTAATTCTATTCCTGGAGTTATGTCAACCTTCAAACTTTCCATGTTCACATGTTCTATCATGTTACTGATTTTCTTTGGGGTTTATTCTTCCTTCCCAAGGAAATTTATGTCTGATCCTGTAATCAGTCCAAACCTTGTTTTATGGACAATAAACCCAAGAGTTCATTTTTTAAGCAATCTTTCCTTCCTGTTAGTAAACTGCCATTTGCCATTTCATAGAGGTGCTTGTGTTTCTGTCAGTGACCCTATGCGCTTTACATGCTTGAAAAGAAAAAAGTCTTTGTTTAAAATTTCCTCACCTTATGTGAACTTTTCCTTTAATTTTCCCCCTTTGCTTTTATCAGTGTGTTACAGCCTTTAACTGTCATGCCATATTTCTAGTTGTCTTCTCTATCTATATTTTTTATACCCCAAATATGCCTTCTTCTTAAATTTTCTTGCATTTTCCTCTTCATCCAGAATATATACTTATATATATAGTTTGCAACACAATGTTCTGATGTTAGGCAGTTTGTATAACCTTTGGACATGTAATAATTGACTTTGAGTACTCTTCATTTCCTTCTCTGTCCTCATTCTCCAATGCTGTTTTCCATTCAGTCTCACCCACCCATTGCTTCAGTAATTCTCTTCAATGAATTGGGAGCTTGATTTTTTCCTGCGGATGAATCAGTGTCACATTGCCATCTTAATTAAAACTGTAACTAGATTGTAACCACTGCTTAACTGATTCCAGTTATGTCCCTCTTGTGTTCAAATCCTAGATGAAGCAGTAATTCCTATGCTCATTCTTTTATATGTTTTTAAAGAGAGAAACTAATCAATAAAATGTGTTTCAAAGCAGTTATAAAAGCTGTTTCATGGGGAAAAAATTAACCTGTGGTCCTGTGTTTGTTCAAGAAGAGGGTCCAACACAAAAGCATAGACTGATGTTACCAGAGGCAGCACAGCCAATGTGTTTCAGCACAGACCACTGGTGTTCCTCATTAGGGGTGAAGACTTTCCTGCCTGGCTTGCCCTGGTGGTGTGGTGCTGGAGGACAGGAGCTTGGAGTGGCTTTAGGATGGTGGCTCTCCAGTGATGCAGGGCACTTCTGGTCTTCAGAGGGGACATACTCTGCGAAGAAGCAGTGACAGGAGGATGAATGTCAATATTTCCCTTTGTCATTGTAGGGCATCCTTACCATACCTACAACTGCTTTTAGTTATCTTGGCTCCAAAACAGTGCTTTGTAGAGTAATACATAGAAATCTGAAGTTGTATTTTAAAAATAGGTCTCTAGCTTTGCTGACAGAAAAAGTAATTTATTTTTCAGTCTCTTCACATATAATAACACAATCACATATAGCAGATTCCGTCCTTCTGCACTTTGCTATACAGTGTTAATGACTGGCACTTAAATATTTTACAAATTGAATTGCACTTGAATGAGAAGCTGAATTGATAAAATGAATTACTGTATCTTATAGGTTAAGGTTTTGGTTTTGCAATTGTAGCTGTTACAAATTACCTAAACTCCTTTTTATATTGCATTTCACATGGCTATATTTTACAATGACTCTAATAAAAAATTCTATACAAAAATTGTTTGATATTAATAGTAATCATTAACAACTTGATAGATTCTTGTTAAGTATATTTGCAATACATTTAATCTTATCAAACTTAGCTTCTGAGTTGTTTCTTCTGAATATTATAGGTCTTTATGAAGCTAGCAATATAAAGAAGAGATTTCAACCATTTTCAGCCAAGAATTAGGTTTAGCTTAATGGATCAATTCTTTTCTTATTAAACTGTCTCTGACCAATGCCAAGTAATACATTCAGCATTGATCTTTGTCTCACCCTGCTGTAGCTTGCGTTCTCTTTATTTACATGAAAAATAAGGTGCCAAGAATGAAAACAATTCCTGTATAATACAAATACAGAATTTTTTTCAGACTCCCATTCTGCTTATCTTTCACTTTGTTATTAATGTCTTTTTCAATGCTTTTTTGCAAGTGTATTTTTAAAAAACACTTTTCTTTCCATAAGGGATATTTCTCCTTTCCTATAATTAACAAAAAGCAAAACAAATACATGCCATTGACACATGAAAGTCCTGGTAGAGTTATCTAATTTAGTTTTAGAATGTCTACATGTTGATTTTTTTAATATATATGAGGTGTACACAGTGAAGTTTTAGGCCTAACTGAAGAGAACCTTCTTAACAAGTAATCTGAAGCAATGGTGTCTCGGTCTGTCTTTGTAAAAATAATTTTATTTTCGCTGAAAATTACATGAAACCATAGATGTGATAGTTCAGATAATGATAGAAACTGAGATGATCTCAGTATTTCTGCTAAAACTCATTTTTGTGCACTGTAAAGTTCAGAGATAAATACTTTGTGAAGCCTGAAATCTCAGATAAAGAACAGATTGGAATTCCACGAGAACCTTTCCTTTTTTTAATTGGTGCCCAAATCTCTCTTTTGCTATGTTAAGATCTCTTTCAGGGCTAGTTTGTACTTATAAACACTTTTCAAGTTTTGTTTACACTGTAGATCTTTCCAGCATTCTAAGTGTGCCTAGATTTGAAGTGAAAATGTAGGCATATTGTGTAAGAAATGGCATGTAAAAGCTAACCGTCGTATTTTTCTGTATCCAGAATTGCTGTTGCAGGTTTGTGAATGCAGAGAATGGTGGGATGAAATGGTACAACTAGACTCAGAATGCCAGATCAGTATTTTCAGGTTTCTTCTTGTATGTTTTAAATGCTTTTTACATTTCACATTTTGAAAACATTTCCAAAATAGTCTACAGGTTTGAAAGTGTTTTGTCCTGTACAAACTACCGATTAGATAAAGAAGGACGTTCTTGGGATGTAAAGAGTGCTTTCTGCATTTGTATTTACATTCATACTTGTTCTCTGAAGGCATGAATCTGAAAGTGTGTTGTACAGCTGATCTACTTTGTATACTTGGTTACCTCTTATATCACAGAATATGTTATCAAATATGAAATCTAGAACCTTTGACACAATTACAAACTTCCACTTTTAAAATTAAATATGTAGTGCTTTGTGAACCTGCTACATAAAACCAAAGTAATCTCAATGCTTCCATAAATCCAAAATTTTGTCCTGTAGAGGGCAATGGTACACATAAATGTAGCTTAATGTGTTCAACTGAATGCAAGCTGCTGAGAGCCATAAACCCATCCAAAGTCTATAATATGATCTATTCCTAAATAGGAACTTGTGTGCTTGCTTCTATGCACTATCTTGTGTGTTCATTTAAAAGTTTGCAAGTTGCTTTATTTTGGTTATATCTAAATATTTATGGAGTTAATAAATTACAGAAAATATTTTAACATCAAGGAGCTATGACTGGAATCTTGAAAGGAGATTAAAAAATATCGGTGCCCAAATTCCAAAGAAACACAATGGATTTGTTTAAAAATCCCAGTGTTTAAATATTTGAAAGAATATTGAGCATGTCAGCAGAGGGGACTTAAGTAGAAATGAACAAGGTAGTATGCATGAAATTAATGATCCTTCTGTGCCTTAGAATGGCTACAGGACCCTTTGGTTATGTGTTTATGGAAGTCAAACCTATAGCAGGTTAGAAGGCGATTTAGGGATGAATTCAGAGTTTTATTTTCCTTCATGTCCAAGCTTTACAGTATTTCTATGTCAATAAACTCTTCTGTTTTTTCTTCACTAGACATTCTTACCTGTACATCTTTAGTTTTAGGCATGGATGCAGTACAGAGACAGTGTTATTATCTATGGTAGCTGATCTCTAGATCAATATCAGTAAAGTATCCATAAAGGTTTTGTTGATTTCCTTCAGAAAGCTTGCAGAATGGATAGGAAGGTCCTTCTGTGGGTCAGCTTCTTTCTCTCTGGGTAATAAGTATTTGTCTCTTCCTAGAACGGTAAAGTAAGACAATCTGGCATTTTGATTAATATATAGGTGCCACTCAGATTTGTACATTCCCGTTCAACTCAGGTCTCTCCAGTTGCTCAGGCTAGGCTTAGCAGATACAGGGATGAGTGTGAATGAGTTAAGGTTTTATCCCAACTATAGTACAGTCTGTTCTTGTAAACCACTGTCTTTCATGTATCAAAACGACCGTGTTGCCTTTCATTGCAGATAAACATCTGTTGGATTTTTACTAATGGAGTTCACCTTTTCAGCTGTTTTGAAGCATCTGTCATTGGCATAGTTGGACTACTGGAAGAGAGCTGTTAAAATTCTGTTGGACGTTTGTTTTCCTAAGACTTTTCCGATGTCTGCAAAAGTAGCTGAATTTCAGAAAGGCTGCACACTCTGGGGTTCCCCACTTCGGAGTTTGTAGTTTTCATTTATTTCATCTTCTCTTTATTTCAACTTCATTCTAATTTAAAATGACTCTCTTATTGTTCCCAGCAACATTTATTTTGCCAAGAGACAGAGACCTCCTGTCTCTCCCTGATACACTCCTTGTCACAAGAGTCCGTGTTAGTGCACTCCAAAGGTAGGCTGACTGTCAGCCCTCATTGTGGTGTTGGTAGCATATTTGCAGAATATTTTGAAAAGTTCAATATACAGCAATAGGAGAAAGAGGACAATTTCATCATGTTCACTGAGCACACTCTGAGTAACTAAATGGTATAAAATCACATATTTTCCCTTCTGCAATTAGGTATATATCCATAAACCTTGTTTAGCTACATAGCCTTGGCCTACAAAGCCAAGGATTTCACATATGGGCATTCTAAACATAGCTCTACAACTCTAGCCAGTGAGCACTCTGATTTTTTTTTTTTTGCACTGTTCCCCTTCCGCTGGTTAATTTCTCTGAAATAACTAACTCCACTGATAGGAAAATTAAAAAAGTTTCAGAACATGAAATTTGGGAATCTTCAGATTAGTAGAAGGCAAGAGGGAAAGGGGCAAGGTCAGATAAGCTAGTCAGGAGACCTCAACAGTGGACATGGAAGAGCCAAGCCTGGCTGCCTCTCTGTTACATATGTGCTGTCTCCAGGAGAGAAACTTCAAAGGTCTCACGCAAGCCAAAAGCAAGCTGCAGCAACTGTGTTTTGCCGTCCCCAATGTTAGCTCTGGAGTACACACATATGTAGCTCAGAAGTAGGAACAGATGATAAACTATTGTTTTGAATAATTTAATCTTGACAGTGTCACTATTGCTATTTTCTTAACCTCATTTGTTTATGTTAGAACACTTTCTTAAAGTCATGTGTACATGTGTGTCTGTGGAACAGCATTATTTTGTTCTGTACTACGGAAACTTGGTAGGCATTGCAGTAGGAATTGGATGAAAAAATCTGGGACTGCATAGGATTAAAATGGCTTTGCTTCTAAAACAGAGTTGCTGTCTGCCTTCAAACAAATGTCTGAAGTGATATTATGATAGAAAATCTACAAAGTTGTTGAAAGAAGATACATTTCACTTGTGTGGCTCTAGTGCCTTGAGAACAGGTAAAATCTAAGAGTATGCATATTCCCATGCTTTGTTAAAAATCTTCTGTTTTCTGCAGTGCAGAACTTCAATATTTTTCCATTTTGCCTTATGTAAGGCTTTAAAATATCATCTAGTCTGTCAGGCACATAGTACATATGGTTTAAACTGAAGATCATATTTAGACAGATTTTTTATGCAAATGAATGAACTACTAGAAATCAGTAATGTATTTTTGTCTAAACAGAACACATGCCTTGCTTAGACTTTTAACCTGATAAATGGCAGACCCATAATAACCTTTTTGACTAAATACTTTGTTTCTTAATCAACCATTTTGCTTGCTGTGATAATAACATATGGCTAATCCACATGCCAGTACTGCAGGGCTGTTTGCTACAGAGAATTTTCAGTCATGACAATGAAAGGAGACTCCTCTCCTTTTTAGTGTGCTCCTATTCCTACCAGAAATTTGTATGCCCCAGATACTTCTTGCATAATTTTGTAGATGTATGAACCTATGTACACATGTACATAGTCACCATCTCACTTGCCATTCTGACCTGTAGTCACGCTGTATTTCCTGTAAGGTAATTGTGTCTCCCAGGGTGCTTATGGACTCTCAACCAACTTCAAACAAAGCACCTTACACACTGAAAACAAGATGTAGTATGAATATCTGGGGAATATAGCGACATCTTCTGTAATGAGCTGGGGAAAATGCCCAATGGGTTTGGAAAGCACTGCTTTTGAGGCTGAATCTGCAAATTAACCTGCTCATTATGAGGAGTTATACTTTACCTGCTCCTTAAAGACAAACAACAAAATTAGCTGTTTGCCAAATGCTTCTAATATGTATATCCTATTCACACTGCAGTTCAAGGGAGTTCCGTCTGAGAGAAGAATTTAAGCCAGGTTGAATTTTTTATTAAAAAAAAATTGAGTGACATTTCCATGTTAAACATTTAAAAATAACACTTACAATAGTTTTTTGTCCAGTTTTATTCTTAATTTTGAGGTTTTTTAAATCCTTATATTAGTATTTTACTATTGCTGGTTTATGGTTTGTTTTCCTGACAGATCTAGTGTGGTGTAAATTCAGTAAAATAATAGTTTTATCCAGGTAGGCAAAGAGTAGGAAAATGAAAATATGGTTATTCATAGGTAGGCAGGTAGGCAGCAGAGTTTTGGACAGCATCAGGATTATTTATTTGTATTTATCAAGGAGCTTTCTCCATATCCACAGTGTTTTGGGAAGCAAGTAAGGGCATGTGTTCCTGGGAGCAGGCAGCTGTTTCAGGGAGATGCCTGCCTGCTCTCCAGCCTTAAGGAGAAGGGGAGATGAGTGTGTTTGCAGTTCCAGAAGATTATATAGACGGGGCCTTTTCTGTCCAGTGCTTATGAGAGGGCTGTCATAATATGGCCTTCTGTTCCAAACTTTTTCTTTACCTTTAAAAATGAGTTTAATATCATGACCAGTGACATATGATCTTGTAAGATTTAGATAAATGTATGCTTACTAAGTATTAAAAGACAGTTACTCACAGATTTTACTCAAAATTTGTCAGTAATAGGAACAGTGAGATTAATGACCATTGCAACTTGTTGTGTAGGGTTTTTTTTTCTGGGGTTTATGCAGTCTGCCAACTGACTTGGAGGCTATACTTGCCTTGTCTAAGTTATAATTAATTTTCAAAATATAGTGGGGCTCATTGAGCCCACCCTGGGATCTGATGGATATAAAAACAGTTATAATCCACAATAGTACAGCTTCTCTTCCAACTCTGCTACTTAAGGAAAGTACATAAGGTAAAAGGAACAAAAGAAGGAGGATAATTGTTCCTTGAATTGATAGTGCAACTGATTGTGATCAATTCTGTGGTTCTTTCCCATGACGAAAATGCCCTTATGTGAATGACTTCTTAATTTTCACATATATACTAGAATGTTGCAAAAGGTTATGTCTGAAACCAGTGTAAGGATCAAATATAGACATGTGAGAAGCTCCGTGTCTTAAAAGATGGAAATAAATAGTTCATAGAGATGAAGGCAGGCACAATATACTGTAAAAACAGTGATTGTTAAGCTATAGCTATGTGTCAAAGTAACTGTTAAAATGAAGCTTGAGTGTTGTGTGTCATTGTTGGCATGATATGTGTAAATGTACAGACTTACCCACTGCACTGCAGGCATGTGTGCAGCCTTAGCCACCTTCTGTATGTATGCTGTTTTAAAACTTTTCCTTATAAATGTGGTAGACCAGAATCCAGTTTCTTGC
Source organism: Dryobates pubescens (assembly GCF_014839835.1). NCBI lineage: Eukaryota > Metazoa > Chordata > Aves > Piciformes > Picidae > Dryobates > Dryobates pubescens. The sequence goes on from NC_071614.1 coordinate 42,635,789, forward strand.
TGTTGCCTGTCTGAAAGGCCTCCAGCCCCTTGCTGGAGCAACCGGTGCTCAGAGATTAAGGGAGAACTCACTCCTGTGGTCTGTTCAGCACCTCACTTCTCTCCTGAGAAAGCCATTAAAAGTGTTGTCAGGTGTGTTGATGATGAAAAATAATAATTGCAAGCATACATTAGGAATCAGATCTGGAACTACCAAATTCAGTTTGTATAGACTAACAAATGACCATTAGGCAGTAATGACCTATGTTTGATCCCACAAAGTCACTTCCATTATCAAATGCCAAGGATAATAAGTAAGACTGTGGAAGGCTTCTAAAGTCAATAAGCTTGGGCTTAATTCTGTCAGTAAGGGAGAAAATGTTTAGCCTTCACAATAAATGTTGTGCTGTCTGTGTGAGACTGCTAGCTTAAGTCTTTTCTGATACTCACTGCCTGAGAAGACATCCAATCTCTCAGTGTGGTGGGTTGGAAATTCCCCCCAACATTAAATTTGCCAGACCAGATCAGTTGGAAGCAAATGAAAGCTGTATTTACAAGCAAAACTACAATCTACAATGAAATGCAATGAATATGTACAAAATATACAGTATTTACAATATTTACAGACATTTACAATTAATGAACAGTACAAAGGACCCCCCTGGTCAAAGACCAGGGGAAGCTAATAGCTTCTCCCTCCCTGTTCCCCCTTACCTCCTTGTGCACAAAGGGACAAGATACAGAGCAGCAAAGTTAGAACTTAGCCATGACAATGCAGCCAAGGTCAAGCAGAAGCCAGCAGGAGCACAAAGTTAGTATCTCCCAGCCTGAGGAGCGAGACAAGAGAGAAATTGTTTTGCAAACTAAATATTATGACAGATAATTCTCCAATGGGCTTGTTCAGAACTATGGTTATTTTCCTTTTTACACCCAATACTGTTTTATTTACATTTTACCACTTTCCGTTCAAGGTCTGTGAAAAATTCTAAAGGCATAGCCAAAACCTACCACATTCAGGTATCCGGACTTCATAAATCCAGAATATGTATCTTAATAGCAGGGGGAATGGAATGGAATGGAATGGAATAGAATAGAATAGAATAGAATAGAATAGAATAGAATAGAATAGAATTAACCAGCTTGGAAAAGACCTTTGAGATCATTGAGTCCAACCTATCATCCAACACCATCTAATCAACTAAAGCATGGCACCACAGCCCCATCCAGTCTCTTCCTAAACACCTCCAGTGATGGTGACTCCACCACCTCCCTAGGCAGCCCATTTGAATGGCCAAGCACTCTTTCTATGAAGAACTTCATCCTAACATCCAGCCTAAAGCTCCCCTGGCACAGCTTGAGACTGTGTCCTCTTGTTCTGGTGCTGGCTGCCCAGGAGAAGAGACCAACCCCCACTTGGCTACAACCTCCCTTCAGGTTGCTGTAGACAGCAATAAGGTCTCCCCTGAGCCTCCTCTTCTCCAGGCTAAGCAACCCCAGCTCCCTCAGCCTCTCCTCATAGGGCTTGTGCTCCAAACCCCTCACCAGCTTTGTTGCCCTTCTCTGGACAAGTTCCAGCAAGTCAACATCTTTCCTAAACTGAGGGGCCCAGAACTGGACAAAGTACTCAAGGTGTGGCCTAACCAGTACTGAGTACAGGGGCAGAATGACCTCCCTGCTCCTGCTGGCCACACTATTCCTGATTGTTGTGGCCAATGTGTAGAACCCGGCCCTCTTACGCCGTTGGACTGTGCCCATCTGTCCAGCCTGTCAAGGTCCCTCTGGAGAGCTCTCCTACCCTCTCACAGATCCACATCTGCCCCCAGCTTGGTGTCATCTGCAAATTTACTGATGACTGACTCAATCCCCTCATCCAGATCATCAATAAAGATATTGAACAGGATGGGGCCCAACACTGATCCCTGGGGGACACGACTAGTGACTGGCTGCCAGCTGGATGTGGCACCAGAGGCAATGAGGCTGGTGAGGGGCCTTGAGCACAAGCCCTATGAGGAGAGGCTGAGGGAGCTGGGGTTGCATAGCCTGGAGAAGAGGAGTCTCAGGGGGGACCTTATTGCTGTCTACAACTACCTGAAGGGAGGTTGTAGTCAGGGGGGGTTGGTCTCTTCTCCCAGGCAACCTGTGACAGAACAAGTGGACACAGTCTCAAGCTGCACCAGGGGAGGTTTGGGCTGGAGGTTAGGAAAGAATTCTTCATGGAAAGAGTGATTTGCCATTGGAATGAGCTGCCCAGGCAGGTGGTGGAGTCACCATCACTGGAGGTGTTCAAGAATAGATTCGATGGGGCACTTGGTGCCATGGTTTAGTTGATTGGATAGTGTTGGGTGATAGGTTGGGCTTGATCTCGAAGGTCTTTTCCAACCTGGTTTATTCTGTTCTCTTCTATTCTTGTGGGACTTCCAAATGGATCATTTGGAATATCTTTCTGTCTTTCTTTTCAGGTTTTTATATTGCCAGTTGCTATAGAGGAGATTTTTAATAAGTAAAATAATAAAATGTGCATGATCAAAGCACAATTTAGTCTTTTTCCTATTTACCCTTTATAAAAAACAAAAGATGAATGGTTTCTTAATTAAAAAAAAACAACTCTGCTTATAACATGAACATTTAAGCAACTATATAACTGCAAATATATATTAAAATAAGTTCAACAATTTAAAACCAATTACAGATCACTTACAATAGTCATCTAATGTATATATAAAGGCAAATACAGATTGTATATTTTTCAAATGGATGGAAAAACTATTCCAGCCACTTGGTGCCTGAGAAGCAAATGACTGATTGCTTTTCTGGTATTAAACTGGGGGACTGCAAACATTAAAAAAATCACTAGACCTTGAATTATATCAAAATATAATTGGAATAAAATAATACAAAAGATAATTCAGTCTTGCTACTAATGTCGTTTACACAGATAGCAATGCTAATATTTTTTCCTTTGTTGTAGATTTAGCTAGTTTAACTCTATGGGTGCCAACCCAACCCTCTGCATCGTGGATATTTTCTCTTGAAAGGTCACATTTTTGTTTTAATTTTCTCTCATACAGCATACTGTATTCTTGTAAGTCTTTGCTGTGACATTCAGAAGAATAATGCCAACCCTGCGACACTCAGAAAGGGATTTTCTAAGATTCTTAGAAATTTGAAGGTCTAAATAAACACACAGTAAGAATTTCCAAAGCACTTAAGAAACTGTAGTTGGTAAAATACATTTCAAAATTTACTCTTTATTCATTGGAGTAATTCTGTATAATTCCATTAAAGTCATAGAGGTGTTTTATTAAGAAAGTCTGAAGTAAATAAGGATGACAGTCTGCCAGATAATGTATTGCTTTGGGTATACACTTTACCTTTTTAGCACTGTTTCTGTATTCTGCTTTTTATATCTATAATAGCTTTGCCAGGATCAAATCTGTTTAATATCTGGCCTGATAACAGATGTAAAAAAGTATTAAGTAATCATAGAAAGTAAGAATAGCCGTTAACCTTTTCAGATTTGACTAATCACTCGATCTCCACGCTGATTTGCCCCGGAAAGGCCTGAGTTTGAGATAATGCTAAGCTATATGCATGACTGCCCCTTGTAATCCACATCCCTTCGAGGACCTCCAAATGAGGAACATAAAACTCAGAATCTCAATATGTCTATTTGCTTTGGAAAACTGGGGCTACCATTTAAAGAATTTTCAATCAGCAAGTTTCCGTGCCTGAGGTATAAACAGATGGATGGAACTGTTGTGAGACTGAAATATTTACTCACTGTGGTCCTCATCTAGATGACCCAGAGATTGATGAAAGCGTATTGATGTCATAGAAGGCCAAGGTTCTAAACCAAGATGTGGACGCTGTATGCCAGAATGCATACAGATCCATACCCTGCAAATACTGTGCAGTCTGCTAGGATTGGGTTAGAGATCATTTGGGTAACCTGAATATGCACAAATCCATGGGCCCTCATGGGATCCATCTGTGAGTGCTGAATGGCTGATGTTGGTCTACCATTCTCTATCATTTTTGAAAGTTCATGGAAAATGTGAGAGGTACCAGAGGACTGGAGGAAACCCATTGTCACTCCAGTCCTCAAAAAGGGCAAGAAGGAAGACCCAGGAAATTATGGATGAGTCAGGCTTACTTCCATCTGTGGAAAGGTGATGGAACAGCTCATTCTGGAGGCCACAGAAGAAAAGAAGGTTAACCAGCATGATTTACCAAGGGGAAATCATGTTTGACTAATCTTACAGTCTTTTATGATGATGTGACTGAATAGTGGGTAAAGGGAGAACAGTGGATGTTGTCTACCTTGACTTTAGCAGGTCTTTTGACACTGTCTCCCATAACATCCTCATAGGGAAGCTCAGGAAGAATGGGTTAGAAGAGTGGATAGTGAGATGGCTAAACAACAGGGTTCAGAGAGTTGTGATCAATAGTACAGTGTCCAGTTGGAGACCTAGTAACTGGGTTTTTTCCCCAGCTGTCAGTACTGGGTCTAGTCTTACTCAACATCTTCATCAACATTCTGGATGAGGGGATAGAGTGTACCCTCAAGTTTGCTGATGATACCAAGCTGGGAGGATTGGCTGACACACTCAAAGGCTGTGTGGCCATTCAGCAAGATCTGGACAGACTGCAGAGCTGGGCAAAGGGGAAACTAATGAGGTTCAACAAGAATAAGCATAGAGTCCTGCACCTAGGGAGAAACAACGCTGTGCACCACTACAGATTGGCGGTTGACCTGCTGGAAAGCAGCTCCATAGAGAAAGACCTTTGAGTCCTGGTGGTCAATAAGTTATCCATGGGACAGCAATCTGCCCTTGTGGCCAAGAAGTCCAACAGTATCCTGTGGTGCATTAAGAAGCTTCTATCCAGCAGGTTGAGGAAGGCTCTCCTTTCCCTCTATCCTAGTGGAGTTTTGTGCCCAGGTCTGAGGTCCTCAGTTCAAAAGAGATAGGGGTATACTAGACTGGACACTAGAGTGTCCAATGCAGGGCTGTGAGGATCCTGAGGGGGCTGGAACATCTGTCTTATGAGAAAAGTCTGAGAGACATAGGGCTGTTTAGACTGGTGAAGAGGAGACTGAGAGGAGATCTTAGTGATGTTTACAAATATCTGAAGGGTGGATGTGAAGAATAAAGGGGCAATCTCTCTTCACTGGCACCCTGTGAAAGGACAAAAGACAATGGACACAAACTGAAATACAGGAGATTCTACCTCAACATGAGGAGAAATTTCTTTGCTGTAAGGGATGCAGAGTACTGGAACAGGCTGCCTAGAGAGGCTGTGGAGTCTCCTCCAGAGATTTTCAAGACCCATCTGGACACTTTCCTGTGTGACCTGCTCTAGGTGATCCTGCTTTGGCAGGGCTAGTGGGCTCTGTGATATTCAGAAGCCTCTTCCAGCTCCTAACCATTCTGTGATTCTATGATTGCATGATTCTGTTCCTCACAGATAAAAAGAACATTGTTGATCAGGAAAGGAAGTGGTGAATGCTACATATTTTGTTCTTTTCGTATTGGTTGTAGGCAGTATTTGAGAGTCATGATGTTATCACGGTGGAGCTCAGAATATTAAGAAACAGAAGAAACATTGTGGTTCAATGGTGGAAAGTCATGCAAACTAACATATAGCTTATAGCTTAGAGACAGGAATGAACTTACAAGTTTACAACCAGACCATCACTTTGTGGCTGTGTGATGTGCATTTTTCCCATTAACTACACTCTAGCACAAAGCATTTTAAGCAACAGAGCATTTGTTTTCTTGTACCTATCTCCTAACAGCAGACTGTGTGTGAGCATGAGAAGGACTTCTGGATGCAATAATTCAGTAGGAAGCAGAGATATTTTTTTACTATATGGAGGATATGTATTGACAATAACTTGATAGATACTTCTCTGCCTGCTGCAGTATTTGGTAGCTCCCATTAAGTTTGGAGGTAGCATTACAGTAAGGCTGCATTTGTGGTGGGTTTGACTTTCTTTGTCCATGACATAAGGCCTTGAGACTGTTTTTAACATTTGTCTCTGATTATTTAAGGAACATCCTTATCTTGAAATATGAGAGGCCAGCCAGGTGGCTAATCAGCTCAAAGACCATCTGTGTGCTTCAGACATGTAAACCAGTGATAGATAAGAAAGAAGCTATGGTTGTTTAGGGAACATCCTTATCTTGTAGAGAAAGTTTGCTGTAAGTGTCCTTGATACCATAAAAGAATAATGTGAGGATGGGGATTTTGAGACCCAGACCACTTGCACATGTGCGTACACACTAGTATTGTGCCAAATCATGCCTCATAAACATGTAGTAGGCAGGAGGGATGATTGTATTAGATAGGCATTGTTTCATAAAACTCATGTATAAAGAACCACAAGAAATCTTTGTTGGTGTGCATTCTGTTGTGAAGCAATCCCCAATGCACCCTGGACCACCACATTAAAGAAATGCCACTCTTTAATACTGTATTTTAACAGTATTACAGAGTTTGATTCCTGATTTTGGTGGCTGTTACATGACTCTTTTTTGCCCCTTTTCCCTTGAAGCTTATGTAAAAGAAATCTGAATTTACTTTTGATTGTGGAAATCTCAGGGTCTTCAGTGGATTCCCGTCCCTCATTGAAAATACTGCTGTGATGATGGAGACAGTATAAGCAATTAAGCACCCCATATCAGGAGGCAAATAAAAGAATCATTTATTTGTGATATTTTGTTAATGGGGTCACAGACCAGAGGTGAATCTGTAGCAATTAAGACCCTGATTTTTTAATAGTTAGCCCTACTAAAATGATGGAGTTACTGCAAAGAAGGGACATAGATGAGAAGTCCTCTGTTTTCTCTGCTGTGTCCCATACAAATAATAAGGTTACACTAACTTTCAAGAAGAGTTGATACAGCCGTGGGGTGGAAAGAAGCTAACAGGAAAGCCCACCCCAAAATTCAGGACCTTGTATCATTGGAAAACATGCCCCAAATTTAAACAGAACACATCTTATTTAAAATTAAGATTAAAACACAGTTTTAAAAACTGAGACAGCTGACATGTGGAAGTAGTTTTTCTTGGCTTGTTTAGACATTGTGTCCTATCCACAGTAGATTAATGAGTACAGAGCATGCTTAACTTGGCTAATTAATTTCAAAAGCAGTGTAGGATTGACTAGCAGGTAATTTAATCTAAAATAATTAAAACTACTGAAATTATTACATTGTTGTTTAATTAATATTAGTTAATATTGTAATTTTCAGTCTAAATTATGCTGATTAAAGATTTCTCTCATAAATACCAATAAAATTAATTACAAATTAATTAAATTTGCTAAAAGATTCTCATAATGGATTTCCAGCTAGTCTTGATTTTTGCAATAAATAAACAGAAGAATTATTAAGTGGTATATCTTCCTGAGGGAGATACTTAAACACGATATGCAGATATTGCAAATGGAAGGTTTTCCCATGAAAATAGACACGCTTAATCACAAAGGCTGTTTTTTTCCCTTCTAGAAAAAAAGGAGAAAAATAGATCAAAAGCAGCATTTTTCTTCCATTGTTTAGCAAGAGAAACTGCTTTCCTTTGTGTTCCACCTGAGATTCCAGGAAGATCTGTTGACACGTGGCAGTTCTGCTTCTTGCATCATAAAGAATGTTTGTGGTAATTGAGGGCACTTCTCTACAGTTTGGCAAAAGAAAGTCCACCTTATTTTCCCTATGTCATCAGATTTGCAGTGGTCATGAGAGTAATTTCTTCTTTTCAGGGGAGCGATGCCACATTTACCAAACCACACTGTCACTATACCAGTCAGGATAGTGCATTCTACCATCTCTCTGTTCTAGAACAGAATGGAGATGATGGACAATATGTGAAAACATGACAAACTGCATCCTGCAATGAACTTAATACTATGCCTGGAGGGCTCGCTCTCTTTTTTTCCTTGACCAGTAATAGAAGTGTAGCATTTAATTAGAGAAGTGGAAAGTTTTTGCATCTTAAGGACTCTTACAAAGGATGCAAATATTGTTGTGTCTGTGCTACAGGTAGGGAAGATGCACAATAAAAATTGCTCTGCTATCAGCAAAACCAAAAGCCATTGCAAATTGTCTAATATAACAGTAGGAGACAATGAATGTAAAATTGCACTGGTAAGTTTACTCAGGTATTTCTGATCTGTCATAAGCTTACAATCCTAATTTATGTATACATTAACTCATGGTGAAACAAGGAAAACCCCATGATTTCTATCCAATGGAAATTCTGATACTGATTGCTGCTTCTGTCTCAAAGTCACACGAAAGCTGCCAATTTTCACAATGTTGCATAGACAGAACACCTACAAATAAATTAAATACCATAAAAATATTTTATTGCTAAAAGAACCCAGCAGTTTTAATTTATGAAATAAATATGGTTTTGTTTTTCTACAATCACTTCCACGTTCAGTTTCCACCCTTTTGTTGTGCTACACACCACAAAGCAGGTAATTGCACAGGTGATAACAGAGGTGATAGGACCTGATTCAGCTGTAATTTGCACCAGGTTTCCCCCCCTTATGAATTAGGCAGAGTAATTGTAAACTACACTTCCTACGTTTCACCTCCTGTCCTACTGTCCTACTAATGGAGGATTAGGTAAGGAACTGAGGGAAAAGTGTTTCAATTGCTATGTTCTGTTGGAGTTTTCAGCAAAAACTCTTGAGCTACAGCTCCCAGGAAGCACAGTAGTACTGGCTGTAGATGTGTGTGATGTAAGGTTGAATTGTTAAAAAAACTTTTTCTTGTAGTTCAGTAAGTCATAATGTTTTGACTGTTGCCAAACTGACATATAATGACAACTTGAACTTTGAAAACCTCTTTAATATGTTCATGTTGGATTCCATAGTGGCTTGGCATGCAATTTCCACTGAAATCAGTGATGGGGCCCAGTTTAGGTTATATTAGTTTTTTTCTTAATAGGACTTGATCTTGTGGTCTTGGTGCTTTCAGGAACACACTTAACTAATAAAATTTAGAAGCAGGTATTATCCATTTAATTTTGATTGTATTCTTTGTTTTGTCTAAAATACATTTTTAATTGCACTATTTCTGGAGAGCTAATGAGGGGAAAAACTTGTTTCTGAAAAACTGAACACAGCTGTAGTAGCAGATAAGGCTGACATTCAGTTCTTGGAAAGAAGCAATCAATGTTGAATATATCAGGTGAGTTCATTTCTCTTGCTCTGCTTTAATAGCTTATAAAGAAGATTGATTAAGTTCTTGTCTGATAGATCAATAATGGAATGAAACGGAGCTTTCCCTCCTCCAAGCATGCATTTGGCATATGCTGGGGAATGTAGAAACTGAAGAGAAGTAGCCCTGGATAAAAATCCCAAAGTGGGATTTTAATGAGCTCATCCATGTTGCATTTCTTACACAGCGCATAAACGAGTTGTATGATTCACATAGTGTGACCACAGGTCTTGGTTTCTTTTCCATACCACTCAGCTATATTCCTCATGTCCTTACACTTTGTACTGTGATTGAGAGATGTGCAAAGTGTGTAAAATTGTATAGATTGAAGAAACCAATTTTTGTCTTTGTATCCATGATGATGCAAGCTTAAAAAGGCACAGCCTTGCAGGTTCCATCTAGGCATGGTAATGTGTGCTTTTTCTGGTCTTTGGGAGCTTTAGAAATTATCTTAGCCTTCAAAATGTGAGCTTTGAGAGAATAAATTTCAATACAGATTTCTGATGCCTCAACCTATTTAGGTTGTTGATGGCAAGAAAGTGTCCCAATACCTCAATTTCTAGCCAAACCAGTGCATTCATGTTGATGTTTGAACCAGATTGATTTTTAAAAAAAATATCATTTCACTTACTTTTGCAATGCTTTTATTCCAAATAAAACAAAATTTATGGAATGTGGAACAACATGAGGATGAGGGGAAATGGGAGCTATAAACTATAGCATTTGTGACAGCAGAAATGTCATAGATATGAGAAATTACAGAAGATCGGTATTTTATTTGCACTTATAAACATCTCAGTTTCTTATATGGCAGCCATGTTTTTTATTTACTTTTGTTGTTGTCCTTTATGGTGATGTCACACACCTAAACAGTCTGCAGGTCTTGAGATGTGAGCTGTCGTTGCAAGGAGACGTTCTTCTTTAGCATAATGTAAATGTGAGAGACAATTTCAGCGTTTAACTCATTTGAATAACACGAAAGCCCAGATATTACTTCTATCTGAAAAAAAAAAGACTGTCAACATATTCTGGAGAGACATCCAGGATGCTAATTGTCCAAAGATAGTGATAACTATACAACTAGCTGCACAGTCCTCATTTTACTTTTATGTCTGCACATGCATATTTCTTTCTTTCAAGCAGTTATTTTAAGAACTCTCTACAGGATACAAATCCAGACCTGAAAGCTGACAAAAATGTTGTATGCTGCTTGTAAATTCCTGATGCACTGCTACTGTTACTAGAGTATATATTCAACTTTAATCTTACTGATTTATTATTGATTTTTGTTAATAATGAAGTATCTTGATACACTGTGACAGACTGCTTGTATCAGCAATTTCAATTAGATCTCTATATAACTGATTGTATAGGCTGTCAACTTCTGTTTTTTCAAATTAACTTTCACATCTGAAGTCATGAGCGCCTATCTGCATCAAGTAACTTTGGCCAGGCTTTGCCCACCCCTACACTGACATGCAAACATTCAAAGATGATGTGGCAGAGGCAGCATTTTTCCCTCTCTACCCCTTGGCAGAGATAAGGCGTATAAGAGTGTCTCTTTGCCCAATGCCTAGTTAATCTGGTGTCTGTCAACGCACAGCTTCCCCCTATGGGCAGGGACAAAAAGGCCAGTGGCTGGTACAGCACTTACACTCTGCATTGAAAGGCCCACAAAGGTATCAGTTGCTGTGATACTTCCAATTTATACATCCTTGCACATATTTAATATGCTTAGAAAATTTTATGTAATAGTAAAAAAGCCTTTGGTATTGGTAAATTACTTTGTTTCTTCTGTTAATAGAGTGATTGACAGATGGTATTTGGCGAAGTGTCCTAAGCTTGTCTTGCGACAGCCATTTTTCTACATTCTTTGAAGAAAACTAACTTCATGATTCTCAGGATTGTTAAAAAAAAATTTTAATGGTATTGGAAATACAGGACTGTGTTCTGTGATTGTCTTCTACTCATTTTTATACGTGGCTTGGTTGCTTGTTTTAAAAATTGAACTGGCAATGTTCCTAGGTGAACAATTTTTATTTCAAAAGAAATGGTACCTGTTGGAGTAGTTGATCTTTACAGATACTCTGCATTACTAGCAAGAGATGCAACTCTCATAAAGACTACATACAGACCATTAAGAGAGTAAGAATAAGGGTTGTCACTTTCCATCTGTAGGTTTCAGTCATGGATTTGAATTTGTATGTGACTAGAGTCTTAATATAATAATAAAAAAAAATTGGTGACATTTGTTCTCTGGTAATTATGACACAAAACCACTGTGCAGTGCACAGTTCCAGAATGGAATCTAGTGATGCATCCTACAATACTTTCATTATCACAGTTTGCTTTTGTTAGAAGTTATGTTTTCTTTTTTGTTTTTTTCCAAGAGAAAATTAGGCCTTATGTCTCAACCAAGTATTTGAACACAGTAAGAATAACATCTGTTGCACAAAAATGCAATTTTCAAAGTTTATTTGCATTTTTGTGCAACAAGCTTGCTATCAGGAAAAGAATCACACTTCAATGTACAATTAAATGCATTGGATGCCTACAGGCTTACATAAGAGCAGGAAGACAAATTCTCTGTAGGATAGTGGGTGGAGCGAGTCCCAAGGCTGTGGTGTGCTGCTTTGAAGTGAGTGAGGTGTGACAAATAGGCACTGGATTTGACTCGGTCTACTCTGGACAGGAGCCCTGAATGGAAAAGTGTAGCTTGTCAGTTCCTATCTGTCTGATCAGTAAGAACAGATGCTTTTAGGTTCCTCATCACAATAAACTAAGTTGGAACACTTCAGTATGTGTTTTGAATTGAATGAGACCTCATTGGAAGCTCAAGGTGTATTCACACCTGCTATTGGTAGCAGGTGTATTTTCAGTGAGGAATAAAGACATGCTTTCCTCTTACTTCTTTGGCATGAACTCACGTGCTTGTGGGAGAAATTGTCTAATTAGGATTGGCTAGAGGTACATTACTGTATCGTGCTCCTAAATTCCCAGTGTGGGTGCTCAAATCCATGCAGTTCTTTGAAGGTGCAGACATGGAATCAGTGTGTGTAGTTCATCTCAGGGACCCAAATTTGTGATACTGATTTGTGGTTGTTTTGTTTGGATTTTCCATACTACTTTTTAATTTAAAAAATTAATTTATCTGTGTTTCTTTTTGTCATTGCTTGTCTGAGTTTTTGTGACTTTTTCTGAGGAACCAGAAACTCCTTGGGCTGCTCACCAGGGAGGGTACCTGGAGCATCCAAGGATTTTTGCCTGCTGTCTATGTGGGAAATATGAGAGACATCATCATGTTGATGTTCCTCATAACACTGTAGTACTGCAGACTCTCAAAGTGGCATAAAGTCTGAAGCGTATTTATTTTCTTTACAACTGTTGGTATCCCAGCCCAAGTTTCAGGTGCAGGAGCCCTTGTTGAAACCAGGGATGAAATGGCAACTTTAAGAATTGTTTCCCAATCCCATTGCAAAGGCCAGCTTGCTTGTGAGGATATTTGTGTGTGTGTGTGTGTGTTACCCATTTTCCAAACATGTAGTCATCTTGCAGTTCAGTTTAAGAGGAACCTCTGCCTGATATTTTATTTGACTCTATTGCCTGTAATTTTTTAAAGAAACTAATCAAAATTAATAATCAGCCAGATGGAAAAGGTCACTGGGTTGCAGATATCTAGGGTCAGGATTTCAGCTTCTAGTAGCTTTCTCAAAGCTATTTGTACCTTGATGCATCCTCAGGAACCTGCTACCTGTGCATAAACAACTAAATTGCCTTCGAGCTCAAGGCACAACTGTCTGCAGAACTGTTTTCCACTGGCTACACACTTCGCAGTTGTAGGAAACCTCCTTCTCTGAAGGGGGTGCTGCAGGCTTGATACAAATGCTATGTTAATACTACCGAATGCTGAAGCATTATCTGGGTGCACAGGTGAGCTTGGGGAACTGCTGCCAGCAGAAAAAATGCTTGTTGCTGTGTGTGGTGTGCTGCCATGGAGCCCAGACATGGTCCTTTCCAGGGGCTCCACAAACACTCATCAGTGTCTGTGATATGCTCTCCTTTGTAACTTTTCCCTTCTGCTTCCAGAGAAGCACATTTTAATTTGTTGACAACACTTCTAAGAATGTGTTAAAGAAAGAACATGTTGTAAAAAGTGTAGCACTACCCTGTCTAAACACATGGTTATTATTCATTGTAGTTAAATTTTGAATTCAGTTATTTGTGGAGAATCCAAATCAGTGTGAGGAAAGTAACCTAGCAATGAGATGCACACCTCTGTGTGTCAGGCAAATAACAATAAGATGATGATAATAACAATGTTTAGGTAAGCTTTGCAAGTCAGAGAATCCTCTGCAGTATCAAATACTGTTTTGTCTTATTATTGAGAAGACAAGGCTGTAAGAACCACTAATTGTGTACATAAAAAACCCAACAAACCATCCTAAACTTGAGCTGAACGGGAAAGACTGGTTTGGAAAGGCAAACACTGGAAACTCCAGCAAAGTGCTTGCTTCATCTGCTTTGAGGGAGCTTGGAACTGATGTGGGTTCCCTTGTAAAAGCATCCATAGGTTAGGCTAAGCTATAGCTTGTCAGACTTAGGTGACACTACCTGGAAATGCTACCAGAAAGTTCAGCAATGTGTGGTATTAAGGGGGGTTTGTAACCTCTGTATGAGGCTTCCTGAAATGTATGTACATGTTTAACTTTATGCACTATAAGTAATGCCATTGACTTCCATGAGTGCTCATTTTTGTAAGATTCAGATTATATGCAAGTCTTGACACTTTTCATGCATCAGATGTTGCTTTTAACAGTTCCTTTGAAAGCTAATAGAGCTGTACTTTGAACTTCACGATTATAATTCCCTGTGTTTAGCTCATGCAACCTCATGGATGCTAAAAATGATGGCCAGAGACTTACTGGAGTGAAGACAATGCGTTGAGAACAAGTCAGGAAACATGCCTTTTCTTCCTGGAAAAAGAAGGCTTTCTTCTTTCCAGTAAATTATATAAGAGAAAACTGGTCTCTAATCCTCTAAGACTTTGGCCCAATTCTGTCACCTCTTACTAAACTCCTATTGGCTTTCCTTAGAAAAAAATTTGGCTTGTTGTGTAATTTTGAAGCTTCATGATGTTATACTGATAAATGGAGTCCATATTTTTAAAATGGAGTCTTCAAAGTAGAGTTTGCATTTCTGTTATTAGCTTTATGTAATGTCAGGAGTTTCTGGGGCTGTTTGGAATTTGCTTGTGTGAGCACTGCAGCAGGGCTGGAGCTGTGATACACTGGATGTTTCTGATAAATCACAGAATCACAGAATCAACCAGATTAGAAGAGACCTCCAAGATCATCAAGTCCAACTGTTCACCTATCTCTAACTAATCAACTAGACCATGGCACTAAGTGCCTCATCCAGAGGTGTCGACACCCTGGTACTTGATCCAGAAATATCTTTTTAAATATTGAAGTATAGTACTTACTAGTCCAGTGCTGTGCTTACCATGTGGGATATATCTCAGTTGTTCCTGAACCTGTGTCTGAGGCTACTTCATGCATTAAGCACTACAAGAGAGTCAAAGGTGTGCATTACATTAAGATAACATTCTTTCAGGGTCACTGAAGGCATCTGGCTGTGCCTTGTATCTCAGACTGTATTTGAGACATTTATCTCACTATGTGTGTTTGTTACCTAATCATGAAGTGACATTTAAAAATTGTGCTTTCCTATTAGCTGATGAGGTCATCTAGCTGTATGTACAGCTGGCTGAGGCTGAAAAATACACAGCACCTTTGTAGTTGGGAAAGACTCATCTGCAGTACCAAATTGCCAGGAGATTTGGTGGGTCTGGCATGCAGGACATACTGCCTGTCCCTGAAGGAGCTTTCTGTGGGAAATAATTAAAAACAATGTCAAATTGGCCTGTCACCTGCTGGGTATCTGTTCTGTTGTCCCAGTGTACATTTGTCAGCAGCATCATAGCTGCAGAGATTCTCTGCTTGCTTACTCTCTCTCTTCCCCTGTCATTAATGTGTTCTTCCCCTGATTAAAGCCTAGTTATTTGGACTTATTCAGAAGACTAATTCTAGGAGAACCTCATGTCCTGTTAAAGATTTGTTTTTCTGCTACAACCAACCTCAGTTAACAGAAGGGGAATGAATCAAAATCACAAGTGCCTGAAAGAAAAAGGATGTTTTGTGTCTCTATTATCCACTGTTCAAGTTGTTTTTAGAGTCACTCACTCTGGTGAGTGTCACATGTCTGTCTTTTTAATCCAGTGAATATCTTAACAGAAAGGATAAGTATCAATGTTTTAGCAGAAGAGATATAACATATAGGCCCCATGCACACTGAAGATGATCAGCATGCATGTATAAACTAAAGGAGACAATTACAAAGAGTCTTCCTTGTTTTCTGAGCCCATTCTGTCCTTTCTAAATTGTCAAAAGCTGATTTCCTTTTTTCTAATAAGATATTAATGGGGGGGGCTATGGCCAAAGGTACAGGTTTCCGTCCTGTGGGTAACAGTCTTGTAAAGAGGCTCAGACAATGTGTAAATAAAGAGAATGGTCAAAAACTCCAAAGTACCCTTTCGTCTGGGTGTGGGACACTGGTGCAACGGTGTTACTGAGTATCTTTTCAGGAGGGGAAAGAAACAGTGATAGATGAGAATGTTTGTCTTGCAAGAGGGAGGAAAGATTTGAGAGAGGTCAGAGAACTATGTGTATACAGGGCACTAAGATATGCCATTGTGCGTGCTGCATGCAGAGTGCTGGGGAATCAAACATGAGTTATATGTACAGGGCAAGAGAATGTAAGTGTCAGATATTCCTTTTAAAAAGAAAAGAGACAAAATAGTTTTGTAAATTCATAGTAATCTGTCACAGAAAGGGGTGATTTCACTTGAGAATTCTCTGTTTAGCAAAATGGGATATTTTTTGCAAAGCTTTAAAATAGGCTACATTAGAGTTTAGAGCCTTTTAAGATCCTCTCATTCCTGGTTTTGAGATGCGTACAGTAGTCATTTTATTCCTGAAGCTTGCCATTTTAGCAACACTAGCTTTTAATTCATTATACAGCAGTATGGAGCTGTTGAGAGAGACATAGCAGCTTGATTCATTTGAAATCCTAGGACAAATAGGCTTTAAAAAGCAAATGCATTCATTTTGACACTAATTATGTGTCTTTCCCACATGTCGTAGTATCTTGTGTCACAAATTGCTCTCATTTGCTACTCAGTGCAAAATGTCTGAGAGGCAAGTGCAAAACAATATGCTTTAACCAGGTATGGGACAGGTCTAAAAGTGAGTCTGGAAGCCAAACAAAATGAGCAACTTTGCACCAAAGGCATCCAAAAATCTTTCAATAGGTATTGTTTGCTAGATTTTATATACAGGTGCAACCACAGCATGCAAATTATGTTGCAACATGCCCAGAAAACACAAGTGAGCACCAAGGTCTTACCTGTTTTGCTTGAGAATGTTTGGGCTGTAAATACTTAACATCTTTTCATGAAAGATGCCAATGACCCAATGAGCATCTTTTGGGAATATGTAGTTCTATTCCCAACGACACTGTAGAAGCTGAAATATGTGTAAATGCCAAGGATTTTATGTATTTGAGTGAATTAGAGAAACTTTGTGTTACTGAGTCAGTGCTTGTTTCTTAGACAATGGACAAGACTGTACCTAATCCTGTAATAGTGGCACAGGTTATTTGGTGCCAAGTGATGTTTCTGTTCTCCTCAGGAAGGAACAGACTTTCCAGCTCAGAGTAAAACTGTGAGAAATCAGAAGTTGACTAAAAAAAACCAAGAGCAAAAAGAAGTCATTAAAATAGATGATAGTTTGTTTTTCATTTTAAATACACCATTTCCTGCATTAAGCAGTGGCATCCTCATTATGTCAGAGTTTTAAGCAGCAAATGTCTTTTCACCTGTGCTGCAACATTCAAAGCTGGCATGCTTTACACGTAATGCAGTTTGACAGTTCATTTGAAATAAATGTGCCGATAACCCTTAAAAGTGGTAATAAAATACTCTTTGCTCTACTGTACAGATGATTAATACCACTAAAGTAATTAAATTCCATTAGGCTGGGGTTCACATATCCAAGGAATTGGTGCCAGGATTTAGCAGATCTCTGGTGAGGACAAAAGACTAATGCCTTTTAAAGCCATGTTTCACAAGTAAAATCCCAGGAAAGTCTATATTAACTTAGGACATCTGCTTGTTGTGATTGTTTGAGCTATTGATGCATTGGATCATTAGCAGGGTAGTGTGAACTACTGTTTTCCTGTTGACAAGGATCTCTCACCAGGAGTTGCTGCTTTCTGCAAAGGGAGAAAAAGCAGAACAGGGCAGCCAAGCTGGGTCTTGTGCATGGGCTTTGACTTACAGAATTATTGCTAACTGTATAGTCTCTGATGGTAGGAAACAGCATTTTGCCCCAAGCCATTTTTCCCAAGATCACAGCCAAAGTAACTCTGTCTCCTGCTGTTTTGTAGCTGTAGATTCTTAAAGACTGGCATTATTGTAGTCGATGAACAGTTTGCCCCCATTCAGATGGCTGCAGTAATGACCCACAGGGGAGGCAGTGGTTAGGCAATGCTGACAATGTGACCAGGTGCTGCAACATAAGCATTTCATTAAATATTGAAGCAATGGTTTTCAGTTACACTGGCAAAAAGGAAATTTGGTCTATGTCCAAATATGTGGCTATTTTTTTTTTCTTTCAATGTCTTCTAATCACATTATTTTTTGCATGACCTTTCTCCTGCTAATTAGCTGCTGCTGTGAAAAGCATTGTGGGTAATATATCTAAGGTAATTCAACATTCCACTTTACACACCCGTAATCATTCCTAATGTATGAATGATTTATTTACTGCATATTTTTTCCTGATCTTAAAATATGCAAACCACAATCCTCCCCTCCCCACTTTATTATTACCACATTTCAGATGTACCGAAAAACCCCCCAAACCCCCCAAACAAACAAACAAACAAAACAAACAAGAAAACCAAACTTGGATTTCTGCTTGGAAACATCAAGAAGAAGGGATTTGCACTATAACCTGTATCATTGCGATGCAAGCTATTGTAACCATGTAGGAAGGGGTGAGTGCAGTGAATGTTGTCAGCAGGTGAAAAAGAGAGACGTCTAAAGACTCATTCCTGTTTCGGATACCTGAGTGTGCTGCCTGGTGGGTGTTGTAAAATCAGTTACTTCATATAATCGCAAAAGAGAGTATAATAAGATGCTTGCTGGTACTTATGCCCATAAATCTGACTGTAGGAAAAAATGCCCAAAATCAAGGAAATCTTCAACATAGCTGCCCTTTGAATATGGAAGCACGTTTAGAAACAGCACAGTATCGGAACAGTATCAGAAAGGTGGACACATTCTGCTGGGACTTTGCTTGTTTTGCTTTTGTTTGTTAAAGGAGGGGAAATGATTCAGGAAAGTTAGATTTTTTTTTTTTCATGTTTCTGTATTCATTTTTAAAACTTCAGAAGAAAAGATTAAGAGCATTATAATGTTCTAATCTAATTCTATGGTGTGATGCAATACACAGTGGAATAGTACTATATATGTACTATATATGCTATAGCATATTTTTTGAGCAGGTTGGCAGTTTTCATTATGTTAGCATTTTTCTGTTCTTTACCATGTCCCAAATATGTTTCTCTTCAGTACAAACTGTTTCTATAAAAGTGATCCTGAATGTCAAAGCTTTTTTCATAGTTAAAATTTGTTTACAAAGATGCAGGTGCACAAAAAAAGGTAGTAAAAAGTTTTTGGAAAAAAATCCTATTGCTCTCCTAAGGCTTGTTTTACATATGCACTGTAGAGATTTGAGTGAACAGGTCCTATTCAAAATTATTGTTGTTTGTGGTCTAATTTCAGTACATCACATGATAGAATTTTTTCTCAGTAAAAGTATTGAAATAATTTTTAAAGACTCCTAGTCCATTTCCTTTTCCTCAAAAAGAGCTTTTTTTCTTGGTTTTACTCTTTTTGTTTGTTTGATTTCCTTATAAAGTTTGGGTTTGGTATTTTTAAGAAAAGGTAATTAGTACTTAAAGGCAGAGAAAAGAGAAATACTTCAATGTGTATCTATAGCAAGGAGGGAAATGACATATCAAAAGTGTTTTAATGAGCAAGCTGATAGCTTATATTTTAGCTAGTGTTGTGATGCTGAAATCTGGTTATAATCATAAGGAAATGCAGCAATTGGTTAAAGCTTCAGGATTATGAAATGCACAGGGCAGCATCTTATTGGAAAAAGCATATAAAACTGGTAGTGTATTAAAATTTTTACAGTATAACAATATTACACTTCTGAAATTGCTATGATTATGTATCTTAAAACATGCCCTTTTGAGAACTGGCCTAGTTCTTCACTTACAAGAGCAAGCTAAAAGTGGTGAAGTGTCAACAGTCAAATCAACAGTTATTTCAGTCAGAGATCCTGTTTAACTACAGGGATTTGAGAATTGCAGAGAAAATGGCATTTGCAGAGGCTGTGTTAAAAGATGCAATGAGTGCATGGATGAAGTAGCCTCACAATGAAAAATGCATTATCAGATGAAAAATGTAAAGTCCAATTCTTGCAGCAAACCTTCTATAATAGCTGTAGATGTTTTATATACCTAAAGTTTCATCAGCTGTACCTTTATAATACTTAACGGTGTTATATTATGCTATTTTATGTTATATAATTTAAATTTTGTATTACAATTATTTTGGTGATTTGGAGCAAGGGTTTAGTTTCAAAATACGGTTTATGCCCCTACCCTATCAAAATCCATTCTGGGTTCATCAGGATTAGAGTTTTCCTTAACAATTATAACTTGACAACCACTAAACTTGGATTCATCACATCATAGCAATGTAACTCTCCTGAAAACAGTTACATGACTGAAATGAGTAACACAAGCTGTGATTCTTGTCCATACTTTCACGATTCCTGTGATTTGCCCTTAACTTTTATCTTTTAAACCATTTATGGAATTCAGAGATTCTCAATTACTGTTCAGTAGCCAGATTACTTCTTTTCTGTCGTTCCATTGCAGAAGAAATGTTCTAATATATGTGTGTGCGTGTATGTAAACATTTATATTAATATTTTTTAACTCCACAGGAAAGTGGCAGGAAATAGGAAACAAAAAGTTGGCTTGTTTGCAAACTAGGTGATTATTAGGGTTATGTATTGTAAAGACATTGTCAGTCAGTAAAGGGATTTGAGATGTTGTGAGAATACTGTAGAAATGTTTCTGGCTGATCAGAAAGCTGTGGTGATTTCCCCATCAGAATAAACCATTGCATCCTCCCCACAAGCACAAGTCATGGGGCACTGCTTTACTTTTTTTGCCAGTGGCTTTTACTCTTCAGCCCTCTGAGCTTGAGCATTATTGTTAGATCAAGAGGAGGATTTGAACTGGTCTTTTCTATTAATCTGTGTAAAATTTACTAGCCAGTAAGTGGGTGTTTGTCTTAATGGTAGAACTTTGTTATCTCTTTCATTTCTGGATCTTCAGTTTTTACAAGCCATTACCAAGGTGTTTGCACAGTAATGGATGAATCACCAACCTGTCCACCCGCTCAGAATTATCTATACTTTTAATATATTATTAATGTCTTTGATTTGCAGAGTGGAAGACTGCAGAGACTATTTGTAGCTGTTTGTGGTGTACACTGAGGAATATATTCTCCATCAACAAATATTTTTTATACTATTGGATTTAGCAAACAAAAAGTTAAATTAAGGACTTTAAAGGCTAGAACTTTGGGTATAGTATGTAGGAAAAAATAAGAAAAACAAAGAAACAAATAAACAAACAAACAACAAAACACCCCCCCCCCAAAAAAAAAAAAAAAGGGAGCCATAAAGACTACCAATACCGTGAAATGCTGAAACCTCATCTTGGGTTTTAACATCTCACTTTGCATTCATATGCTTTTTTAGCTGTTCTGTAATAAACTTTCATCACTGAGTTATGGATGCAAAGAAACCAAGGGGCTGGGTTTTTTTGGCTTGGGGTGCACGTTTGCTGCTTTGCCATTCTTTTATATTTCATTCTTCATGCTGATGAGTCAGTACAGATTTATATTACCATGTTATTATGGATACTATAGACTGAGTCTCCTTGAAAGTAATGGCATGTGATTGCCTACCCCATTACTTTCAATGGGACTAAGTCTATGTCATCCTTAGGGACTCTATCCCATTGGAAGTAATAGTCTGAGACTGCCCACATCGTTACTGTGCTTTAAATTGGATTGAATTTATACTGATCTATAGAGGCCTCCTGCAAAAAGTCTCATTTTTAAGACATAACGTTAATAAAAGTTTTTTTGCCAGTGGTTGGAAAGTTCCACAGTGTGTTAGAAAGTATGTGAATAATATTAGATAGATTGTTTTATGTTGTTCATAGTTGTTAGCATATAACCTTAACACACTCAAAGGAACACCTACAGTAATACATTTTATGGAGGGTTCTCTTTTTTTTCTTCTCTCCTTTAATGATTTCTCCTATACTTTAATTTTTTAACTTTTAAGAAGAATTCAGTTGTGTGTTTTGATGACTTTTGTATTATATTCAGTGCGACTGTGTCACTGCCCTATGACTTTCTTACATCTCTAAAATACTGTCACTAAAATTTGTGTGACTTATGGTGTATTGTTTTGAGGGAAATTATTCAGTGCTAATTCTAATAATGAAAATATATTGTCCCTTCTTCAGGAAATATGCTTTCCTGTAGTAGTATCCCGTTATCCTATTGTCATAGAACCTCCTTTTAGAAAAAAATACATCAGTTAATGCAAAGTAAAGGCTTTCTTATTATAGCCCTGCCTCTGATGCCAACATGTCTGTTAAATTTATTCAGAACAAGAGCTTTCCTTCTCTCTTTACTAATGTAGGTGCTAATGTTCCCTTAGAAAATCAAAGTGCATTTTTTATACTTTCACATTTCCATGAAATGCAACCAGATAAAATGAAATTAATTCCAGAAAGATTAATGTTTCCATGATATTGCACTAGATGAAACAGAGACTAAACTGTTTTTTCTTGAACCCATGATCAGTCCTAGGAAAAGGGAATGTTGACTGATGAAATGAGCAAATTTAGCATAGGAATCAAAAAAGTACGTGTATCCTTCCCACAGATATACATATTGTATAGTAGAAATGACACATGTTTATCTCAACTATATATTCTATCCACTTCCACTAAATGTAAGCTGTAGAATAAATACACAGTATGCGCCATATTTAATCTATAATGTATCATACAACATCATATGAGAAATGCACCTTTCTTTTTAGGTGATCAACATGACACAATTTATTTCAGAAGAGATCACAGCGCTGCAGCTGTTACTAGTGATTTAGTAATTGAATCAGCAGCAGCATTTTATATATACTCATATTTATTAAAACCCTTCAGAAGCATTAGAACACATTTCAGTCCTAAGGAATGAATGGCAAACACGTCTTTAAAGGGGCAGTATAGACTTTGCTTTATGTTTATTGGAAACTGCGGTATGGTCAAATGTCACAGCCAGTCACAACTCACTGTAACTCAAGCAAATAAAACATACATATAGCTCTCTACCCAGAGCATAAAATACCTTCTTTCATTATAATCATTATTATAATATCCCCACATGTCATTTTAGATAATGATCTGAGCATATATACATGTAGGTAGATAATATGCAAGTACTTATTTTTAATATACACTCACCTGTTTGTATCTTTCTACCTATTTATGGAATGCTTATACAGCATTAAGACTGTTGTAATATTTTTGCCTCTATTACTTCAGCAACATCTAGATTTTTAAAACCAAAGTAGAGGTTGTTTGCCTTATGTGCACTACATACGTGAAGAGCTCGTTCCTGCTGTAGATTCTTTATGTGTCAGCAGTGTAACTGACTGCTCACTGTTTTACTGGTTTCAGTAAAACATATATATTTTGCATTATAACTGTTGCTGCAGTTGCCCTCTGGGTGTGAGAGATGGAAGGGTTAGGTAATTTCCTTTATCAAATGAGTTGATAAAGAAATGAACATGGCCACTTTTCCAATCTGTGTCAACTGGCCAAATAAAACATATTCTTTCTCCTTATGAGCACTCCTTCCTTTATATTTTTACCCACAATTTGTTTTAAAGAAATATTTTATATGTGTGGATACAATAAAGGCCAGATAACATGCAGGTGACTGTTGGGAATTATGTGCTTGTTTATAAACATGCTGGCAGAGAGGGCTCTAAAGGAGGGATATGAGAAACAAGATTGTAGACTTGCAGTCTGGGAGTTGTCACAGCTATTACAGCAACGTAGGCTGCCGGTGATGCATTAAAATGTCATAGGAGGGGGAAAAGGGAGCATTGTGAAGTTCCATCAAAGAAAGGGCAAAATGCTTTAATTTCTGTTGATGATGCCAGGGAAGCTACTGACATGATTTGAGAAAGTCTTCATAAGTCTATAATGATGGATAAGAAACATGATCTCAAAAGCCATGTTTGACATCGGTTTCAGGAGTTTTTAAGTACATTGGAATTGGTCAAGACTGGCCCAGAGATACTGGAAACTATTGCAGTAACCTGAGCCCTGTGAAACTGCAGAAATGACAAATGTGTTGAATGACTTCAGATTCAGAATACCCAACTTGGCTGCTCACAAAAGATGCCACGTTCCTGAAAGTGCTAACCCTCCTCAAAACCAAGTAGCAATAATAGTATTTTCGGTTGTGCCCCCAAATTTCAATTTTGTGCCCCCAAATCAATAGCCACTTTTTAAAAGGTTTAACCCAAAGCTCCATGGATTAACACTGAGGACTACTGAAATTTGTACTTCAAACCAGAAAGAAGTGCTGTTATTTATTTTACAGACTGACCCTCCAGCGTATGCATAGGTATAGACTTGTGCACAGATGTGTCATTTTAGAGTCACCAAAATGTATTTTGCACCCTAAATGCACTATAGCTTTGCTTATTCTTGCAAACTTTTCTCACAGGGACAATTGCTTCTTTCAACCATCAGTCACACTTTCTGGCACAGATGCTGCTGTTCTTGATCTGGAAAGGTGCAGTGTTACTTCAGGTGTAGTCTGTCTCGAAATTAGTGGCCCCAGAAAAAGAAAACTTTCTGTGGAAAACCTGTGTCTAACATTTGTATGTTTCTCATACAAATCCATTGCCAATATTTTAGTAACAGTAGAAGCATATTTGCTTCACTATCATGCAGACATAATGTCTCCATTCTTAGTTGGCATAAGCTGGTTAATTCCAACAAGCTGTTTGTCTACCTTCTGAGATGAGGCCTTAGTTTAACTCATTATTAGAAAGAAGACAGTGATGGTGTAGGAACTGGAAGAGCTGTGTTGTTGAGGAACACTGTATTTATCAGTTTTGATGTAAAAAACTGACCCCACCAGCATTGGGGTATATCTATTTACTAGTGCACAACCAGAAGTTATAGCTGGTGAAGCTTCTAAGCAAAACAGTGTGTAACATGAAGCATGTAGCAGTGTGAAGGAATCTTCCTCCATGCCAAGTGCAGGAGTTGCCTGTAGTGGACAACAGGACTTTTCTTCCGAATACAGTGGACGGCATCTCTGATGAGCCTGTTCATGCAAGGTCTGCCATGGACCCCTCCTCTTAAGTGAAGGACCTTTGTATTATGACGGCCAATGCATTTAATAATGTGTCCATTATGGTCCCGCAGACCTCTGAGCTTTATTTGTATTTCCAAAGATCAGGTATGATATTTTTAATGTTAAGTAAGGGATGTTTCCTTTCTTTGTTTTAGCATATGATGACAATATATCATCATCTTATGTTATTTCACAGTTGTATTTGAGTGATGATGTCTGGTCACAAACACTAGCTCTTTTCTGGAACTCAGTTCTTTTCTTGGAGATATATAAAACACGCTGCAGGAGGTAAGCTGTTGAAATAGCCTGCACACAAGGCTATTTTGACTAATACTTTTTTCCCCATTTCTCCCCCCCCAAAGATATTGGTGTTTCATGCAGTGAATGAGAGATTCAATGCTTTGTGATAAGCCTGGTCCCTCTAGAAGATGGGAGAGATGTACATTAAGTGAGCATGGTGGCTCTGGCACTATAGTGTATATAGTAGTTATCAAATAGGGCAGCTGTACTGGCTATAAGGACCTCAAGGCAACTTGTAAACTGTGAGATGTTCCTTTTGTATACAGTCCCTCTGTAATGATGCACCCCAAGATGTGGACCAGAAGACTTGAGAGAGAGTTTAGTACTCTCAGGCTCCTGCTGAATGATGTCTCTTTTAGGACATTAGGAATTGTACTTTAGGACAAATGTGCTATGCTGTTCACGGGTATTACTGTCATAAGCAGCAGGTGAAAGGATTACTGTCTGGCCTCTTGTTTCTGTGAGTTTAATGATGTCATTGGTGTCTGGGAGCAACTGGCTATCCTACTCCTGTACGCACTCAGATTTGCAGAATTTGCAGAATTGATAGAAGCCATATCATGCCCCCCTGAATTTGCTGAGTGTACATCCTTTTCTCTCCAGCCTGTGTCCTGGGTTGTACCAGTGTTGTCTCATCATTTCCTAACCTGTTTTAAATACACTGGACTTTAATTCTTTGTCTCCTTCATAAAAACAGGTGAAAGAACCAAATATGAGGTGGGTTGGTGACCATAATTAGTATTAAAGAGTTTCCTGAATTGCATTCAGCAGTAGCATCACATCCTGGAATGATGTAGGAATTTGTATAGCAAAACTGTAGCAGAAAAATAACCATGCATGGCCTTTTACTTTTAGTGGTTTTAACTTGTAACACTATAGTTACTGTGTGACATAAGCAAGAAATACACAACCAGCATTTAAATGATTTGTTGCAGTGTATTAGGAGAGGTCCTGTTTGGAAAGGGTAACGATTCTTTGCTATAGCCTCAGTCTGACACATCATGGTAGGCCTCAAAGATCAAGGCTAGGACACTGAATTTGTCTCTCTTCAGAGGAGCTTTGGGATGCTACATTCATACCAGCTTGTCCTCCAAGCAGACAGTCTGCCACATTTAATACAAGTTGGGGCTTTTTTCCATGTGAAGAAGTTTTCAGCAGCATGAAGTCATATCATCAGAATTAGAAAATGGTCTTTGCCAGAGACTGAGGGGCCTCGGCTGAGACAGATCTTTAACTATGTTTTAATTAGCTTAGTGCATGTTTTCATTTATCATATTGTGCTGAGTACATCTAGTATTAGAGAACTGAAGAACATGATATGAGATTGCACTTAGGTTAAAACAATGAAAAGCTAATTAGATGAAATAACTATAATGCATTAATATTTATGTGTTATATTATGTAGGTTATAGAAGTTAGGTTAATCTAAAATGGTGCTTAATAGAATTGCAAGTGCTGCTTGACTCCTTCATACACTGTATGGGGAATTGACAAGGGATTTCGCTGGAAATCCGGGAAATATGCATTAAAGTATAATGGTTCATGCTGAGAGGGAACCTGTAAAGCAAGTGGGTAAACACCTAATGCTTCGATGCCACTCCCTGTTATTTACAGGGAAATACCATTCCTTGCCTGTTCCAGTTCACCTGAAAAAGCCCTTGTCAGTAATGATGGATAGCAGGCATTTTTCTTCTTCTGTCAATGAATATGGCACTCACAGAATATTGAGGGGGATTTTAAGAGCTCTTTAGAGAAGGCCAGATTCTGCATCCCTGATGACAGTAGGAGTTTGGGTTTCAGCAGGAGTGAGAGCAGGATTGGTGGGGCATCAAGAAGCGATCATCTCTGTATATTTGCTGTTTGTTGGTTTTTTTGGTTTTTTTTTCCTAAATGGAGTTCAACTAGTGACTGAAGTTACACCAGACATGAATTTGCCCCACTCCAACCTGTGGTGAAAATGTGCATTCTCATTCCATGTAGAAGCATTCAGCTCTCTCCAGGTTTTGGTGTTGTAATATGGAGAGTCCCACAGGATCAGTGTGTAGGACTTGCCTCTTCTCAAAGGCTACAATTGCAGTTGTTTTAGGTTCACTGACCTGTTTGAATGGACTTTTTTTTTTTACATATAACTGTCAAAGTTTGTTGGTGTTCCTGGCATTGTCTTTGGTTGAGCAATTGCATTAATGTTTCTTCCCATAACAGAGAACAAAGTGGTAAGGTAGGGGTGTTATATTTATTTTAACTTTATTTTGTCTCCTATGCCAATAGCCTGTACTAACACCTGCTCTTCCTTGTCACACTTTAACAGTGTGGAATAGATTTTTTTGATAAGTGCTGTGGGCCAGTTTCATCTTTTAGCAGTAAAAGGTATTCCCAGTCAGAGATTACTTTGCTCCCTTGTTTGAATTTTAATGTTGTGGGGTTTTTGTTTTCTGGTTGTGGGCTTTGTTTTGTTTTGTTTGGTGTGTGTTGGGTTTTCTAGTTTGTTTTGGTCTGGGGTTGGTTTTGTTGTTGGTTTGATTTTTTTTTTTTGTATTATTTTGTGGAGTGAGTGTTGTTTTCTTTTTTTACATAGCTGTAGTTTCCTACATTATTAAAGGCTGAAATGACATTTTCTTCCAAATACCTGTGACCCAGTGGTTATTTTACTCATCTTCAGATGAGTAATACTGGAGGTCACATCCAGATTTCTTTTATACCTTGTGACCGTTTTGTTCATGGGCATTTACATTAAAAAAGAATGGGAAAAAAACCCAAGCGTTTGCTTTTCCTTGTTTTGACGATGCAATTTTGACCCTTCTAACAGTCCCATTTCTGTAACTAGGTGATAGGAGTCTGACTTCAGAATTTTTTGTCTTGCTTGTAAGAATGAAGATTTTGATAGCTCTAGTAAGGCGGACACTATGTTTATATATAAATGGATTCATTGCTATTCATGTTTTCAGATTCTTGAACATTTTAAAAAGATGTTCTACAATATTCCTTTGAAGAAATAGCACTCTCAATAAAAATGTTGAAGCTATAAATGGAGATAATCTTCCACAATTCTTGTTTGAAAAGCACAGAGAAAAGAATGCTGTGTAAATGCAAGTATGTCTCAGACCTTTCGATTGCCTCACAGCTCAGAAACCTTTACCTCTCTTCAAGACAGCAGCAGTGATTTGGAAGGGTATTTTAATTTTTGGCATGCACATCATCATGCCAAGTGAAGAGAAATAAGATTTAGATCTTGGCTATTCTATTCTAAACAGGCTACCAGTATGTCTTTGCGAATCGGGTGCATTTTGAATTGTCTCCCTGCCAACACATATTCCGAGTATGTATTGCCCTGATATTTGTAAAAAGTAATTTATTTTAAAAATTTATTTTGCTTCAGAAAATGTTTCTCCTCTAAATTATTTTTGCATATTATTTCCATTAAAAAAGGATGAGGGAATCGTTTTGCAATCCCATGCTTCTGATTTATTATCATAAATAATAGCTGTGGATTTTTTTTGAGGGGGTGGGGGTTGGTTTTTTTTTTTTCCTTCTTTCTTTTCTTTCTATTGGGCTGTAGGCTAATTTCCCCACTCTCTTTCTCAAAAGTAAAATATTGTTATGAATCAAAGTAAAAGAAGAGAGCAATAAAATCCCTGATTTCTTAAATGTAGTACTGGGCTTGCATTTAAAAATGCAAACTACTGATTCGGTTAAATACATATGTTGGGATGCATGTTGCTTTCAAGTTGACAGCACTATGTATGTATACAGTGTCTACCTTTTTGGGGCAGAGCAGACTCTTACATAATCTGCTTTGTAAAAATTATTATATTAAATTATTAAAAAACTGTAAGAAAGCAAAAAGAAAGCATGTGCCTGTGTTTGAGCATGCATGAGTGTAAACAGCATGTGAGCAAAATTATACATATAGTACCTATACACAGTCTGAAATTTTATAAATATTCAGATTATAATCTGAAATGCATACAGTACCCATGTATTATGCCAATATCTATGTGTGTTCTACATCAGATAGGTAAAGAAGAGCTTCAGTATGGAACAGAAAGTGTATGGCATCTCAGTTTTGTTTAATATTGTCAGATTGTCAGGCTCAGGAGTTAATTTAGGACACAATGTAAATGTCCTTTGTTTGTTTGTTTGTTTTGTTTTATAGCATGTCAATTTGGGGATGATGCATAACCACACTGGCAGAAAAATATGTTTCATATTTTGGATATCTTTGTAAGTGGCAGTCTTGTCAGCTAATAAAGATTGTGTATTTTGGCCCTTACTCTGTTAAAAATAAATTACTTTTTTCTTTCCTATTTTTTTTTTCTAATGTAAAATTAAAATGAATAAACATCATAAAGCTGAAACCTATCCTAGTGGCTGTTTTAAAATTCCAGAGATGTGGCACTAGGGAACGACCACCATTCCAGTGCAAAATGTGCCGAGCTATTTTCAATGGAAAATGAAGAGCAGAAATAGAAGACTGAAATAACAATAGGCTGATTGCTTTCATTTTCTTGTGTGTAGTTTAACATTACATTAAAGAGAACAACTGAGTTTCTACATTTTTCCTATTTTCTTGTCATGGATATATTAGCATTACATGATGCATACTAATTATAAAGTTGGCTGTAACAAGAGTTCCTCTTGTGAATCCATTTAAGAACTGATTGTTTACTATCTTTTTCTGTAAGTATAAAATTTTAATTATGCCACTGACAGGAACTGTGCGTGATACAGTGCTCTACATTTATCACTGGGAGAGGGCCAGTTGCAGAGCTGTTTGACTTTGGAGAAATCCTGATGCGCTTGCAATGTTGAGCAGCAGGTGCCACATTATTATGTACAGAAAAGCAATTAGGAAGCATATTGGATGAATGGGGAGTGCATTAATATTAGCAAGTACATTTGTCAGTGGTTTTGATGCGAGTCTTTTTCTTTTCTTTATGCAACATTAAGATTGTGGCTCTCATAAATTCTCCCCTTAAATTGCCATCTGTTCCCTTGTCATGCAGTAGTGAGGTAGAGAAAAGTTTTCTTGACAAAATGAAAAGAATTTCTTTTATTTAAAGTAGAAGCAAAGGAGCCTACACAAAGTAGGAGAATTGTAGGTTACGCAATTGAGCTTTGTATGTGTTAAATAATTATTGCTGAATGTAACATTAACTACGGAACGGTTAGGATCTTCCCCCCCCCCCCCCCCCCTTCATGATTTCAATGATTTAATGTATTTTTCAAAATGCAGTGTGGAACAGTTTTAACTAAATAGTACAAAAAGGCTGACAGCTCAAAGTGGGTGTCTCTGTTCCAGGATTTTAGTGGGGATCAGGAACATGTTTGGAAGCACCTCTTCTTTTGGCCCCACAACCCACACAATCCACACTTTGGTTTGTGGTGCAGAGCAGTTTGGCTTCCATGAACTGCGTGACGCTAAGCCTGAAGGTATATTCTTCATAGACATTCAGTTTTGAGATCAAAGAAGTTTCAATTTAGTGCACCAGAATGTTTGTGGGGTTCTGAGCATCAGCTGTTGTACCCAAGAGCTGCTTTCTGTGCACTGTGATACCTGCTGATGTAGATGTGGCTGCCATGCCCCAGTCTGGAAGACCTTGTGCAAAGATATTCTCATAATTTCGGTGGGTATTTTGTCTGAGAAGTCCATACAGCAAAGAAAACAAGTGACAAGGATCCAGTATTGCCATCTTCAAAGTCAGGGAGACAAAGGATGCCAGAGACGTATTAGACTGTGAACCAGTGATGACAGGACAAACTTTTCTAGGTCTGAAGTTGTTGCACTGAGAATCAAACACTATTTATTACAGAACAAGTATTATTTTATAGTAGTTTCAAAACTTCTGCTTATTATTCTGGTAACGATATTTATCTTGGCACGTGTCTCTATGAGAAAGTAGCTGCCTTAACAGAAAGAGTGGGGAACATCAAAAAAAACCCAAAAGCAATTTTTAAAATTGCTGGCACGAATTGTACTTTTATGGAGGCATGCAGGAAACATCAAGTATAGCTGGTTTTGTTTGTGGGGGTTTTGTTTGGTTTTGTTTTGGGGTTTTTGTTTGTTTGTTGGTTTTTGTTGGTTGAATAGGTTTTTCGTTGGTTGTTTTTTTGTGTGTTTTCCCCCCAAAATAATGAAAGTTCAGTCTTTTCTATGTTTGCATGTGTTTGTGTTGATGGAGAAAGAGTGGTTCAGCCTGTTTAGGCTACCTTCTCCTTCCGGTGCTTATGGGGAATAAATCACCAAAATGATCAGCAGAAAGTGTAGTGTCAATTCTGGCAGACAACTTAAGTGACCCAGGCCTACTTATGAACGGTATCAGTAGCAGAGCTTTAACACCTTTGTTTCTTTGCTCATCTCTCTGTTGAGTAAACTTTTCAAAGCCCAAGACAATCCGTTTTGGAAATACTATGATGTTGAAGAACAAATAGTGAGAGCTACAAGTCCTGGCAGCAGCAGTTCCAATGATACTTTGTAGAGTCAGATCATGACTGCTAGCATGGCTGGGTACAGGATTAACTCAGTTGGCAGGCTGGCTGAATGAAAACAAATGGATTTCTGTGGGTCTAAACCCTAACTCTTTGTCTGCTTCTTTAGTATTTCTGCTCTCTACTTGGCTAGTTAAGAAAAAAATACAGTTGTTCTTCCAGTTTGGCAGATTTCTTTAGTTCTATTCCCCTCATCCAACTGTGGGCCATTCCCAGAGACATCTCTGTCCTGCGATGCTAGACTGGACTTACACTGTTCTCTCTGAAACAAGAGTTTGTATCTGTTTCTGCTGTATTTTTTTTTTTATTTCAGGCCTTTTATTATATTTGGTCATGATTAGTCTACCTCACAGGTTGTTTTCCTAACATGTCGTCAATCACTACCTAATCTTTATACACCATAAGGCTGTTCACTTCCCTTCTGGTTTTTTTTTTGTGGTTTTTTTTTGGTTTTTTTTTTCCAACAGCATTTTTCTCCCCTGCTTTGGTGCATTGCTCCTCTCTTCTGTCAATACACAATAGTCTGTGTGTGTAGTATTGCTGTTCTTAGTATCATTGCTAAGATCTGATTTTTGTCACCTTCTGCAGTGGCTTCTCCCCTCCCGTTTCACAGAACATACACAGACTTCCCGATCTCCCTGTGCTGCCAGATTAAACCTCTCATTCTAGTTTCTTTATTTGTCTTGTACCCAGCACACTGCAGTTCCTTAGATTCAGATACAGCTCATCATACATGAACAGATTGCATCTGTTCAAAAAGAGCCCAAATCCACATAGTATTCATTTAAACAGCATTGATAGTAGTGAATTCATTTGAGATTCATATGGATGTCATATACTGTGAGTTACAGTGTAAGCATCAGTTAATGGACACTTGCAGTAAAGTGTCCCCTATCAAATAATACATCACTGAGCTACATGAAGTGGTTTATGCTTTTTATTTTTTCCCCCTCTATGGTTTCATCATGACTAAGGAAGGTGTCTAGCAGTATGATTGCCTGGCCTTGTAGGATATTTCTTTAGCAACCAGCATTGCTTAATGTTTTATTGATGTATTTTTAAATAATTTATCTTTAAACCTTTGTTTAATGGGTGTATTTTTATTCAGAATTTGATACCAGAGAAGGTAGGTCTGACAATTTGTGTTTGCAATTTGACAATATTTCTCTTCTGAACCTCTTTTTTTTTTTTTTTGAGATCTCCTAGATAAACAGTAATTTTACTTTTTTATTGCTATTTTTAATTGCAGTCTATCATCTCAAGTGCCTTGTATTGATATTTAACAAATGTATTCAGCAATGTGAACAACAATTTCTTTTTCTTCAGCTTCAGCAGTTTATTTATTTTTTACACTAAATGTGATAAATATAAAAATAAACAATAGCTGCTAAGGGCACTGTTATTAAAATCCTAAGCATATCCTACAAGAGGTATTACTGCTAATAGTGAAGTACTGTGTATGTGGGATTTTTCAAAAGCAGTTGCTGTTTCCCAAAGCCTTTTCCCACTGAAATGGGGCCAATGCTAGAAAACTGATATTAATTAACACTTAAAATTTGTGGGTTAAAGTATATTCAAGTTTTTTGAGTGCTACCAACTTCTTCTGGATTATTTGTGGCAAGCATTTATTTTTCCACTGTGTGATGTCCTACTTGCTTTCCAAAGCACCGTCATTAACTCTGCTTAGCTTTTTCCCATGATTGTTGCAGAGGTAGAGCATGAGATGGGGGAACCACAGGGTCCTTGTCTCTGGCAGGGAGATGCAGTGGGGCTCCCCCACTCCTCAGGAGCCAGGCATGGGCTCAGGTGCGGCATGAAGAGAAGCATGTTTGCTGTCTGTGTGTGCTGGAATTAAAAAAGCACAGTGAAACTCTCCGTAAGTGGATATACACAAATAGGCAAGACGAGAGAGAAATGTGCTGAGTATCTTTTACAGGAAATCTCTGCATTAGTGATACAGGTCTAAATTCTCACAGTGTTTTTCCTACCTTGAGAAATACACAGAGTTGGAAAAAAACCCATATTCTGTATTTGTTTATACTTGGGAAATAGTGGTGCTTTTTTTTTTGGCTAGGTTTCAGTGTATTTAGCCTTCTGAACATTTCAGGCAGTGTTTTAAATATCAGATGTTAAGGCTGGACTGATGTTTTGGGGCATAGATCAATATAAAAATATGACCATAGACCTATTGTTGTCTCAAACTAAAAAAATAAAAAATAAAAATCAAATGCTATATATTATTCAGTATAAAAGTAATATAGACATTCACCACATCAGCTATTGTAAAACTTGGCTGTATTTGAACTAAAGCTCTACCATCTTAAGACAACACTTTGATGTGGGTGTTTCTTTAAGTCTTAAAGGTACACATTGCACCATCAAAGCTACTTGTGAACTTTGGGGTATTTACCTTGTTTAATGAGAAATGTTTTCCACAGTTTTTGACTGTGGCACTTTTGTACTGCACAATGTTTCTCTGTTGTCTTTTTCTATTTAAAATTTAAAGAGCTACATTTGGGAGAGGAACAATGTAGGTAAAAGAGACCCCTGGAGTGTGTCTGATGTGATAGCTCTCTTCTGTGGCACCATTTTTCCTCCTGCTGTGGGACAGCTAAATGATAGTGCCTTATACCTTACTGAATAAAGCCTAACACTGTTTCCAGCTGTGAACATGTGATCAGGTTTTGTGTTTGATTTTTGCACACAAGTATACTACTGCAAGCATACCCACACACTCCTATGCAAACACTCCGAATGGGAATTATTGTTGACTCAGTCATTAATCTACCCTCAATTAATCACATTAAGTATTAAGGTGCCTTTCTGTGCAGATAGGTACAATGGCCTACTTTACCTTAGTGGAGAATTGCTACGTGACCAATTTACTTTCTGGCTAAAGATGTTGAAAGATGTGTTGAGATGTTGTTATATGAAAACGGAGCAGAACTCTATTGTCTGATGCGGAAACCCTCTGAGGATTACTTGGTAATACTACTGATGTTGTTGGGAATAAAGATTGTAATTGTTACATATGTATCAAGAATAGCACATTTATTCTAGTCTTTCATCAGTGTTTTGTTTTTCTTAAAATGCAGTTTATATTTTCAGTGTTGCTCATAGAACAGTGTTCATTCTGTGGACACAGAATTATTTGTATTTCACTGTTATTATGGTGATTATCACTACATTTCTTACTTGATCAAAGATAAATTAAAATAATGATTTTTATTTTCTGCCCCCCAAAATGAGATCCATTGTTATGAAAGCTGAAGACCTATGCTTGTATTCTTCAAGAGTGTGGCATGTCATGTTGTTTGTTAAACACCCAGAACTCATAATATCCTCCTCTCTGGCTCACTGAACAGCAGGGAAGGGAAAAAAAAAAAAAAAAAAAAAAAAAGAAAAAAGGTCCCGAAGGAATATATTCAGAGACAAAGAAGAAAAGTTATTTTATTTTTAGTGATCAGATGGCATAATTGTCGGTTGGCGTTAAGTGGCTCTGAATATGAGGGGAGGGAGGATTCATTTCTGAGTAAACGAGCTACATCTGAAATCACCAGAGGGGCCTGATTCTTTTAGCACCAGCAGTGGTGCAGTTGTACCATTGATTTTAATTTTTTAATTTTTTTTTTTTAAATTTATTTTAAGACAAGAAAAAGCTAGCAGCTGTCATGAAAGACTTCTGCTCCTCAGAGTGAAGCAGCTTGCTCCCTGCAGGCTCACTGGATCTCAGCGAGTGTGACTACTCGTACTTTCAAGACTGTTTGCCAGAGTTTGTATTGTGCACTTGTAGACAGACACCCCTGAGTTCAAGTAGAGCTGAGGCCGTGATGGATCCTAGTCAACAAAAGAAGAGAGCAGTAAAAGACAAATGAGGTTCATGACTCATAAGTTCAGGTTGGTTTTATGGTGCTAGTTATTAGCTTTGGTTAAGTGTGGGGTTTCCATTTTTGTGCCATTTTCCTTTTGTTACATAATGAGGATGAATGGTTTTGAACTTTGCAGCAATTAGAGATGGCTGTAGGGGTTGTATTTTCAGATTGAAAGGAGCATTTGCTTTTGTGAGAAAATCCAGATTTGGAAAGCTTGTAATGGATGTAGCAAGTGTGGAGTGATCAGCAGATCCACAAACTAGCAACAGCAAGGATGAAAAATAGCAGCAAACCGTAGACACTTATTGCAGAATAGGCTGTAGTGCTCTAGGTGGACCACTCCATCCCTATGTCCACCTCAGATATTTGCAGGATCAGAATCTGGTCCTGGGAAACTAGAGCCAGGTAAACCCAAACAAAATGTGGCATAATCCCTGTAAGCCACTGACCAGCAATGTCCATCCTCTGCTAATTCAATTGATTAAATGTTTCTTCCACCACTGCCAAAGGAATGTATTATGCACTTCAGGCATGAGAGGACATAACAGGATAAAAGCAACAAGCAGCTCTGGCAGGAGTGGAGTGAGAGCTCTGGGCAGCAGGTGCACTAGGCGAGAGGGTTGAGAAACAAAACTCTGCAGCTTAGCCAGTTGCTGTTCAGTATATGCACAATATGTAGTCGGGATAGAGCTGGTGAGAGACTGTTAGTGGAGCATGGAGCACAGCAGCATACCAGTATGAGTGCTGAGTGGTTCTCCCATTCACCATTGCCTTTCCCTTTGAATTGTGGTTCACACGTGCAAATAAATACACAGCAGGTGCTATGCCACAGTAGTGTTTTACACTCACACATAATTTATTAATATTTCTGTGCAAAGCGCTATGCCAAGCCTATGAAAGGAGACCAACAGGTAGGAGTAGGAGAAAGGATGCCCAAGGACACAGGAGGCAAAAGGGCTGTTTTTTCTTCATAGGAATTTGTTTATGTACTTAGTGGTTTTTGGTTAGTGAGGTACCTTCATTCTTTTAGCCTGAACTCAGACATTTGGGGGGTTTTGGAAGACTTCCAGCAGTAAAATTAGAACTTCTGGATCCAGTACCATTAACAGCATCTAGACCCTTACTTGTTTTACAGGAGCTGAATCACACTCTTGACTTGTTTGTAGCTGTCGTCTGCTGTTTGGCAGATGCAGCTTTTATAGCAGCAGCAGCAAGATGATTTCTACGAAGGCTGCCTTTTAAAAAAGCAGAAACAATGGAGTCTGAGAAAACAGACACAATGGTTGTAGTCATAGTAATAAACTGGAATGTAGTGGAAGAAACAAGACAGATGTTGCAGAAGGCAGCACCAAGCTCTGCATAGTCAGAATTAAGTGTTTTGTTCCATATGAAGTAGCAGTTGGATGAAATTTTATTCTTTTCTCTTGTGTACTTATGAGAGGCTTTATTTCAGATTCCCAGACTCTTAGGACTATTGAAGTATGTGTAAGAACATCATAAAAAAGCCCTGCCCCTACTTATGTCTGTCTTTTGGGTAAGAATTAATGTTACCTTACATGATGTTGTTCAGCATAGGATTCCTTTGTACTGAGCAGCTAGGTTAAGCTTTGCATCATGTGGCCAATTTTTGACACACGGTACCACATTCTGGGGTTTCCTAAACATCTCCAGTTAGATTGAATATAGCTGCTGTCATTCAGGGGTGACCTTATTACTCTCTACACCTACCTGAAGGGAGGTTGTAGACAGACGGATGTTGGTCTCTTCTCCCAGGCAAGCAGTACCAGAACAAGAGGACACAGTCTCAGGCTGCACCAGGGGAGGTTCAGGCTGGATGTTAGAAAAAAGTTCTATACAGAAAGAGTGATTGCACATTGGGATGGGCTGCCTGGGGAGGTGGTGGAGTCACCATCACTGGAGGTTTTTAGGAGAAGACTTGATGGGGTGCTTGGTGCCGTGGGTTAGTTGCTTGGGCGGTGTTGGATTGGTTGATGGGTTGGACGCGATGATCTTGAAGGTCTCTTCCAACCTGGTTTATTATATGTATTCTATGTATGTATTCTATGTATTCATAAGCAGGTATCTCAAGGCAGTAACTGCTTAAATAAGCACTTGCTGTGTAGTTGCTTTCTTAGTTGCAGTTAGTAATATGCATAGCTGATAACATGCTCCTTGCCCTTCAGATCAACACACATCATTTCGGAGATTTTGCGTGTTTGGCAGGACATCAAGGGAGCAGTACTGCTCTTTGTAACTTGTGGCCGTCTCTCAGCTGCTGCAGATCCACGTGTGCAATCGCAGCTTACCATGTAAATCCAGTTTATTGCAGAAATAGTGGCACTTAATTACTTCAGGGATCCTCTTAAAGTCCATTCTGAAGTCTGCATCTAAAGAAAGCACAGTACAAAATAGGTTTCTCACAAAAATCAGCACTTTTATTAAAAAAAGAAAAAAAAGGTCTGCCAGAACCCAGAACACTACAGCTCAGAAAAAAATTACTGTCTGGCCCACACATATGGGAAAAAAGCTTCAATTTGTGTGTGGTCACTATTGGTTGGCACCTGACAACTTGACTCAACTCCTGCCTTCTCAGAGGCAGTGCTTTAAAAATGCTTCCAGTTCAAAGTAAAGTTGCATGTACAGGTTGACAACTAAAACATTTGAGGTGGCTCATCTCTTCATAAACAACATAATTAGCAACAGGTTTTCTTTTAGAATTTCCTGAGAAACCTCTAGCAGGGAGCTTGCAGTTGCTGAAATTTATTCATTAGATTTGTATGTTCAGTTTTGCTGTAATTTAAATCACTAGTTTGAAAGCTTTGCCTAAAATATTTAGGAGGACAGGGCTATGTAAAAATATAAGGGTCAAGTTGTTGAGGATTATTAGAAAAGTGAGGTGTAAGACTTGTGTTATCTTGGTATTGAATAACATTTCCCAGTCTGAGGACCTAATGGATCCTGATGCCTTTGTGTCATTTCATGGATTGCCCAAACTAGCATTGAACATGATAAAACACCTCTTCATGTTTTTATGTCCAAGTTATTTTTTGTTGAAAAAAATCTCTCTGACAAATGACTGACAGCAACAAGTGGAATATGGAAGAATTACTGGCCCTGTGTCTCAAACAAGCTGGCAAACCTCATTTGTCTGGAATTCATTCTATGTCATTCCCACAGAGCTGAAACATTCAGAGATTCTGCTCTGTACATAGGCAGGAATTTATGCCATCAAGTAATTATATGTCTGTATTAATTAAAGAAATTCTGGTATTTGGTCACTAGAGAGAAAACCAAGGAAGCTTGTTAATGTTACGTGAACTTTAACTTTTTCAGTACTCAACACTTTGGGCAATAGGATTTAGAAGCAGAATCAATGGATGTGAGGTACAATTGAAATCAATCAGTTCCAAAGTCATAGGAATAATGGCAGCAACTGAGAATTTGCATTGAGATCTTCTAACATCTGGATTGTGGGATCAGCTCTAGCACAGAGCTGTAGCTGATGAAAATTACTACCACTTGTTTTCTCTAGGCTGAGCAAAATAATCTGAGAGTCATTCTGTCTTTCAGTAGAATAGAATACATAGAATACATAGAATAAACCAGGTTGGTATATGTCTACCTCATACTGTACATAATTTCCACCTGAAGAAAGGTCAAGACTCAGTGTGGAAAGAAGTTGAACTCTTCTTTTACTAGCTAGTCTGCAGAAGAGCTATTTGCTCTTTAGTGGTATGCGTTTCACATAAAAGTCCATTTTCTCACCAAGAAGAGGATATGCCTTTACAGGGTTTTGGAACAGGGTGTTTAAAGGGCATTAAGCACAATTTTAGCTGCCTAGTACAGATGGTGATTCTGCTGACCCTTAGATAAAAATAGGGCAAAAGTTCACGTAACAAATCTGAATAGTTGGAGTGGAAGGATCAGGTGGCTTCAAATATTCTTTACCCCACTACTGTCTTTGTGTTAAAGACGATTCTGAAGGTTATGAAGAATGTACGTTGACCTGGTTTTACACACACACACTCCACCACCCTGCTCTGAGCAGCCTACAATATTATCTTCACTTTACAGGATTTCTTGGAGAGTTTTTCACAATAAGTATTTATGCACTGTTTATGTAATTACAATATCAAGACTGCAGTTATAGTCTCTCAGTTACGTGGCTAGATAAAAAATGAGGAGAAATGAATACAAGGAGAAGAAAGGGTAACAAGAAGCTGTAATGGGTTTGACATGCAATTGATGGTACCTTCTGAAATTTTTATCAATTGCAGGTTTTCTGGAGGGGATGGGTTTGCTAGACAGTCTAGTAGAGATTGGGTGAAAGGTTGCATGCCTTTTAAGAAGAGCATGACAGAGTAAGGTTGGAAGGTGTGGTGGCTGGCTAGGAGGAAAGAAGTGAATGTGTGACTAAATCAGAAGACTGAGCAGTTTCCAGAAAAAGCTTAAAAGTACTGACTAGTGACTAGGAAAGGTAAGTAGGAGAAAGCGTAGAAAAGAGCTTCTGTAAGGGAATTCTAAAAAGAGTATGAAAGAGCCTAAATAGCAGGAAAGTACTGTACTATGACATCAAGGTGCCTATGGAAAAAGTAATTTAAAACACAGTTGAACTGAGTGAGTGTTAAATGCCAGGAAATGGAAACAAAGGTGAGGTGCCTGAGTTCGGTGAAATTACTTCACTGAAGCCATACTGTCAATCCTGGTCAGCTGGCCAGTGATCTCTGCTATGCAGTGAAGGTTGCGCCTAGGGGTGTGGCTGATGCTGCAGGACAAGAGAAGAGCTGTCAGGTCCACATGTGCCAAAGCAGGGTGCTCTGCTGTCCCTTGGGGGATGTAGTTGGTTTGGGGAACCCACTCACTTCATGCCCAAAGTGAGTTTTCTTCTGGAGAAGAGAAAGCTTCTCTCCTTTCAGCTTGTTAAGAGAACCTCCCAAGCGTGAATTGAGTGAGGTTTTTTTTTTTTCTGAATTTGCAAATGGCTTGAAACAATAGCTCAACAACATGCATTGTCCCTTCTAATCATAGCAGGCTGTTAACTATAAAACCTAATTAAGCAGTTCAACAGTTAATAACAACTCATCAGTTAGAAGGAACATCAAGATAGTATTTGTCCTTCTGTCCCAGACTACTTTCCCAACCTTTATGTGTTGCGAAAAGCCCAAACACTGTCTGCTGCTGGGATCTACCATTTCTATCATAGAACTGGTCAAAAATCCATGCAAAAACCTTCTGCCACACTGAATATTGAAACTCTTGGACCAGTAGAACCTAAAAATCAATTTTGTTCCAAGAGAAATGTTGTCAAGTTTAGGATGTTAATGCCTGAACTTACCAAATTCAATAAAACTTAAATGTCTTCATTTTAATAGGATCATCCTGGAGCTGGAGGTATTTTGCATCAAGAAGTTGTCCATTTCAAAGACGTGCATTGTCCTGACTCAGGAAATTTGTTTTTAATTTTTTTCCCCCCATCCAAAGTGATGTAGACACTCTGTGTGATGTGTACTCTGCATTTTGTGTTTGAGACAGGCTTTATATTGCTGTTTCTGTTCCAGAAGTTATATGTTCCCTGAGGTCTTCATCTCTGCGCATCTCCTTGGGATCTACCTGAATAGCAAATAGGTTTGTTTGCACTCTCCCCTACATGACAGTCTCTTGATTCCTCTTCTGACACTTCTTTTTGTTCTGGGCTGATTTTTAATAGTCCGTTTCATGACAAGCTCCCTAATTTATTTGATTCTGTGGCTTGAATTCACCACTATTTTTTCTGTTCATATGCATTACATCACCTCATTAGTGCCTTTACAGCTGTTATCACCACTCTTACAATGAATATAATTTTGCTGTTTTGAATGCACATGTCCCACTGCATCCTGGACAGCTTGTTCCCTTTTCTGATACAAGACATCTTCACATTAGCAAGTATCTGTTATCAGCAAAAGCATTATTTTAAAATTCCAGATTTTAAAATACCACAGTAGTGAAAACCAAAAGGACCTTTGTGAAGGTTGGGTGAGAGCATTAGTGCAAGTCAGTGCAGTTTTCCTTTTTAAGACACATCCTTCTGTTTCTAATGCAAAACTGGATATTGCCCAGCCATAGATCAGTTAATTTCTTCTATACCAACTGCAGAATACTTGGGACATGTCATGAGCTTTTATTCCTTTCGATAGATACACCAGTTTGCTTCTCTTGCTTGAACATTAGCCAGTGTTATGCCTTGCTTGATATAGTAAATAATGCCTTTTGTATTTCATATTCATGTTTAGTTTTATTGGCATCCCTGTGTCTGTATGAAGGATTAAAGAGGGCAACCATGAATGTATGTAATGCAGTTTACGATGGAATAAATTTACAAGTCATGAGGAAATGGTCTTTGTCTTGCCAAAACATACTGCTGTGCTGAGCTAGATGGGCAAGACAGAATCCCAGGTCATGTGGTCTTTCAAACTATTCTTCAGCAAAGGACTTTGTTCTACAGCTTTAAGTACTGTTTGCTTGTGTATGCTTTAAAAAGCTTTGCAAAAAATGGCATAGGAATCTGTATGCATTTTGTTAGTCAACAAGTGGTAGATGTAATAAGAGAATATTTCAAGGCAGCATTCCTGTGAAAAATTGCACTCTTGTTATAATGATCTAAGATGTGAAATTCCAGCAACCAACTATAGGCAAGGTAAAACACATGGAGATAGGCTATTTTGCTGCTTTTAGGATAGATGGCTTCAGACTTATTCATGTCAACCACTGTATTGTCCATCTCAGTCTTTCTATGAAAATTGAACAGACAATGTGAAAATATAAACCTAAAAGTCAGAGGAAGAATTCAGTGTGGTCGTGGCAAATGGTATTCTTCTAGTTTGTAACATACCAGGTTTATTTGAATGGCAGTCTGAAATAATTGCTGGTTTGTTGTTGGGGTTTTAAAAAACAAGAATTTATATCTGAATTTAATTTCTTTAATCACAAAGAAATCACAGATTTATGGGACCCCTTGGGATTATCTTGGGATATGCTGAATATACTTCATTGATGTCACTGAGAGCACCAAACTGAAGTCAATGAGAACTAAATATTCCAAACATTGATAGCCGAAACTTTTGTGTGTTTCATGTATCACTGAAACTAGATCAAACTACAGTTGGATCTGCAGGCCATTTTGCAGTGTTCCAACTCCTTGGTCTAGATTTGCCCAGGCCCAGAGCTAGCACTGACATTGCAGCACAGCAAGTCTGTAGAATCTGGAATAGCTAGCATAGCATAGCATAGCATAGCATAGAATAGAATAGAATAAACGACTATAGCAGGACAAGGTCTTGATTGTACTGCAAACCTTATGTAGAATATGATGCAGTGATAACATAAATGGCCCCAAAGGAATTATTTTCTCTTCCATCAGTCTCCTAAGGGCTTGTAACTGGCCAAGTGTATGTGTACTTCCTCAACTTTAATCCAATGAGTGATCCTGTGAGCTTTAATGGAACAGTTCTTAGGGTTTAGTGTTAGGCAGGTGCCTATGTGT
Organism: Dryobates pubescens; assembly: GCF_014839835.1. Lineage (NCBI taxonomy): Eukaryota > Metazoa > Chordata > Aves > Piciformes > Picidae > Dryobates > Dryobates pubescens. Next base: position 42,678,844 of record NC_071614.1, read on the forward strand.
TTTGTTGTGTAAAGCTGAAATTGCTAACCCTGTCAGAAGTCTTCCAAAAAAGCAGTTCTGTGATTCTATGATTCTAACTCCTGTGGCAGCATGCTGGCCCTGATTATTCTTTCTTTGCTGGCAGAGACTTGATGAGATCACAACCAGAGGTGGCATGGCTTCAGAATTCCCTGTGAAATTATTTACAATTTAATGCAAGCAAACTGCAGCCAGTAATTGTAAAGGACAACTCTTGATGTTCAGAGGCAGCCCAAACATCTTGGGGCGAGAACTTATGTCTCTACTAATTTCTAATGAATCATGACCTTTCACATCAGGCAATATCATTTGTCAGGAAGTTGCATCCTTGCAAATTCTGCCACTGTAGCTGAGATAATGAAGTGTGATGTTCAAAAGTTTGTCCTAAAAACAACAACAAAATGCTGCCGTATTGGGTCACTGCTATCAGCTGAAATTTATTGCAGCTGAAAGAAGCTGGGCAGATGTTACAACACTCATGCTGCCCATGAGCCAGGAGGATCCTCTGTTTATTATTTCCTGGCTGCCTGGCATATTCTTGTGACACACAACAAACCCCCATTATGAAGGATTATATGATGAGGCAACAAGCATGTGAAAGATAGCAACCAAATGGTGACTCCCAATTACATGAAAAATTAATATAATCACCCCTGCTGTAACACCCGTCTGTTGGCAAAGTGGTTGATCCCCTCGAAAAGCTTTAGAAGACCCATTGAATTAAATAAAAATCTCAGTTCTGTGTGTAATCATAAAAATTAACACTGTCACTTTAAAAAAAAACCAAATTGGTGTCCTAAAGGGAAACCTACTAAGCTGTGTAAAGTAGCTATTATGAAAATGTTTAGCCTTTTGAATGTATTTCAGACAGCATTTGTGTTGCCAGATTTGTCAGCCAAAAACTCACTAAGCAGATTTGTCAGTAGCTGAGGCCATAATCTGTAAAACAGACATTGGCATAGAGATTAAAGATTAAGAGAATTATATAGTTTTTTTGTTACCATATGCCAAGATTCCTTTTTTTTTTTTTATTTAAATATATTTTGTCCAGGCTGTATCTTAAGGGCTGCTGCTCTTTCTGTTTAGTTGTCTCAAACAGTGGAATTTCCTGTCAGAAAAGGGAAACTGTTTTTATTCACACATTTCAGGCTCCGTGTAGCTGTCACCCTTATTCATTGCTGAGTTTTGTGTAGTATTTCACAACCTTAGAGTTCTATATTGTGGTTGTTTTGCTGCATTTGCTGAGTCTTCTTAATCTAACAGGCTAGGACTATTCTGGTCATTGTTATGCTATTGTGAGATGATGTCATTTGTGTCCCGAGCAAGATGGGTCTCTCTTCATTTATCCATTGGAGAGAATTTTATGAAGTGCTTCAAGAATGTCAAAGTAAGAATTGTAAGATGGCTTTAAAAGTTTAGAACTCTTGAATGGAAACTCCACTGTGTAGGGAGTTCAGCACTATTTCTGCTTGGGCAGTTCCAAGTTTTTTGTGGTGGAGTAACTACCTCGGGGTGTTATAGGCCTTCTACCATAACACACGTCTACTCTGTAGGAGCTCTAATATTGCTAAGCCATCACCAAATGCAAATGTTTTAGCAGAAAAGCATATATAGAAATTATTTAAATATTGTGCAAAATGAGAAGTGTAAGATGGGTTATGATTTTTGCTTTGAACAACCCAGAAGCCTAGCAACACCTGGAAGATGTACTGTGCTTTCTTGTAATTCTTCAGGTATAATCTTCCTGTTATGATGGTGTTGATTGTAGTAAATTAAAGGAGAGCTGCTCACTATTGTTTCATGTGTCTCCAACCTCATTGACACTATAGGTTTGGTCTTGCTGCTACAGGATTCCTGTTACGGATGTGTCTGTTAAAATGTGGACATGTCTTTCTATAGCAGGTTGGTTCAGCCTTCAGGAGATGGCACAGAGTAGCAATCTGTGATAGGGTTTCCACATTGTGCCACTGTGGTTGCTTGCTGAACTTTTTCATCCACTCTGGACCTTGAGTCCTGCTATTTTTGATTGTGCAAGCACAATATTCGTGCTGAGATTAGTTTTGATCATACTTACATGCACCACATAAGGTATTATTTCTGTGATTTATTGTATTACATGCTGCAATCCCGTAGAGCAACAGAAAACACTGTTTTGTTTGTGCAAAAAACTGCCTTATGTGGAGCCATTGCATGGATGTGAATTTAAAACCAGGGTGAGCTCCACTAGCAGGTTTGAGCTGATCCAGCAGGTATGGCTAAGGCCTTCATAGGGTGTGCTGAAGAATCCCACTGTAGAGTTGGGAACTCTGTGGCTATGCAAAGAACATGGACAGGTCTTGTATTTCTACTGCTGTAGGATTTCTGCATTCTTCCAGATCTCCTCATGGTTTTGGAGGTAGTGGCAATACAGTATTTGTGCATGGTGATGTTCTTCCAGTACTGCAGAATGGCTTTCTGTTGTGTGTATTCCACCTGCAGAAAAGGTATTTATAATGGAAGCATGCCTGTGTGGGCCTTTCAAAGGGCAGACACACACTGAGCTTGGATCCTTTGAATCCCCACAGAAAAGACTAGGCAGAGTGCATCAGAAGTATTAAAATAGTAAGATAGAATACTTAAAAGTTAGTGCAGTGACTTGTTCTGGAATGTGAAGTGCTGAGTTCTCTTAAAACTCTTTAATCAGTACAGTGCTCGTAACACAGATGTTAGCAGCAGTGCTAGAGCTCTCTAATTGTGATTTAAGTTATCCCTGCCAAAGGGTTCCCAATTAAATTATTAGACTGTTGCAGTGAGTCCATGGAACCTGGTTGCACCTTGCAAAGGGGTATTTTCTGGTATGGTGAGAAACAGTGATTTCTCCTGGGAAGCAAATGTACCATTATGCACTTATTAGGTCCTTGATTAGATCCACTACTGATTAGCAAACTGACTTTGCAAGAGAAAAGATTACAGTAGTTTTTGTTAGCTTCAAAAACTAAGTTTCTGAAGTGTGGTAAAGATGAAAACAAACCAAGTCTAATAGTAGCCACTAACTTCAGCATTCAATTTAAAACTTGCTCTTCTCAAAGTGATCACACTAACCCTTAACTCACAGTGGGGAAAAAAAATATTGGGGATTCATACAGCTATGTAGAAATTCCTACGTGTGCGTAAATACACACATGTATGTACACTATATGCACAACCCTCCACATATTTACATGTATATTGATTCTAAAATGAAGCAGAGATATTTTTTTTGAGAGACCTATATTTTGATTTCACTAAACATCTTGTTGTATCTGTTTTCTTGACAGTTTAATTTCTGGTTATGGTTGTGGAGAATCTTGTGGCTTTTTATCTCTCTCATGTCACTAGACTCAGAAATTAATAATGATTAAATACAGAAACATATTTTATTTAAATGCAGGCAATTATTGAATTGATTCTTACATTGTTACTCTGCATCCATGTAGCAACTTTTACAGATAGTGTCTGCCTGTGTAATTTGAAATCCACCTTTGGGTTTTTTAATACTTGCAAAAATAAAGACAGATGTAGATTGTTTTACTGGAGTGCAAAATGCAGATAGTTATTTAGGTTTGTGATAAGACTTCTTATAGGTAAACTGTTTCTTTTACTTCATACAGGAATATTGTGATTTGAATCAAGTTTCCTGCTCATCTTGATTTCACTATGTAACTTCAGAAATCTCAGTACTTTGCCTTGTCTCACCATGGAAGGTACATAGAATGTAGGGAGAGACAGTACATAATAAATTGCCCCGTGGTATAATGACACAGCTCTGACTTTGCTCCAAATTCTTCCCTTCAGTTCAATTTCCTTGAAATCAGTGGAGTTAAACCAGGGTTAGCTGTTGCCCACAGACATTTGATATAAGAGGAACCTCATCAGGAAATGCAGCTTTACAAGCTGTGTTATGTATAACCCAATTCTTTGCCAAAATCAGAGTCCAATTGGTAGCCTTCCAGGAGTGCAAGAACTATTCTTTAAGGAATTTAAATTGGAGCAGATTGCAGTAACTCTCTGCTATGGCACCAGAAAAAGTCCTGCAAAGATTTCAACAATTAATACTAATTTTTAAAGCGTTGTCACTGGGCTCAGTATGTTCAGAACATGTGTTGCTCAAGACTGAGCCAAGCACAAGGCCTTTAAGATCAGAAAGTAAATAGTCTTTCTGATCCCAAATAGCACTGTCTATAGTTTAGAGTGCTAAATCTCCTGACCCTTGAAAGCTGCATGATAAGAATAATGTTAGCTGAGCTTGTTGAAATTCAGACCCTTTCTCTTCAGTCACTGAAAGGATGCTTCTTAACTAATGTTGGGACTGTTAATACCTGTAACTTTTTTCAAACTTTTTAAAAGGGTCTTATCCAACTAACCAGCCATATGGTGGTATCCAACTGCTTGTTATCTTTAATTACCTGGATAGCACTTTTCAGACATAAATGGCTATATAGACACTAATTATAGTTGTTGTCTAAGACACAATTGTTTCCTTTTTGTTTTTAAAGGAGACAGAGAAAGTTGGTCTGTCTTTATTCTTATTAACACTAAAGGTAGAGGGGACCTGGATAATGTCTTTGATAATTTTAATACATGTTAAGGTATCTAAATCTGCCCTGGCTTACGCATTCCTCCTTTAAAGTTCTCCAGTGAAAAAGTAAATATATCATAATTTAAGTCCATTAGAAAATTGTTCACAATTGTTATGTGAACAATTTTCACATTGTCATCCTAATTAAATAGGATTATTCTAATATTCAAACCATAGACCTTTAAGCTTGTAAACTGAATGAATTTTATTAAGGTAATAGCAGTCTTGTAATCATAATTCTAATAATAATACTTTCTTTGCCAGACTTTTACTACTTAGTATAGTAAATTATTTATTATAGCAGACACAACTACCTCTTATGATAGATAAAATTGGGGAATATTTTTTGTTGTATTTGTTGTTGCACTCATAACTTCCCTAAACATTCGTCCGTTGAGCTGACATTTTTTTAAGCTCCTGAAGAACAACCAAACCCCACAAACCAGTATGCCTTGAACTCAGTATTCCTGGTGAATTACAGCTAAAAGGAACAGTAATTCAGTTTAAAGAATCTTATTATGTGCTTTTACTGTTGTGAGTTTAATCTCAAGAAATTGAGTAATTATTCCCTTCATGTTTATACTGGACAAAAGGTTCAAGTATGCTGTATTTTGACAGTATGAGCACTCCTTTTGAGAAGTCAGTTGTTTCTGTTGTCAAAGAAATGTATGCCTGCAAGCAGGTGTAAACAGATGCAAACCCTGTATGTTCTTTTGCTTACTATATACCATTAGCTTCAGTATCGCACCATGTCATTGTGTGTAGCTGTCAAATGGTATAACTTTTGGGAAGGGAAGTGGAAAAGAGCATTAGGTTTTTCTATTTTTCTCATTTTTCTAAATCAGCAATAAACTGGAGTGAGTCCATTTGCAGCACAGACGTGCATACACCCAAATACAACTTTGCTATTCCTGGTAATAGAGAAGGGGAAGGCAGTGTCTGCTGCACATGAATGCATTGTACAAATCCTGCATGGCTGCACATAGTACTGGTGCAGTGAACGACAGTGTACAAATGTGTGTGCAAGAGGGAGCCTATGACTCCTTCCGAGACCTTAGGTTGGTGCAAAAGTTAGGCTGCACTTTGGTCACAACAGTGTTTCACTGAAAGACTGCCAAAATACTCAGGTGAACGGATGTTTATAGGTTACAGCAGTAAGGCCTGCTAGGACCTTATAAAACTTGCCCTGTGTTTCTCTAACTGAAAATTATTTTGGAAGTTAGACATGTTTTCTGACAGTGAGAGGCAAAGTGAATATTTATACCATGATTTCAAAAGATCTGTCTGTACCATCACATCTTTTTGGGTTAAAGAATATATTTCATGTTGAAAAAGAAGAAGAATTTAGACCAAATTTAATTTCAGATTTTCCCCCCCCCCATACTTTTCCATGATATAAATTTTCAGGAAGTAGTTAAATTGTTTATACTTTGGAAATGAAGACCACTTTCTGACTTTGGCTATGGACTGTGAAGAAAATAATTATCTTTTTTTTTTTTTTTTGCCATACACAGTTCTAGAGAATTTTGCTGTTCCTTCTCTTGATAGAATACTTAGGCTATTTTGGACTATCCTCACCTATTTAAATGGTTGCATGCTGGCTAGAGTATAGACCATTAGACTAGAGTACAGACTATTTTTCCTTCTCATTTTAATACTTTAAGATATTTCATTCTTTTTGTGCAATCATTTTCAGTGAGAATTTAAACTTTGGTCCATTCTGTTTCCTTCTTTAACTATGTAAATAATTTATTTTCCAGATGTATCCTACCCTTCATGATTGGATTTTTTTTTTTTAACTTGAAGTATGATTTTCCTGACTGAAATAGAGTAATTTTATCAGTGCTTATCTGGCTTTTTATCTTTTTAGTTGGCAAAAGGTATCAGTGAGTTGAACTGGCTTCTGTAGGGGAATCATGTATCTGACATACATTGTGTCTTTGAGAATGCTGTTACAAGCGTGATATGAGGCCAAATGCTGAGTGGCAGGACAATACAATGTCTTCTTGAATGTCCTCGCAAGAGTTGGAGCTGAATTGCATTGTCAAACTTTCAGTGGGCAGTGGCACCGTGCCTGTTGCCTGCTAAAAGACTACTGGTGTTGTGTCCCTCATAAGTTTGTGTTTTCCACATTACTGGGAAACTCCTGGAAATGTTACTGAAATCCCTGAATTCATAGTTTTGTTGTGATGTTTTTTTGCTTTTTATTTCATGCTTAGAATTTTTGTTCCCCTTTTCAAACCAAAGCTGTATAGTGTTCTATGGTGATGCTAATAAAAGTGTTCTGACAGGCAAAATTTGAGAGGAATGTCAATATGTCTTTGGATTGTTCAGTATGTTATTGCTGAAGAGAACTGGGCCTTTTAACTTAGAGTTCAGTTGAGGAGGGCCAAACTGATTTCTGTTACTTTGCTCAGACCATGTGATCCCTGCATCGAATTCTGACATCTCTGTGGTCTTTTGTTTGGGTTTTCACTAACAAAGATGGCTTTTCCAAAATACACCAGTTACCTGGTCAGTAAGGATATTGTCTTTGCTCAAATAATTTTTTCCAATTAAAAAACCCAAACAAACAAACAAAACACAAAACAACAAATCAATAAACATTTAAATCCATTATTTTTTCAACAGATTCCAGCAAGTATTTGTAGTGCTTTATGCTTTTGCCTAGATTTACCATTAAACTCCGAAATCTCAGAAATACTGAGAAGAGGTGATAAATTCATTTATTCTGATAACTCAAAATCCTTGAATTCACACTGGCTTAATCCATTGAGACTGGTATATAATGAAGCCTCTTGGGCAAAAGGGCAGATGTGATGTCCCTTCTGCCCTTTACATTTAGAAGGGAAAGATTTCTTCTGTTATTCCTCCATATTTGGCTACCTGAGCACAGTAGAAAGGCCTGTACCCAGCCGCACATGGCACTGATTAGATTGCTTCTATTCAATTGGTAGAGCTCTACACTGCACCCCAGCCACAGAATAAGATCTACTGTAAATTTTACACTTCTGTTACAGTGACCCAAGGCAGGTTCTTGAATATTTCCTTTTTCTCAAACACATAAAGAATTTTCCATATGCCTCCTTGTAGTGGTTTGAACCACATAACATTTTCCACACATCTGTGACAGGCTATAAGACCCTACATGTGGAAGAATAGAATCATAGAATCAATAAGGTTGGAAGAGACCTCAAAGATCACCAAGTCCACCCTGTCACCCAAGACCTCATGACTACTAAACCACGGCACCAAGTGCCACATCCAATCTTCTCCTGAACACCTCCAGGGATGGTGACTCCACCACCTCCCTGGGCAGCCCATTCTAACACTAACAACTCTCTCTGTGAAGAACTTTCTTCTTGCCTCGAGCCTAAACTTCCCCTGGCACAGCTTGAGACTGAGAAACACTAATAAACTAGAAGCGAAGGCAGCCACAGAAATGACTGACCAGCACAAGTGGAAGCATAAATGGTATACTGGACACTGATGTTTAACTCTGAAGAAAGAGGAGGGGAAGGGAAGATATAATGGCTTATGCATGGATTTTTGGCACTTACCCCTAACCTGGGTCCTGTCCCTAGCCTACCACCTACCACCAGAAAGATGAGCAGGCACAGCCAAGGAGGCAAGGTAATGTAATGAAAGAAAGGGAGCAGGACCCTGAGCCAGCAGCCCATTAGGTTGACTCTTTTCTCCCTATGGCCTCTGGGACTATTGACAGCCTACAAATGCTAAGGACTTGGTGGAAGGGCTGAGATTTTGGAACTGATCATGCCTTAGGCACCAAAGATTGCACCAGCTGATCAGCCAGGTCCTTGCGATGTCCAAGAGTGTCTCGTAGAAATTCAAATCCATAATATATCCTTTGCAGAAATAATAGAATTGTCAAATAATTTAGGTTGGAAAGGACCTCTGAGACTGTTGAGTCCAGTCCTAACACTACAAAATGCAATGCTTCCAGGCTCATGAACAGGGAGGTCATTGTGCCCCTGTACTCTGCATTGGTTAGGCCGCACCTCGAGTACTGTGTCCAGTTCTGGGCCCCTCAGTTTAAGAAGGACATCGAGACACTTGAACGTGTCCAGAGAAAGGCAACAAGGCTGGGGAGAGGCCTTGAGCACAAGCCCTATGAGGAGAGGCTGAGGGAGCTGGGATTGTTTAGCCTGGAGAAGAGAAGGATCAGGGGTGACCTCATTGCCCTCTACAACTACCTGAAGGGTGGTTGTGGCCAGGAAGGGGTTGGTCTCTTCTCCCAGGTAACCAGCACCAGAACAAGGGGACACAGTCTCAAGCTGCGCCAGGGGAGGTTTAGACTCGAAGTGAGGAGAAAGTTCTTCACTGAGCGAGTCGTTCACATTGGAATGGGCTGCCCAGGGAGGTGGTGGAGTCACCGTCCCTGGAGGTGTTCAAGAGGAGGTTGGACGTGGCACTTGGTGCCATGGTCTAGTTGTGAGGTCTGTGGAGACAGGTTGGACTTGATGATCCTTGGGGTCTCTTCCAACCTTAGTGATACTGTGATACTGTGAACTTGTAATTACTCTCCTAACCTAGTTTGTGTTTACCAAGAATGTCAGCATGCTTCTTATCTGTGTGGAATGGTGATGTGACCACAGCCTCACTACAGGTAACCTCTATCTATTGGGGTTTGTTATTGTTTTTTGTTAATGGTTTTGGTTTATTATTGGTTTTGGTGTGTTGTTTTGTTTGTTTTTTTGTTTGTTTGTTTGTTTTTTTAATTTCTTTTATGGGACCTTTTAAAAATGGAATTTACATTTGTATCTGCATATTTTTAGACCAGCAGGACTTTCACTTTCTAATGTTTCCTTGGGCATTTTGCCTTCTGCTTTGTGACCCAGGTGAAAACATCTTTTAAGTAGACTGCAATTTCTATCATTCATTAACATCATTATTTCCTCATGAAATGTTGTAAACATAGAACATGACTTGAGATAGTGGACTGTAAAGAAAATAGTCTTCTGAGGGAATGCTGAATGTATGAAGATGGATCCATGCTTTCCCTGAGGCAGCTTCTTAGAAACTTGTCAGGGCACTTTTTCAGTATAGAAGCACATGGCATTGGCCCCACCATCACGGTGGCTTACCTGGTTGGTGGATGAAAGTAATTTTCAGTCATGTCATAAGCTAAAAAATATTTGAATTTCCTCTGCTGTAGGCAGAAGTGAACAGTTCTGTTTGGTCATTATGGAGCAAAACTAAGCACATCTCCACTGTTGGTCCCTCTCATCTTCCTGATTACCAGAGCTATCTGCAGCCTCTATTGAAGAAGATCATAATGCTCCAGCAGTGTGGTTTAGTTGATTAGGTGGTGTTGGATGTTAGGTTGGACACAATGATCTTGAAAGTCTCTTCCAACCTGGTTTATTCTATTCTATTCTATTCTATTCTATTCTATTCTATTCTATTCTATTCTATTCTATTCTATTCTGTTCTGTTCTGTTCTGTTCTGTTCTGTTCTGTTCTGTTCTGTTCTTCATAGCCTCATCCAAGCTAGTAGTATAAACTTAGAATCCTAAGCCTGTTGGTTTTTTTCAGCCAATGAGTTGTTTTAAATGCTTCTCTACTGAATTAATCCAGTGCCTCTTAAAGTTTAGACTTAGTCTCAGTTATGCTGTGAAACAACAGGCTTCTCTTTCCTGAATTTTCTCTTGCTGATCTCACTCTAAGTATTTTGGAGTCTCAAGCACAGGTATGCATTCAAGGATGGAACAGTGTCCATGTTCCTGAAGTTTGTAGCCTGGATTGTCAACTTGTCTTGCTGATCAAGCTCTCCTTTAGCAGTCATAGATTTCAGTAGCTTTTTGTATCCTCTAACAAGAAATGTAATTTTGACACGTGCCTTTTGCTTTGTTGGTTTTGGGTTGTTTGTTTTTTTCAGCTGGGAGTTGTGGTAGTTTTAGGCTATGCCTTTAAAAATTTTTCACAGATCTTGAACAGAAAGTAGTAAATGTAAATAAATCACTATGGGGTGTAAAATGCATAATAATGATAGTCATAAACAATCCCATTAGAAAGATAATGGACTTAAGCTAGTAATGTAAATAATTTCTCTCCTCTTGCTTCTTTGCTCTGGGAAAGATAGTAACTTGCTTCTGCTTGACCTTGGCTTCATTGTTTTGGCTAAGTCTAATGTCTCTCTGCTCCTTTCTTTTGTCCCTTTTATGTACAGTGGGGTAGCAGGGCGGGGCAGGGAGGGAGAAACTATTAGCTTCCCCTGGTCCTTGTGCTGTTCATTAATAGTAATAGCTGTAAGTATTGTAAATACTGTATATTTTGTACAAATTCATTGCACTTCATTGCAGATTGTAGTTTTGCTTGTAAATACAGATTTCATTTGCTTCCAGCTGAGCTGGGCTGGCAAATTTAATGTTGGGGGGGTGGAATTTTCAACCTACCGCAGGAGTACAGTATTTCTTCAGGCCTGGTAATGCTAGTTCATAATTTCCTAACTCACTGAAAACAATTCTATGCTTCAGAATTGGAGTTTAAAAGTTTGTTTCTCCTGAACGTCTGCTTTTTATTAAGCACCCTTGGTTACAGATTCAGAATGAGGATCATGTGGATTTTTGTCAGTAATCTTCACCATGTCTTGAAAATTTCATCTTTTACACTGATCAACTCTCTCAGTGTGTGTGTGTGTGCACATACACATTTAAAATTTTTCTCTACTGCTGGTATCAGATACTCTCAAGGATTCAGACAGGAATAAACAGACCTCATAACAAAGATGCCCATCCTTTAGCAGCTTGTTCAGACTGCCTTAGTGGTTTGTTGTGCAACATGAGTTGCTTGGAGTTCCTGGTGGGATTAAAATTAAACCTGAACCACAGTTCTTGCTGTCAGACTAGGAACAAATTCTGTACCCATTCTCTATGTCAGTTATGCATCTGGTATTTTTGTTGGTTTCTTGTTTTAATTTCTGTCACTTTCTTTTTACCTTAATGTTTTCCACAGATTCCTCTGACCTTTAACTATACCTGTCTCATTCTTCTGTAATCTTGTGAGTTTTGTTTTTAATACCTAATAGTTTTCTTCCAACTACTTATTCTTTTTTATAAGCTCTGTTTTTCTTAAAGTGATAATCTTGCACATCAATGGATTAATTTTTCTTTATAACAGCTTAGTTCGATTATAAACTCAAACAACCATCTTGCTTCTCTTGTGATATTTCCTGGGTATTCTCCATGATTAGAGACTGATAAATTTTGTATGCTGAACTTTAGAAAACATTGCAAAACACTGAAGAAAAAAAACTAATTCTTTTTTTCCCTATTAATTTATTTTTTAAAGTCAGTGGACTTTGTATAATGTGATGTGGCATTAGACTTAATAATGATTTATTCTCCAGTTCCATCTGCATATCTGATGTAATTATTCTCCTAAAAAGGGTAGCAAAGGAGATACCATCTTAACAAGTTAAGTTTTAACTTGCACAAGAAACATTTTTCCCTCACTGCCCTTTAAATAGCTATTTCACACACCCTGATGCACAGCAGGGGAATGCCATTTGCCATCCCATAGCAAAATGAATCTGTACTCCTGCATATATAAAACTGGTCCAAGTGAGAATTAGCTTTGGGTTGTATTGTGTTTCTTATACTAATATAATATCGTTCTAGTGCTTGCCCCTGATTAAAGAAATACATAAATAAATAATTTATAATTTAATTAATAAAGTATAATATGCAAAGCACAGTAATTTCAAACAGCTTGTAATGTCTCTAATGTACTTTCAATTTTTTATTTTACATAAGGGCTATATTCATTATGTGGTTATGATAAACATACTAATGAATTTTATTACGGGAACAAATTTAAACATGTAAATGAGATCAAATAGTATTAAAATGCAAACGATGGTGAAACTTAGACTAACCTTGCCAACATACATGAAGGGATGTTACAAAAAGGACTCTAGGAAGCTGCATACTTGATGGAAAGTCACTACAGTCATTTTACAAAGTCACTGAACACAACAATTTGTGAACTCTTCATTTTAGTGTTGTATAAACTCTCCTGAGAAAGAAAGTTAACTAGAATCCTGGGTTTGCACGTAACTTTGTGTGACAATTAAAATTCCTTTTCTTGTTCCAGTGAACAGTAATCTGTGCATAATTACATTCAAATGAGATATTAGCATTTTTTGTGCTTACTCTTTGTTAATTGCAGAGTTCACTCACCATGGTGATGCTTCTGATAGAATCAAGCAACCTTATTGACCTGATGCTGCAAGGCATGTTTGGAAATTCTGCTGTATTCTTATTTTTCTTTCTTTCTTCCCCTCCCACCCCCCCTGCCCCAGATTATTTTTTTTTTATTTTTAATTTTTAATTTTTATTTTGGCATTTTGAGGAGTCCTACTGCTTTTATTACATTCATGACACTTTTGTTAATAAATCATTGCAAAGTTAATGAAAATTGCATTCAGGCATATCCAAAATAATTGTGTCCTTTGTCATGCTAATAAATTGAAAGATGTTGATCCAATGGGTGAATGCATGCCCATTATGGTGAAGTTTGTGATATGTGTGCCTGTTGCACTTGTACTTTCTGGCTTGGCATATTATTCCGTGTAGAAATGTGTATGGGGAAAACAAAACTCAGTGTTTTGTTTCAAAAGTTATGCAACCTGCCTCCTAATTATGTTGGAAAGTGGGGAAGGATTGAAATGTTTATATTAAGATGTACAGTTACAGTTTTATCTGCAGGAGCTGGCAACTGCCTTTTATCAGAATATATTGTGTGATGAAAACAATTAAATATCTCTTTCTTCTTGACTTTTGAACCTTTGTGCTTATCAAACCCAGATGATAAAAGACATGACAAAACCCAACAACAACAAAAAAACCAACATACCCTAAACTGCACTTGCATATAAAGCTGTGGTGCATGTGAACAGAAATAATCTAATAGTTGTGACAGGCTTTTCTGAAAAGGAGAGAGATGGCATTTTTTATTTTACTTTCTATTCTGGATATAAAGCTGGACTAGTAAAATGCATGTGAGATTAAATTCTGCATTTATTTTCATTGTGGTTTTTAGTAGTGACTTCAGAGTTTTAATCAATTAGAAGTACCACATTGATAAAAATTGCTGCAGATTTTTTTGTGTGGGATGCATTTTTATATCTTATAGTATAACTAAAACAAAAAGGATGGAGAGAAACTGTTAATGAAATGCTTATCTAGAAAAATCATGCAAATTTAGACTGGAAAAACTGTTAATACTCTAAAAATATATGTAATTCTAGTCAGGAGTACTTAATTTATGCACTGGGGCATCGTGCTGGCTTTAGGTGGGTATTTATTATGCTCCTCAATCAAAATGCATAGTTTCTGTAACAACTGCCACATCAGTTGTAACATGGTGTGCTGTTGAAATAGTGGATGTCTAAAAGGACAGGGTTTTTTTCTTTTTTTTATTATTTTTTTTTTCAAGTTAGCAATGATTTAAAGCACATCTAATCAGCATAAGGATATCCAGTGTCTTAAAACAGTATGTACACAATTGTGAGATTTAACATTTTCAACTCCTCACTTTACTTTGCTCCTAAAGTAGAGGAAACTCCTTTATACACAAGAAGCCCATTGACTTCAGTGGAGGTATGCACACATAATGAGGGTGAAAATTGGCTAAGAAAAGTCTGTACATTTTTGAGGCTTAAAAGACACCTTTCAAAATGACCTTGGAAAAAGAGTATGGCGTGAGGAGAAGAGGTACATCTAGCAGTGTTGGCAGCATCCTTGGAGAATTATCACTTAGGTAAAATCTATGACTTCTCAAAGTTGAAAAGAAACTTTCCCTAAGAGCAATAATCACCAACTGTGTGATTTTTCTCTGAAGATAACAAGTACTGTATGCGTGTCACAGTACTGACCAAGTCAGATCATCTGCCAAATTTAGCTTGAGGGGTTTAGATCAGTGAATACTGATATACAAAGTGAAGTTTTCCCACCTGGACTCCTTGCAACTCGCTGGAGTGAAGACTGACTCAATTCAAAAGGTAGAAATATGTTCCCCTCCTTCAGTATTTGCATCTGAGCTAATTCTGTGTTGTTCTCCCAGCCACTGCAATGTTGCCTGGTATATTGCTGCTGAGCTCCATTCCTGCTTTGTACACATGGAATGAGTATTGCAAGATGCACTGCTTAGACCTCGTCACAGCAATTCTGTGTGATCCCGACCTAATTACAGGATCCCTGTGGTAGCACAAGGTAAATCAGTATGCCAGCCTTTCCTGTGTTAGCATGATTCCTAGATAGAGTTTCACCATGGTGATCCTTGCTGAAAAACAGCAAATCCCTGCCATTTCTGCTTTTAAGGCAGTACTAACACTTCTGCAGACAGTGCTGTAATGTGTATCCTGAGTGTTCACTGAGTCTGAAAGAAGTGACAGTAAAATCCTCACCAAAGTATAAAAAGGTTACTGCAATCCACTTATGGCTGGAGCCTGAGTTTCCCTGAGTGTCTTCTTGTTTATTCACTTGCTCTTTAATACTTAGGCAATTCTCATTAGAAAGTTGCTACTGGCTGTTTTATGGTGACTGAGTTTTTAGCGCTATCAGTTATACTTCATTGCAGGGGTTCCAGTGAAGTGTCTGTTTATTGCCAGTTGTTTGTTGAGTCACTTCACCCTTACAACTCTGCCCACCAAGGCATTTTAAACTGGCATGATGGGTTGCAAGTGGCTGGCTGGTCAATATGCATATTTGACTATCTAGTGGTTGACTCTGTTTCTTTGGATTAGATCATTCTGCATCCACTGCCCTTATCCCACACACACAAAAAAAATCTTAAAAACAAACAAATAAAACCCCAAACTAATATAAACAAACAAACCCAGGCCAAAACCATCTGCCTTCTCAGGAGGACAGTTGTCCAGAAGACAACCTATCCTGCTATTAAAAATTGAGGAGAAGAAGATGTTAAGTACCTCTGCCTTTTCCTCATCTTTAGTTACAATATTCCCCTCTATGTCCACTAAGTAGTGGAGGTTGTCCTTGCCCTTCCTCTTGCCATTAATATATTTGTAAAAGCGTTTTTTGTTGTCCTTCACAGCAGTGGCCAGTCTAAGCTCTAAATGGGCTTTTGCCTCTCTAATTTGTTTCCTACATGACCTAGCAACATTCTGAAACATTTCATGGGTTACCTCACCTTCCTTCCAAAGAAGATACACCCTCTTTTTTTCCCTTAATTCACCCAGAAGTTCATTGCCCATCCAGGCTGGCCTTCTACCCCAGCAGCTCATCTTCTGGCACATTGGCACAGCCTGTTCCTGCACCTTCAGGATTTCTTTCTTAAAGTAGGTCCAGCTCTCCTGGACCTCTTTGTTTTAAAGGGCTTTTTCCCAAGGTACCTTCTGGGTTAGTTCCATAAGTAACCTGAAGTCTGCCCTCTGGAAATCCAGAGTGGAGGTTTTGTTGCTGCCCCTCTTATCTTGACTGCATACCGAAAACTCAATTATCTCATGGTCACTGGACCCCAGGCAGCCTCCAACCACCACATCTCCCACCAGCCCTTCTCTATTGGTAAAAAGAAGGTCAAGCAAAGCCTTACCCCTGGTAGGCTCACACAGCAGCTGGGATAAGAAGCTATCCTCCATGCACTCTTAAGAACCTTCTAGACTGCCTCCTCTCTGCTGTGTTAAGTTCCCAACAGATATCAGGCAGGTTAAAATCACCCGTAAGAACATGGTCTGGTGATCTTGAGACAGCCTCTAACTGCCTATAAAATAATTCATCAACCTCTTCATCCTGATTGGGTGGTCTATAACAGACTCCAACCAGGATGTCAGCCTTGTTGGCCTTCCCTCTAATTCTCACCCACAGGCACTCAACTTGATCATCCCTGATCTCTAGCTCCAGGCTGTCTAGAGCCTCCCTGATGCACAGAGCCACCCCTCCAGCTCTTCTCCCTCATCTGTCTCTCCTGAAGAGCCTGTAGCCATCGATTACAGTGTTCCTGTCATGTGAGTCATCCCACCACATTTCTGTCATGGCAACTACATCATAACTTTCCTGCTGTAACAAGGCTTCCAGCTCCTCTTGTTTGTTACCCATGCTGCATGCATTAGTATACATGCACTTCATCTGGGCTGCTGGTTTCACCCCCGACTCCAGCTTACCACCCTCAGACTCCTGTCTGGGGGGACTGGTTTCATCCCCTTCCCCCTTCAAATCTAGTTTACAGCCCTGTCAATGAGACCTGCCAACTCCCTTCCTAGAACCCTTTTCCCTCTGGGGGATAGGGTGTTCTCATGTGCTAAGATTTTTCTCCTCCTCTGGGATGGATGTACTCCATCTGTTACTAGTGAACCTGCTGCCACAGAAAGTTCCCCAAGATCAAAAAACCCAAAATTCTGTTGGTGGCAGCAGCCTCTGAGCCACTTGTTAATTACACCTGCTTTCCTGTTCCTTTCAGTCTTTCTTCCTGCAACTAAGGGTATTGATGAAAAAATTACCTGTGCCCCTGACCCCTCAACCAGTTCTCCCAGAGTCTCAATGTCCTTTTTGATTGCTTTAGGACCTCTGGTTTCAACCTCATCGCTCCCTACCTGCATAACTATCAAGGGATAGTAATCAGAGGACTGTACCAGACTAGGCAGCCTTCTGGTAACATCTCTGACCCAGGCCCCAGGGAGGCAGCAGACTTCCCTGTGGGAAGGATCTGGCTGACATATGGGGCCCTCTGTTCCCCTCAGGAGGGAGTCACCAATAGCAATTCCCCTCCTCTTTTTTTTTTTTTTTAAGGGAACAAGTCCTGATGTGGAGGGCAAGCTGTTTGGCTTTAGGCAACACCTCAGATGGTGTGTCTTCTGTCTTCTCCTTCACCTCACCCTCAACTTCCAGTGCCCTATACTTGTTTTGCAAGGGCAGCTGGGAAGGTGAGGGGAGCCGTGAGGGTTTTACTTTGCGTTTCCTAGCAGGGACCTGTATCCATTTCCTGCTGCATCTTGGGTCACCTCCCTCTGCTAGGGGAGCCTGCAGAGCCTGGTTCCTCAACTCCAACTCTCTTTCACATTCCCTTACAGTTCTAAGTCTAGCAACTCCTTCCTTCAGTTCAGCCACTAGATTAAGCAGATAATCGAGCTGCTCACACCTAATGCAGGTGTTATCTCCACGGCCCTCCATTTCTAGTGCCAGGCTCCAGCACTCTCTGCAGCCAGTTGCCTGGACACATGCCTGCTTAAGTTCTTCCTCAGTCTGGGTCAACACGGATCTTTTGAAAACAGCTTTGTGGCGAGTTACCACCATCCCTATCCCTGGCCATGGGACCTAACTGGAGAACAATTCAGCAACGAGCTCACATGTCTCAGCACCGCCCTCCCTCTGGTGAAATCACTACCGCTGCAGCGGTCTCTGCTGATGCCACGCTGGCTTCTGAGGAGAGAAATAACTGGCTCAGCGGGGTGGGGGACCTGCCGGTGTGCATGGTGAGCTGCCCCGGTCCTGCTTTGGTGCACTGCAGTTACAGATCAACTTCTTCTGAGCTAGATTGACTTACTCTGAGCTAGTAGTGAAATCCCAGTATCTCTAATGAATAGTACAACATGAACATGTATCAGTTTGCTATGAATTTAACAACCTGAGGGTTGACTGAGCCTGTCATGACCAAGTGAATGTCTGTCTGGCTCAGAGCAAGCCATGTCGGTAATCTTTAGTGTGGAGTCCTCATGCAGTGATAGGGAAGGGGCAGACAAGACGAGGCTCCTTTCTGAGGCATTTGGGGGCACTCTGTGGGAAAGCCACTGAAGTACTGTCCTCACTAGTCAAGGTCACTGAGTCTTGTTGATAAGCATAAAGCTTGTCAGATGGCATCAGCACATCCTGCTGAGAACTTCCACAGCAGGGGTAGCTTGGGTCGGGAGAAAGGAGATCTGATGAACAGGGAACTTTTGAGTGAGAGATGGTAGCATTTTTATTTTCTCAATGGATGCAAGAAAACAAGAAGCCATCCTATGCTGAAAGTGGAGAGTCAGAGCCCCCAGTAAAGTTGAAATGGTTACAGTCTCATATGGCTGAGTCACATGCTCTCAGTTCTGACTGTGAATAAAGTCCAAAATATTTTTTTGCACTCATAGAAAGTAAGAGACAATTCATCAGAACTTACAAGAACTGTAGCATACAATGCATGCTTGTTTTGTAATTTCAACCTTAATTCATCATACGTACAAGTTACTCACAAACTAATTGGTTTCAAAAGGTTTCCACCTCTCCTTTTATTATAAGTACCCAGCCTCTCTGTGTCCTTGATTTAATAGTGTCTGATTCCCTGGAAATCTATCCACTAAAATAACTCCTGTGTTGCTCTTGGAGGAAGCTCAAGACTATCATAAAAATAATAAGACTAAATATCAGTTATTTTAAAATTAAATAGATAACATTGGTAAATAACCCCACCAGATCTTTGATGCTCTATTTAGAGGAGTAAAGAAGCTGGGTGTTTTACAAATGGATATACTCTAAAGAACTGTAATATTTTGAGACTTTTTAAGAAAGATTTTTGCTTGTTTGCTTTGCATGGATATTTCTAAAGTTTAAGAGAACAAGATATTGATTTTGTCAAATTAAAAAAAAAAAATCCTATTCTTCTCCTACATAAAATGCGCTAACATTTTGTACATCTGAAGAAAGATATTACCCAGAAAACTTGTCTTCCTAGAAGATGTACATATGCATAGATTCACTCTAATGTGCATCCCTCTTTTTTCACAAGCTTCTGTCCTTACTCCGGTGTACACACACAGCAGTTTAATATTCTTTCTAAAATGTAATTGTATTTTCCTGGTAGGGTAACATCTTTTGGATCCTAGCTCATACGACTATAATCAAAGTCAATTCCTCCTAGATTGTATGGCACCTTGTAATTCAGTTTATATCAGAGGAAGTGTCATTGAAAGGCAGAAATATAATGTAGAGTGGTAGTATTCCTTAGAGGCATTGCTTTCAAATTAATACAGATCTAAGTCTCTAATACATGATCCTTTGCTATATTGACTTGTTGAAACCAGACATTTGTATCCCTACTTTGGTCTTTATTCTTTCAGTCACATGAATATGGGAGGGAAGATGGTATTATTTTCCTTCAGTCCCTCCTGCACACTTTTAGACTACTCTGAGCATGGGGAGGAAGTTTGAAGTTTGACCTTTTAGTCCCAGACAGCAAAATAGTTACAGACCAAATAAGTACAGACCTACTTGGTGGTAGCTGAGATTTCTCTCTGGATCTCAATATATATGCAGAGGTCACAGATTGCTGGTCCTGGCTGCTTGAGTTGGGAGGTAAACCAACAGTAGAGCAATACCTCAGAGGACGTCCTATTTTTTATTTACAATTAGCCATGGCACCATTTTTTTCCCCACTGGATGGCATGGTACAGGCATCCTGATTGGTTGCAAAATAACAGCAATGCTAAACTGGAATTTTTGTGTCATTTCATGCTTGCTGTTGAAAGTTTACTAATTGTACGCTTGTTTCAGTGAGGTTCTAAAAATGTTGTGCATATGCTGCTGTCTTATGGGTCACCTGCAATAACCCTGATGCTATTCTGCATATCTTGGTACAGGCAAATTACAAAAGTTGCATGATATTTTATTTGGATTGACATGTCGTTTTCACTTTAAAAGTACAATTTGAAAGCTACATAAAAGGGAAAAAAACCCACCGCTGTTTTTGGTGTAGGCATCTCTTCTGGTTTTCTTTCAGATTTGTCTCCAATCAACATATTAATATCTGTAATTAAAATATGAAAGATCATAAACTATATTCCAAAGGTTAGTTACATAGATTTTTAACATTTTTGTATAATCTCTTGATATTACTGTAGCACGTGCATTTATTTTATGTACTCTGACATCCATGTTATGTTATGTTTGCTCAGCTGTTTTACTAGTAGTCAAAATTAAAAGTTGGTTGTATTTTGGTTTTGGGTGGGTGGTTTTTTTTAATATTTTCATTTGTTTGTGGTTTGTTCACTCATTTTTTCAGCCTTTTCACTGCAAGGTCTGCCCAGCTCAAAGAAAATGAAGCTGTCTGCTATCAGCTTATACGTCATCACTAACAATAAACATGCCAAGTTCAGAACCTGTATTTTGTTTTCTGACTATTGCTGATAGCAGAAAAAAAGACAGCCTGATTTTCATTTACAGAGTTGACCCCACAGGGCTGGGAGCAAGGGATAAAAATGAAATTTGACTTGAAATAAACTGAGGAAACATGACATAGGAGTCAGAGAAGGATTATATATTCATCCCTGAGGTGTAATTTTTAACAAACCATCTTCTTTCACTTGAGGAAATTCTAAATAAAACACTGCAGAGATTCTCGTAGCTGTCCAGTTGGCAAGGGCTAATACATCTGACTCTGAATTATGCATTATCCATTGTGGTTTTACCCTTTTTCCTCTTTTATTCTTTTGTTTTGTTTTGTTTTAAATTCCCACCCCACCCCACCCCCCCTTTGGTAACTGTTTCTTTTGCACATCTTGAGGATAGCTATAAAAACATACAGTTTTTTAAATATGGAAATTCAGAGTTCCTTAATCTGTTGCTCACATAACTCATTCTGAGAGCAATTTATAATCATGTGTGAACTTGGCTTTTAAGAAACTGTTTAATTTACTTCATCCAACATACATTCACATAAGAAGTCCCTCTTTGTGCTTGTTCTAAGACCAAGCACTAGACTGGAAGGACTATTTCCTTCTGTCCCAGTTACACTGTGTTCTTTTTGCTTTATTCTTCTATCACTGTGTATGTTATCTGTTATTTCTTTTCCCACTGCTGGTGCATGTTAAAGATTGGGGAAATGTTATAGAAAGCCTTGATTCAGGCACAGTTTCAATCCAGAGCTGTGTGCAGGGGAATGTATATAAGTGATGTTTCTTGCCTACCCTTCTACTTTGTGAAGCCTATTGCGAAGCGAGACTGGAAGCTTCTGCCATCGTTCTACTTTTGGACACTGCTGGAGTTCCTTTCTGAGAGTGTTTGGGGAAACGATGAATAGTTTTATAAGAACAAAATTTGGCCCTAAATCTAAAAGCGCTGTAACCCTGTTCGGGAAGTTATACCAACTGTTCTATAAATCAGCCAGCAATGTGCTGTCAGTGCTGAATTTTACTTTTAAAGCATAAGTCCAAAACAGAGGCAGAATTCAAAGAATTCAAGAAGCAGAAGTTTCGCTTGAGTTTTCTAATGCGGTTTATGAGAATGGTCTGTGCTGCATGCCACCAGAAGATACAGCAGTTATCCCTTCTGTGTTCTGCCTTTGCCTCCTTGATATGTCTACTCGTGCTTTCTGCCCTTAGCAGAAAGATAGGCTTTCCTATGCTTACAGCATGCTGAGTTAAGCCTGTTCAAATTTGCTCAAGAAGAAAAGCCAGTGCAGGCACTTCTCACAGCAGTAACAAGGCAGTAGGTAAGGCAGAGGTCTCTGAACAGCACAGTCAGGTCACAAGCTTTCCATCCCACCCGATTCCCAAGCAAGCTCTGGCAACAGGAGAGAGCTTGCCCATTAATCTAATGCCTACTGCAGTTGGCAGTCATTTTCGGAAACCAAACAGGGTGCTGAAGTGCTGCTGTTTGCTACAGTAGGTGGCCTCTTGGGCCTTGGCAAATCTTAGGCACTGAGTTAGCAGACTTTCTGATAACGGACTTTCTGATACGGGAGTTTATATCAGGTGAATATGAACTCTCTGGAATGCTTTTCAGCAAACTTGCTATTAAAATGACACTGCCAGCTGTAATCTTCTTGGTTTTCATTTTCATGTTAGTGCCAAAAAGTTGACAAAGTCCAGATTGTAGCTTTAGAACTGCCAGGCAAACTAATCCTGTATAATTTTGTGTGAGTATAGGAGTGCTTCGTAGTTAAGAGATGATACTTGACATCTCTTAGCTCTATTCTGTTTTATTAAAGAAAACTCCTTAAATTTAATTGAAGGCAAACAGATCTTAATTGTCATGTAGAAGCATTTACATGCTAGGATACTGTTAGTTATTGAAGTGATAAGAGGAATTTCAGTGCAATTATGGTTGAGAGCAATAGAGAATGGTGATATTTTTTATTTAACTTTCTCCTATATTACAATCATTGTACTTACACATTTTTGTAGGCATTTTGAAACCTCAGGCTCCTAGACTGTAACTCTTCATTTGCTGAGCTAGCCTAATGCTATATATCTATGCCAATAAATATGAACAAAAAAAAATTCATTATGCCAAACCAGTGTTTCTGTTTTAGTGCCAGTGTTTTTCTGAATGGTGTGGTGTTGATGTTTGAGTGGTGGAGGAAAAATTATTAATGCTTACTACTGCAAAATTTATAAATACTTAATTCCTCTAAGTGTAAGATAGTGTTAGCCATTTCAGGAGGTCAGTAAGAATATTCTTTTAAACTTATTTTTCCTTTCCATTAATCTGGACACCTTGCAGAAATGTCCCTTTTCTGCCATGAATGTAATGTGAAACATTTTACTTCTGTCTTCAGTTGTTTATTTTACTAAACAACAGTTGTTTGCTGATCTAAACCAAACCAAACTTGTGGAACAAAAAGCTGCTGTCTTTGGAAGTAGGCATCTACTAACATTTTTCGGTAGGAAGAATATTCTGCATCAAAACCATGAAGGAACCAGTAATTACTTTAGCATTAAGTTTATTTTACTAAATACATACTTTAGTTCCAGTCATATCACTTAAGCACAAGACCTCATGAGTTTCTCCACAGATATGCAGCAAGAGGCCCTTTATAAGAATATCTGATAAATTAATGTAATTTTTTTCATATTGGCAAAAGCTGGAGGCAGAGATTTGTTGTTACAATGTTTTATCTTGACTTTGTGACAGATTGATGCAGAAGACGGTTACTCTGATTTTCCAGAATGTGTGTAGAAGTGGCAGCAAGTTGGCTGTGGCTGGGAGAGTATCTGTGCACAGCACCTTTGTTTTACATGTCTGATCTATAATCTTAGCTCATGCAAGGCACATTGAAGAGCAATGAAGTTAGTAAACAGACTCATTGTGTTTGGAGATTATATTATATAGCGTGGCTGGAGTGAGGAGGGATTTAAAGCCATGTGCCAATTTCTTGGCTGCGGCTCCAGCTGCCATGCTTTGTTTCATCACTGCTGACATGGTAGAAAAAGAGACCTTGGGAGTTTTACAGTGAAGGTGTTACTTGCAATCTAACAGAACTTTTGGAAAGATATAAAATATGACTGATAGCAGAAACTCATGTTGGTGCTGATAAAGATGACTGGTGGTTGGTTTTCTTTTTTTTTTTTTAATAGTGTGCAGTTTTATCATTTAGATCAGTTGTTGCTTCCTCTTAATGCAAATCTCTAAGACTATCAGTTTCTCCCAAACTGAAATTGCCTAAACTATACAACAACGAGATAGATACCAGTAAGCATGCATAAGTATCTGGGAAAATGTTAACATTTGCCCTACCAAATAACTTCTGGTAGTGTTTAGTCTTTATACATGACGTATCCGTGATGTAGGATAAACATCATACATTTCCTGAAAGAACTGTAGCTAAATCTGGTAAAGGAGATTGCCATATTTGTAAAATATATGATTATATGTCATATGTGTTGGCACAGTATGACATGGTGAAAATGTATCATGAGATAGGTAATGGATATTTCACGTGTGACTCAAGAAGTATCTTCGAACTGTTCACAGTCATCATTGTGGCATTGCAGTTTTTGATGTGCATCCATGGTGAGCAGTTCCTGTTTGAGGTCACATGTCTTCAGCCATAGAAAATCAGCTAGCCACATCCCTGGGTGAGATCCCTGGTAAGAAAGTAGCAACTAAAAAGGGAGGAGAAAATTCAGCTCAAGAAAAAGGGTTTATAACAAATCCAAAAGAGATCTGTGCTTCTGTGGAGAAGTGAGACTTTTTAAGTATCAGCCACTTCACTGAATGTGCCTAATCTAGGACACAGACTCCATTCTATTGTGAGCTCAGCCAGTCTGTACTGCATGGTGACAGGAGTCCAACTCTATCTTGAAATGCAGCATGAAGTAGTGGATGTTAAGGGTTAACCTTTAAATGTTCATAATCTTGACAGTGAAATCTGTTAATACACATATGGTTGATTAAGCTGCCACCTGCATTCTGGTATTAGAAGATATCTTTTTGATTTTTGTACTACTAATTTTTGAGTAATGTTACTGTCCCAATGTAAAATTGTCTCAAAACCAAAAAGTACAGTTTGAGGTTTTTTGTGGTTTGTTTGGTTTGGGTTTTGGTGGTGGTTTGTTTGTTTGTTTTTTTCCCAGGGTTTTGTTTGGGTTTTTTTTGTTTCTTTCATCTGGTTTTGTGGGGGTTTGTTTTGTTTTGTGTCATTTGTGTTGGGTTTTTTTTTTTCATGTTTGCTTGGGGTTTTCTTTTGTTTGTTTGTTTGTCCTTCTAGTGGTCTTTAAACATCTGCTTTGCTGTTTATATGCTACTAGCTTGTAGACGTATCGGTGAGCGTTTATCCACATTGCCCTTGACCTTGACTATCACATAATTTCAAAACTTTAAAATGGACAAAAATTGCATGTTTCTTTATTTGTCAGAATGAGATTGTTTTGACTCTTATTTCTCAATCTTTTATTCTAATATTTTTTCACACTGTTTCTCACTGACCTCCAACTACAAAATGGCAAAGGGCCATAGTGAATTAGGATGTGATACTTCTCTTGTTGGTGCTGCATCTTGTGTGAAATATGTAAATGCTGCCACTGAGAGACTTTCCATGACCATTATTTATTGCATTGTGATAACAAAGTTGCTTTCTTAAATCTTAAAACAAATGTGCATTTTTGGAGAGTTTGGAAATTACTGTGGAACATGCCTCTACAATATTGCTTGTTCATACTGTCTCATTTTAACAACTAGCTTAAGTATGTAAAGTCAGGATCTGAGCTGTTTATACAGTCAACAGAGCATCCACAGAGGTCTATGGAGTGTCCAGCTGGGACCCTACTTATTTTTATTGATCACATAGGAAACCTACCCATGCTAAGGTAAATGATGTGAATATAGATAAGCCCTCAAACTTACAAAAAGGCCACAAGGTTAGTGTTAAATCCTTTTTCTCTCTCACTGAAGTTGGGGGAAGCAGGACCAAAACTAAAGACATGATACTTATTTGACACATATATGCACTAGGTAGGTACAACTTTATTGCATTCAGTCTTATTTAGCATAATAGAAGTTGGTACAAACCAGTTAGTTGCAGAAGGCAAATATCAAACATAGGTGACAACACAAGGTAAACATTTTTCTTCTGAGGAGGAAAGATTTGTTTTAAATTTTATTTTCTTTGTTGTGGTACCAGTTTTGACATATTACTAATACACATCAGAATTAGTGCTGGTAATGCAAGCCATTTAATTAGGTTGTTCGGGGTGTGTGTGTTTGTTTGTTTGTTTGTTTGTTTTCTTTTTTTCTGAGCATGTCTTCAACATGGGCAATGCAATCGAAGATGAGCATAACAGAGAGAAACTGAAGTTGTGAGTTCATTTCATAATGGAGTTCGAATAGTGATGTGGCAACAGTTTCAGTGCTTATTTGAATATTCAGTGGTTAAAGATACAGCTCATTCTGGAGTACATCTAGGCCATGGGAAGAGCTTAAAGGTGACAAGATAGCATTCTAGAGAGTGAACTAAGGTGATGGCCTTGCTGTTTTTCTCTTCTGCCAGGCTGTTCCACTTGCTTAGTGTGTACAAAGTCCTACTGCTTGATCCTACTTGCTTCAGGAGACTACAAACTTTCAGGTAGAGCAGACCTCTGTTGTCCTTCCTTTTAAGCATTCAATAATCTTTTGCCTTAAGTACTTCTGTTATTTGGAAGTATTTCTGTTACATGGAAAGTGGATGGAAACTGTTATGTTTCCAGAGGTCAGATGCAACACAGATGTGGAGTTCATGTTCACACCTTACTAGGCCTCTAGTTCTGTGTCTTCAGGACTCAGTCTGAAGAGGAGCGGGAGATGGAAATAAGAGGAAATGAGAAGTTCACATTTTAATTCTCTGTAGGAGTAAAAATATTTCATTTTTATTTTTTCTTTAATGCCTATTAAACTTATAACTGTGAGTACTTGGATTAAAAATTATATGTAATGACTATTTTAGACAATGTCCTTAGGGTGTCTTTATAACTCTGTGATTGCTTGCTCTCTCAAGAGGCACTAGTACATCTTAAAATGGAAGCCAAGGTGTCTGGATAGCTGCTTAATAAATGTTATTAAAAGCATGGAATCCCTGAACTGGAGTCTTCTTTATTCAATGATATTTCTGTATTAAGTATGGAACTATGGTAAAAATGCCCTTTTAAAGCGTATGATAGATAGTAAGAATTAATTGGTCTTCAAATGTACTTTTCATCTACAACCTGGTTTATGCATATATGATAATGCTCATAGGAGAAAGACGAGGGCCCACAGGAAAGCACAGTTTGTTAGACAAACTGTGGAGGAGGCATGGCATGTTCCCTTAAGCTGGCTTATCCCTGGAACTTGTGGGGAAACTCATGTCCATCTCCTTGATAAAATATCTACACTCTGCTTCCCAGCACGTGAGCTATAGTTTCCTGAGAAGACATTCATTTTTTTCCATGTCATGCTGCAAAAAGGGGTAACATGGAGCCCAGAGGTCATAATTTGCTGAAAGAATTTCATCCATCTGGGAAAAGAGCTAAGTCACTGCCTCCTGTTTTTGTCTTCAGCGCTATTATTAATCAGATACCAAAAGAATCTTGGATGAAATTCAAGGGAAAAGGAAGAAAAGCTACAGCATTGCTGTATCTCCTTGTGACTTCCAGTAGGATTTCCACTGCATTTTTCTCTATCCTAAATGTTCTGTTGAATGTTAACTCCTAGTTCTCACAATTTTCTCCAATAGGTGTGGTTTTTGTTTTGTTTTGTTTTCCTGAAACTAACCAAAGGAGTGGATATTGTTTCCTCTATAGAGTTTATTACTTGAAAAAAAAAAAAAAAAAGAGAGAGACTTTTTCATATGTTGTTGCCTCTGTAGAATCACTTGGCAGAAACACCAGGATGATAGCTTATTTATTTATTTTTGTTACCTGTGAAGTCAGTGGAAATTCTAGCATTGATTTTTCTGAGTGAAACGTAGGCCACTTCTTGGATTTCAGCACAGGCCTGATTCCAGGCTATGTAGCTCAGTACAATACACTAATGCATCTGTGACTTCTTCAGTTCTTTCACCTAATGCTGAATGATAAAGCGCCCTATATCAATACTACCAGTGGTCAGCCATGAAATGTAGTTATCAGCACAGCATGTAAATGTTTGAATGCAGGAATGTGCTTTATTTGTGGCATGTAGTGTGTTCTATAGTGCAGCAAGCATTTAATTGTCTACTTAATTTTGTTTCCTTTTTCTTTACTTATGTTTTACCTTTAAGGGCTCTACTTTTTTCAAAGAAAAGAGTTTCCTGAAGCCTCTACATCTCTCTCTCTCTATGTATATATTTATTTATATAGCTATGTGTATATGCCAACATGCATATATTCTGTAACAAGAAATGCAGACCCTTTGCCTTTTCTGTTTTCTCTTCATTTTTAGACATGTTTTTCTTTTCTGAAGCACTAGTCAATTAGATTCATTGGTGAACATTGTTAATTCAGATTAGAGTGGTCATAGGTGAATTTTTCCAAAACAAACTTAAATTCCTGTATGTGTGCAATTACCTGTAACTTCAGTGGAGGTGGTGTATATTCAGCATCTTAGAAATCAGGTCACTGTTTAAGGGTTTAAATATGAATAATGTGCCTAAGGTTGAAGATTTTGGCTTTAGCGAATTGCCTCAGGTCACAGAGCAAATCAGTGACAGAGTCAGCGTTAGCAGCCAAGTCTTTTCAGTCAGGTACGGTTACTATGCTGTAGCCAACTCATAAATATGTCTGTGCCTCAATGTACATAATTAGTTCAGTCCATTGTGTCTTAGTGCTTACCTCTTCTTCTATACTTCTATAATGTGGCTGAAGGCAACATTGCATTTTCATTAAATCCTCTGCAGCCTCACTGCTTAACTTCAGTCAGGTCACAACATTAAAGCTGAGTCAAATTTTATATGAAGTACACTGAGAAAACAACATCTGCCATCTACTGCTGCTCTTTCCTCCTTTTGTGAACTATTCAACTTTATAAAGAAACTAAGGTATTAATGTTAAAGTTTTGGCATTGGAGTAAAAAAGTATCAGTGAAGTGTGTTGCACTTTCTGCTTTTTACAGAATAGAAACCATAGTGCTTTTGTTACAGGGCAGTATTTAACTACTGGAGGTTATCCCAGTGGCAAGATTGTCCTTATTTGATAATGGTGAAACCTAAGTTTGATGTATTTCCTTCAGTAAAATTGCCATGTGGTAAATAATGTTTTGAGTGTATTTATTACAATCCTAGTTTAAGCAAAATGATTGCTGCAAATAATGTTGCAATGTCCTGACTTAGCTTCATATTTTTTCTTCAAGTGGAGAGAAATGCATTTTGAAGGTGGTTTTTATTGTTAAAGTATTTTTTTGCATTATAAATCTTGCATTTCCAAAAGCAATGATTAGTCTCTGTACTGCAGCTCTAAACAAGAACAAGGTTATTTATGGAATTAAATATCATTATATACATTTAGACTTTTGCTTTTAGGTTGACTGCAGATTATTCCTTTTGAATTTTGGACTAGAAAGGCTTTGGAATGTATGTTTTTGAAGTTATTTCTAAATGCTTTAGCTCCAGTGAAGGAAGAAAGTTCAGTACTTTTCTGTCTTGGGAAAGACAGTTTCATAAGTTACATAAGGCATGCCAGATCTGTATCATTCCAAAACTGCCCAGGAGTGTCATCATCATTTCTTAAATGTGATATAATCTGGAGGGGAAAAAAAAAAGTTTAAGAAATTCTGTAACATTTTAGAGTTTCTGTTTCTCTTTACCACAGTACAAATCAAAGATACCAGGTTGACTTGAGAAAAGGACAGGATTCCTGTGTCTTCCTAGCTCAAGAAAATATATTTACCAATAGTACAAACTTTTTCACACCATCTTAGTGGTTGGATTCAGTGCAGAAAATGGTAAAATGATTGGCTCTTTCCCTTCATTCTCTTCTCAGACTGTTTTCCAGATACTGCCAACTCTTATGTTGTAAGATTTTGTACAGTTTTTATTTTTGCAATGTGGACATCTGTCCAGTGGGAACAGAAATGAGAATTTCGGAGTTTAATGGCAACCTGATAACTCAGTTATGAAAATGCTAATTAAGGCATATTTAAATGAGGCCTTTACAAATGACAGTTTTTTATGACTAAAATCCCTTCCCACTTATAATCTCTTGAAATTAGTGATGTTAAAGATCAACTCTTACATTTGAAAACAAAAAACCTGTAGGACTGAGGAACTGCACACCTATTTCAGTGTCACTGTGGTTCTTTACATTTGCATGTCATGTGTTCTATGCTTTGTAAAAAGTATATTAAGTAAAAGAACACTTTTCAAGGTTCGGTCCTATTTCTGTGTTTGTTAGTATTCATTATTTCTCAGTCACTTAGAACTTTGAAATATTCAAACTCCCAGCAGTCTCTTCATATGGAATATTTATGGCACTGGGAATTCTATCTTTAAATTGTGTAGATCTATGGATCCAGAAGTGTGGGAGAGAGCCACTGTTAGGGGGGAATAAAAAGGGTTCTCTCTTGAGCAGAAGTTGTTGGATCTTTGTAGATGAATAAATACAAGCATTTTTCTACATCTTTTCCATAGTGTGGCTAACAACCTGCTATTGCAGTGTGATTTTTCCAAATTAGACACCATTTCACACTTCTTTCTGCCTGTCAAAGAGGTGTCAGCTTCCAATAGAGACTGATTCCGTGAAAGTTGCTGTAGAGTTTGGAGTCCTCAAACTGGTTCTCAGAGAAAGATTCAAAGTGTGCTGTCCAATCTAGGACATTCACTAGTTCTTTCAGGGTGCCTTGAAAGTACTGAGCCCACCTACTGTATTTTAGTCTGGGTAGGGTCATCTGTATCTTACCAAACTAGGACAAAAATATCTTTGTGTCTCTTCTGCCATCAAAAGCATATGAAAAAAAGAAAAAAAAATAAAAGCCCTCTTGCTTAGTACAATGATTGAAATGGACATGTTTTCTAATAAATAATATTTTTAAAGCTATTAATTGCTTGTTTTCCTACATACCAAGTACTTCTGCAAACCAAATGGGACACAACTGTATAGAACATAGGTTGCAAGTTTTACAGCTGTTCTCTCTATTCCATTTGTCATATTAAAAAATAACTGTACTGGTTATTCCTTCTGTGCAGAATACACTAAAATGGGAGTGAGTCCCAGGGTGTGGGAATCTTTTTGGTTCTGATCAAACTTGTTCCTCTTGCAGAATTTATTTTTTTCTTTCTTGAAAAGTCTTGATGAGTCAAATGAACCTCAATGTATTGCAGCATTATCTGCATGTGATAACATTTTGATGCAGCTTTGATGGCATTCTTATACAGAAACATTATACTGAATTTTATTGCTGTAATTAACGTGGTGAATTCATACTGATGTGACAGATTGCATATAGAAGACAAAGGTGAAATGAGAGTCAAAGGAATGGAAGCTGAAACTAAACAAACTCAAGCTAGAAATAAATAGCAAGTTTTAAAGAAATTTCCTAAAACTATTTATGAGTGAATTAATTATTTTCTTTCACCAGAATGAATTAAGAATAAATAGCTTTCTAAAATGTCTGCTCAAATATAGATGCTAAAGAGTGAGGTTTTGTGGCTCATGACATACAGATGTCACAGAAGCTGATGCTGCTTCTGATCTTAAACATTTTTGACTGCTCAGCAATCTGCGGTTTATGTGCATGCACAGCTTTTGGTAGAGAGATCCACCCAGGACCAAACCAGCATTAAAGTTTTTAAAGAACATTTTCAGACCTTTTCACAGTTCCCTTTCATCTAGAAACAGAAGCATACATTGGGTGAATGCATATGCATAGCATAGACAACCCTCATATTTGTTTGAGACTTCAATGTGATAACAATATTAAACTGTGATCGTTAGCAATCAATGAGATTAGATATTTAAGTCATTGTTGTCATCAGTTTGGAAAATCAGCACAAGTGGGGTTTTTGTATTACAGTAAAACAAAATGTATGAGTAGATTAAATAAGGAAAAGGCATTAGCAAGCAGCAATTAGTTTGTGTATTACTGTCAGTAACAGCAGGAAGGTCTGTGATGTGCATGTGTGTATGTTCACCCATTAAGAACCTAGGGAAAATAAGTGTGTAAAAGTCCTTAGACTATTGTACAGAACTGTTAATGGTGTCAGACCAGAGCTGTGTGAACTATTTTTTATGTAAATATGTTTACAGCATTGAATTTATTCTCTTTTGACCCAAAGTGCATCAGTTTTTCAGTTCATCTCATGCATTTTTATGTTTGGAGTGGCAGCAAAGCCTGGCATGAATCTATAAGAAGTTCCTATTACTGTTCGTCTAACTTGTACCAAGGCCAAACTACTCATGCTCAAAAAGGCTGAAGTGGAAAGTGTAACCAGAAAGATCCAGAGAGAAGTGCTCAGAGGGTTGGGAAGCTCTGATTGGTGATCAAGAAGTTTTTAACCAAAAAGCACTTTATGTAGCATCTTCCATATAGTGATAAACATTCAGCTGTAAAAACTCTCCAGGAATGAAAGGAATGAATTCCCTCTAACAATGTGATGATGTTGTTGTTGTTGTTTTCCCCATATTTTAAGAGCAAACTGCAATTATATGTCTGCCAAAGGGAGGGAGAACATTTAGTCCACGTGTTAGTGTCTTTAGCATTTGATGAAGGGCTTTTAAGGTAACTTAAAAGCTAAGTTGCTCTTGACATTTTGGCCTTCTCTGAACTTAATATATCTGTATTTTTGGAAAGGCTTGATAATAGGAGATGCTTTTTTTCCATCTTCCAATATCTGGCAGGCTTCCTGGGATGTTTTGAAGAACCTTTAATGCACAACTATTGGCTGCAGAATGTGAGTATGGTTATGTAGAGTAGTAAATTAGAGATTGTTTCACCTGACAAAGCCTCTGAAGAGTACAAAATCTTCAGAAAACAATGGATTGTCATTGGTTTATATTTTTGTGGTAGGTTGAGAGAGGGCCTAGCTCTCCCTCCCCCACAGAGAAAGAAAACCACAGCTAGACTCAGTCGGAGAAGCAGACTATATTTACAAGCATATATAGGAAGCAGATTATATATAACACAATATATACAGGTATTTACAATATATATACACAGAAATATACAGCAAAGGAAAATAACACAACAAACGGTCACAATTTTGCCTTCCATCAGCACAGATGAAAAAAATCATCTTATACCTACTTCTCTATGGAACTGGGTCTGTGAAATCATACTGGAATAGCATGCTTCCTACACAGTCCTATTGCCAGCTGGTACAATGACACTGCTGTTGTGGGTGATAAGTGAAAAGAAAGGAAGGATGTGCAGTTCTCAAGACTTATGGGAATTTCACAGCTATATCCTCTCCTGTTACTCATGTTTTTATCCCATACTCAGAAGTGAGTCTGGTAACAGGGGCCTCCTGACTGGAGAACACACTTGTGCAAGTGCCCCCTTCTTTCATTCATCTTGACCTTCATATTGAACTTACAGTTACAGGTGCCTTTGGTTTTTTCATCTTCATCCTGAGGTCATGAGGTCAACTACTCTCAAAAGTCACACAGTAACTTTAGGTACAGAAGACAGCTAATTGTCAGATTGTATCTAATGGTGTGAGTGTGTTACCAGGTTTTTGTGCCCTTGTCTGGCCTAGTTTCTGACAAGCTTTTAGATAAGCATAGATGTGTTGGATTTGTGGTTTAAACACCTCTCTGATGATGGTAAGCCTACCCTGAGACAAAAGGTCTTTGCCAGCTAACACTGTGGGTGGGATTTATATAGTAAAATGGCCAAGCTGAGGAAATATTGCTAAGAAGTGTGGTAACATCTAAGGTTTCGAATTTATGTACTCATTAGATCTAAGGTAGAAAAGAATGTTAGAAAAACATTCTTCACAGAAAGCGTGATTGCCCATTGGAATGGGCTGCCCAGGGAGGTGGTGGGGTCGACGTCCCTGGAGGTGTTTAAGAAACGACTGGAAAAGACACTTAGTGCCATGGTCTAGTTGATTGGTTGGGGTAGGGTGATTGGTTGATGATCTTGGATATCTCTTCCGACTTGGTTGATTCTGTGATTCTGTGAAGGTAGACTGGTCTGTCCAAAGTAGATGTCTATTAGCTTTCTGGGATAAAGTCCTTTGCTGCAGAGAAGGCCAAGTTTAAGGCAGATTAAATTATCTAGAGATCATCAAAGATGAGAATGAGCCAAATGTCCGCCTTTTTTCTTTATTTTTAATATTTTTTTTTCTTTTCTTGTTTGCTGTGAGGTTTTATTCTTAACAATAGAGCCAGGTGCCAACAGCAAATTATTTGTGTAGCTTATTGTGGAGCTTGCTTGGCATTGCAGCTGCTACTTTGTTTTGGATCACTCTACCTTATGCTAAACTTGCTGGTTTGAAAGCCATGTAGAATGAAGATCATATTGCTGACATCTCAGAGGAAGCTATCTCAAAAATCTTAGGAAATAGCTTCTTCCTTTTGTCTCCTGGTGGTGACTGTTCCTTGCCTTATACTTGCATTAGTTCAGGAATCTTCCACAGTAGAGAGTGGTCTCTTTCAAGCACAAACCACACTGTGAAGTTGACTTAGAATGCAAGCCTTATCCATTAATATCTGTCTCAACAGCTTGAATCAGGTTTCATATAGTGCATAGTCACTAATGCAAGCTTGCTGTGGTCCAACCTGATTAATCCAGTATAAATTAAGTTGCAAATTTTGTTCTGGTATAGATTTTAAAACTCAGCAAGACAACTTCAGATTGGCAAGTTGACCATACATGGTTATGACCTACATGAGTTTTTGTTCCCTTTAAATGCTATATGGTATTTTGTGGTGACCATACACAAACTCTGTCGGCAATAAAGGTGCAGTAGCTACTTAGCAGTTTGCTATGTCTATAAACAAATGTTGTCTCCTTAGTAAACTTGATTACTCTCATGCTTTTCCATAAGGATCTTGTAAAACTTGTCAACACTGTTCAAGAAAAAATGTTACACTGTAACCTTTTGAAATTTCATATAGAGCAAGAACATCTTGACCAGCTATAGCCGCACATTTATTCAAAATAGAATGATCATTATTAAGAAAACAATATCTGTTGGTGGTAACCCTGTTCTGATTTCCTAAATCAGCCCTTCTTTAAAACAGGCTCATTACTGGGGAAATGACTGCTGCTAGTAGGGTATCTAAAGCAACTAGGCACAAGTAGCAGTAAGAATATTATTATTATAGCAGATCCCAGTAGTCCTACTACTGTTAAGGTTCCATCAGTATTTTCATGGGAACGCTCCTCTTTTCTAATATCTTTTTTATTATTACTATTTTTGCATGCCTATAAAATGTGGGCTATACAGGCAACTTGCATGTGAGGTCTGAGGCTGGCAGCATGTGTTTGCTTTGAGTAGCTCTTGAAAAATAATTTGATACCACAAAAGTAATGTCCTTTGGTTCCTGTGATCATGTTAAGGTGCAGATTTTGAATTATCTGGTTTTTATTTTATGAAACAGAAGGTGCTTATAGTACACTAAATCTACCCGTGTTACAATTTTCCTGTGTTTTTGATCTCTGCCTATCTTTCTCATCTGCCTCTCACAAGCTGGGATTCTGTTACTGTATATGTTGAAGGCAGTGGCACAGGCAGATGGATAAATTTGTGACCCTGCTGATATCAACTGAGTTTTACTGTCAATGTCACTGGACATCAGGATTTTCCTCTGCTGAGGAAGGCTATTATTAATAAAATTCCGAATGACTAAAGCTTTTCAAACTCGCAAGCAGCTTGTAAGGCAAGCAAAACACACATCAAAAGTCTTGTTGCTTGTTTATTTGTGCAGTTCAGCTGGAATTAGTTACAATGTTTCTTACTATGCTAATTAAAATATTTAGCCTGTTTGGTAAAAGCAGTGAAATGTTGAATGTTGTGCTCTGAGAAACTGACAGACCTCTTGGGAGTCTGGAACTGCAGCACAGGAAGATCAAATACTTCTATATGTAGCAGGGATGTTTGTGAATGGAAAGTGTTTACTGTTTGTTGGCTGACGTGAAAAAATTTGGAGGCCTTGGTGCAATACCGACTTGTTGAATATCAGTTTTGCTGGCTGAAAAAAGTCCTGGTAATTGATATTGTAATCAATGTTTTGGTACAAGGAACCAAGGATTGAATGGATCTGGAATTTGATCTACTGTTAGAGCTATTAAAGTGACCCCTCTGAGGAAGAGGAGCATTGAGAGGAGAGAAATGGGAATGGAAAGCACACACCACTGGCTCTCACGGTCTGCTTTGTGGACAGACAGCAAAGAGCACCTCCATCAGCGTGCCTGTTAGCTTGACATCTTTATGAAATCTGAATTTGTGATGGATCTCCTTCAAAGCCTCTTGCTGCAAATCTCTCCTTCCAACTACTACCCAAGTAGGTGATTACATTTATAGCAAAACATTCCTGTTCCAAATAACTCCTGGACTACATTCTTCATTGGGACTCACCAGGGACCTGAAGCTGTGCCCAGCACCAGAGGAAAAAGCAGTCAGGAGCAATGCCCTAAACCACCTGCAAGGGCTTCAGCATGGAGAAGAGAGGTTTAGATGCACAAGAAGAAAAGTTCCTAAGTCATTGCTTTCGTGCTCTGTGCTCTGTGCTGCCTGCCCAAATGGCAGGTATTGGCATGGAGGGGAGATGAACCAGGGCTTCCATCCTGCATAGGTTCATGTGTAGCAGTGCAGTCTGTTTCTGATGGCTACATAGCATGAGGGGGAGCAACATTCTCCCTGAGAGAGTGATTTCTTCCCCACTGGAGCTGGGAGGCAGTTAGGAATGGGATGATGATGGTGATCCCAGGCTTGGCTGCATTATACAGAGCAGTGCTGGACAAAGCCTTAGTGGAAATGTTGCCAAGCTCACATGCTTTCTCAGAGAGAAGAGGAATTTCATAGCTCTATTAGGTCTAAGAGAAGGCTCACACTGTACAGGGCTTTGGTTGTCCAGTTGGTATTTAGTTTGTTCTTTTTATGCAATGATATAAAGTGATGCAAGTACCAGCAAGATGCAAGTTTGTATTTTGTCTAATTATGACCTTCTTAAGTTGATTTTTATGCATCAAAGCTATTTGACATTTGTCAAAATAAATTCAAGTCCCTAGGAGAGATTTTTATGACAAACCTGCCATTGATCTGACAGCTTGCTCTCTAGGGAAGAAATGGTGTGGCTGGCATTAAAGACTTAATGCTTCCAAAGTTGTTCTTTACTACTAGTCCCAAAGCAGAGTGTCTGGGCCTGGGTGAAGCTGGCTGCCATGGTGGCAGCTGGGACTTTGACAGTGTTATGAAGAATTGCAACTGTTGATCAGTGGATTGTTACACTGTTGATGATGACAGCATTGCAAATTAATTCTGAAATTAACTGAAGGAACACAAAGAGGTTCCACTATAACTCTGGAAGGAAGAGGGCAGTGTCAAAACTACCAGTGAAGCAGAGGGAAAAATTGCTCTCTGTGTTCTGCCTGGCATCTGGATGTGAGTGTGCTAAATTTGGACGTCTGGCACCTGCACTCACCTAGCAAAGGCTGAGACATGGAGATGACTAATAGCAGTCACAGGGTGGGGATGTTTGGGGTTCTCTATTGCTTTGGTAAATGATTTATTGCACCTACTGTATCTTAGAGATGAGAAATTAGTAGGCTGATATTTCACTTCTATTCTTAAAACAACCTGTTATTTTACAGAATGAAATAATTTCTCATATGGCAGCCTTCTGTCCTTTGTCAGATATTATTCAACCTTGAGTACTTCCAAATACTCAATATGATTTCACCTATGTGTGC
The DNA here is from genome assembly GCF_014839835.1 of Dryobates pubescens. Taxonomy (NCBI): domain Eukaryota; kingdom Metazoa; phylum Chordata; class Aves; order Piciformes; family Picidae; genus Dryobates; species Dryobates pubescens. The sequence goes on from NC_071614.1 coordinate 42,716,467, forward strand.
AGAATGTGGTCTACTTCTGACCTGAGGTATCGTTCATTGGTTTGTAGTAGCCATTAACATATGCTTTTCCCATGGTTTGTGTACTTATTCTAAGCATGTGCCTTTTACAATGCAGAACACAAGAGACTTGTTTTGTAAGATTAATGAAGGTCACCAAAATTCTCAAAAGTATTCTGATAATTAAGGCTTTGTTTATCAAAAACAAGTTATATTAAGAGCAAAAAGATTCATGGTAATTATTCATAATCTTAACAATTCAAGTGTAGCCACCTCATTTGTGCATTTAATTCTTCTTGTTAATGTTTTGCATAAATCTGCATAATTACTTGAGTTGCCTGTTGTAATTTTGACAGCTACTCAGTTCATGTGCACTAAAGTATATCAAAAGCTTGATGTGCTGAATATTTATAATTTTACGTATGTTCTTGGGATAATATTTTTTCAACAATATTTTTAGGTTTTGTAAAATTGACACGGTACACTTGGAAAGATTGCCAAACATAAAGCTCCGTGTTAGCACACGAGGGAACTAGAGCAAGACTTCAAGGTATCATACTGGGGATTTGAAGCATTTTACGCAAAATACACACAAATTTTGAACATGAAATGTTTTGATAATTTTCTAGTCGGAGTGTTATGCCTCACTAATGGGAACACTACTTTTTTTAGTAAAAAGTTTTTCGGTGTGTTTTCTGCATGTGTAAGTACAACTTGCTACCTAGATTTTGTTCATAGTCACATACAAAAGAATAACAGTGAAAACCAGAAGCACACAGATAGTATTGCTTAGCATTAGCATGGGAAGCTTGCCTCACTGTTACATACGCTGCGTAGCTTCATGGGTCCCAGAGGGCTTGAGCAGCTCTGAGAACTGTCTCCTTGCAATTTAGCAAAACAATACAGCAGCAACATCAACCAAATCTAACTTTTGCCTTGGCCAGTGCTCCTGCAAGTTAAAATTTAGTGTGAATGAGAGGCACGTGCTAAAGAGAAATAGAAGACATACAAAAAGAGTAATAGTGTAGATCAATTAAGTCTTGCCCTTCAGTCACAGTTTTGGGGAGGAAAGGAATTGCAGAGTAAAAAGGTGAAAGATGATTTCTTCCACACAGAATAAATACACCATTTTGTAAGGACAGCAAATGCTGAGGTTATTTATAAATATAATTTTACTTGTGAGTTGTCAAAGCAGTTGCTAACTGCTTACAGCAGTAAGTTTTCGGTGCATCTGATGAGTGTCTGGCACAGTGCGGCATGACTCTTCAGTCAGTTGAAATCACACAAACTCTTCAGTCTTTTTTACAAATGTTGATAAGATCCTGGTTTGAAAATGCTTGTTCAGATCCTTTTAAAATACTGTCTTGAAATAGTGTGTTTTTTAAAGACTGTGTTGTAATTATTGAAGTTATAAAGTTTTGCACTTAAGAACAATACTGAAGCGTACGTTGTCTGGTGTAGAAGTGTGTCCTCGCTACTTGCTCAGATTTTGACCTTAGTACAATAGTGCTGTATGATATAAAAATATGCACATATATTTGTTAGGTCTTTCATGGGAAAAATAAAAGAGGTCTTTTTATATAAAGCAACTTTAAGACAGCGACAAGGGAGGGAATCCTACTTTAGACATCATAGCCTTGTTTCCTAGGAAAGAGATTTCCTTTGAATAAACTACTGTTGTCCAATAGCAGAAGAAAATGAGTGTATCCAAGTGGTATCAAAAAGCAGAAGTAAAAATATCCTTTGGATGCTGGTGTTCCAGCTGCACAGATTCCTCTGCTGTCACAGAGCTGATGCTATACATTAATGCTCTACTTTAATTTTGAACACTTAAAATATTAGAAATACAGGTTATCCTTCAGTCATTTCAGGGGCATAACACCATGGGAGGAGGGAGAAAAATTTAAACTATTTCTGTTATGCTCAAAATATATTGGAGGTTGATTTAAGACTAAAAGGAGGAAAAGTGCAGTTGTCATGTACTGCTATCTTTCACTTTAATGAGCACTCAAATGTAAGTGAAAAATTAAAAAGTTGTTTTATTTAGAAATAGCTGGAGCCATACACTCAATGTATGTACCACAGAGTGAGGAATGAGCATTAAAAATGAGGGGGAAAACCCATCTACTTTGCAGCTATATTCATTAGTCAAAAGACGAGTGTTAAACTAAATTTGTGAAGAAAAAAAAAAGAAAAAAGAAAAAACAGCACCACCAAACAACAAAACCAACTAAACGCACACAGACACACAAACTCAAACAAACAAAAAACAAAGGAACCCAAAAAAAGCAAAGAAAAAACCAAACCACACCACCCCCCAGCAACAACACACACACAAAAGAAAAAAAAAAAAAAGAAAAAAACCCTTCTTTAATTGTGTTTACCCAAAAGCCTTTTCTTCCTAATTTAAATAGCATAAACATCTGGACTAAAGCAATATTAGAATCATGGCAGTAGTCAAGCAAATCTTGTGGAAAATAATGAAATTAGATCCCTGGTGTTGTGACAGAGTAAGGGCAGGATACATCAGTTCGATGTTAATAAAATTTCCATGAATGACTGAATACAATTAAGAAATTGTCAGTTGCGGCAATGAACTTTTGTAGCTCATAGATGTTTGCATCATTTGATTATGCTGGCAATTTAAAATTGTTTGTTAGTGTCTGTGTTGGGATATTAATTATGACCTTTATTACAGCCCACAATTAAACTAGTCATATAGCACAAGCAGCCTGTGTTGTGTTAGTAAAAGATCTGAACTGTTTAGCATAGGGTCTTGGTATGTTCAGACCATTCACTGATCATCCAAATTGGAAATCATTTGAAATGATCCAATACTTCAAAAAACAATTCAGCTGGGTTGAGTAATCCCTATAATAAAGAAATTTTGTGTTAATAGTGTTTTAACAGTTTTAATTGCTCTCAACATCTGTAAAACTGTTCTGAAAAATGAAGAGAGAAAGCACTTTTAAATGTGATGCTAAGACAAGCTTTCTCCTGTTTCAGGAAGAGAAAGCAATTATTCATTGGTTAATTAGCTGTAAACAACTTTTTAAAGACACATCCATTATATAATTAATTATTTGAAAAAAACCCCACAACTTTAATGTTATTTGTGCTAATGCATAATTATTAGTCCTTGCTAAAAGGATTACCAGTATTTAGATGACCGCTCTTGTTGGGAAATATCAGTGTGGAGAGCTGAGATGAGCAGCAGGGAGGAATGTGCAGCGAGTGATGAATCAAGCATGTGCCTGCACTCCTATAGCACTGACAATGAACAAATCAGACGCTCAGAAACAAAGCACTGCAAACTGAAACCACACACTTTTTCATCTTTAATACTTCTGTGATATGTGAAAAAAATGTAGCACCACCAAAGTATTTCTATACCCAGTGGAGTACAGAGTTCCTGTGATACTATTTTTTTCTTTAAACTCCCATGGTACGTTTGCAGTTTTTTAGAACTGTGTAGTCCCTTTATTATTGCATAGCTTAGTGGCAACTTTAAAATGTTTTCAATACATTCAGTTATTAACTTTTACACCTAATTTACTAAAGAAGATGTAAAGTCACAGTAAAATCTGTTTTGGCTTGTGTGATGTGTTGACTGGAGGACTGTTTGGAGTCATTAGCATATGAATGAAAGCAATAATATCTTAAAACTTCAAATATTTGTAGTACAGGTCAAAGGAAATTGTAACATTTGTGCTAAAACATTGCAAATTCCAACCAAGGCATGACAGAAACACGCCTGAAATATGTGTCGATTTACATCTGTGTATCAAAAAAAGCAGTTTGAACTGTATATTCTAAAATTACACTGAAGGATACAATTCAGGGTTGCATCAATAAGAAATTACGCATCTGACTCAATTCTGACACAGTCATTTTCTGTTGTGCTTAAATTGTCATCCTGGAAATACCTAACAAAATAATTTGTGTTAAACAGAGACTGGATATTTGATGTGCCAAGTCTCCATATTTCTGTGGTGTTACGATTTTTCAGAGCCATTTGTGTAAGTGACTAGCCACAGAAGTATGATAAACGGTGTAACGGGAGTGCTACAAATTTCCCTGCAAGGTCCCTGAGTGCGCTTTAGCCCTGACCTGTAAGGATCGACCTGTGCAGTGGGAGATTTGTTCAGTCTCCATGAATTTGGCTGCTTTTCAGATGCTGCCAGTAATGATGCTAATTGCTGGCATTTGTGGCTCTCAGTTTTGTGATACGGGCACCTGTACCATGTCAGAATTTCTGATCTTTTCAACAAGAAAATAGCTCTCAGTTCTGCTTTATAAAACCGGAAGAACAGTGTTTGACAGGTCTGAAGGAATACCATGGGGGATTTTTTGCGTTTCACTTCACTGGATATTTTTAATTCTCTGGAGTATGTTACTGAGAAATTGTGCAATTCTGTTTGTATGATTTCTTTAAAGAAAATATTATGTGGAAACATTCGCGGGATGGAATTTTTGTAACCATTTTATCTGACAGAAATTATTATATTGTAAGGGATTTGTGTATTTAAGCATAGATGATTACTCAGGTTTGGTTGAGCTGCAGATTGGAAGCCCAACAGCTCAATTTACTAGTTTATTTTGTGATCTGTAGGTAAAAATGCAAATAGCACAAATCCTTTACACTTTATCATCAGTGTCACTAAACAGTTTGACACTTGTGATTTTTAAGTAGTCGGACTCTAAACGCATCTATAGTGAAGACTACAGGACAGCTCCCATGAACAGAGGTTTCAACAGAATTCAGTACTATTTGTTTCTATCTTGGAATGCAGGAGAAACACTTTACTGTCCATTGTAAGACAGTGTTCTTTTCTGTCGTGATAACGCGTCAGTGAGCCATGATACTGTGTTGCAGAGTGCTCATGTGTTAGGAGGGAACAAATGGTAAAGCTAGGAAGAAACACTGAAAGCTTAAAGGGGTGTTGTCATTTTCTTTTCCTTATACCTCTTTTCAAAGAGCTTAAAAAAAAAAAAAATCTCTTACTTCTGAGACTTATGATTTTACTTGATGTTCCCACATGCTTTTAGGGGGTTTTGTTTGTTTAAAAGAGTCACAGCTGTTTATTTGCTACTAATTTACAGGTCAGTCTTAGCAGTGATGTCAACAACATTTTTGAGCAAGCGCTAGGGCCCACTCATTCTCCTGGGGAAACCACATGAGTTGTTCTCTTGCTTCTAGGATTTGAATCAATACCTATTTTTGCAGATCCAGCAGAGGGAGCAGAAGTCCACCGATGGGGTTGCTTTGGATAAAACATTTGGGGTGGCAGATGGGTTGGCAAAAATTGCTTGTGGAGGTGAGGAACTGCATGAATCATTCCCCCCATATTCTGAGAAAACTGCTCAATTAAAACACTAAAAATTGCTCTGTAATTTGGTCATTTTTCACGCCCTGGAATTTCCTTTTTTCCTTAAGTTCTCTGGGAGTTAGTACTCCATTGTAACAGTTGATAAAAAAACTATTTCTAATGCTAACACAAGTGTAGTGATGCCAATTAGTCAGAAGATGATTGTTTTAGTAGGGCTAACACACAAGCATGTTTTTGCACATCAAGTCCCCTGCCATTTTGCTACATTAGTGAATATTCATCTGACCAAACTCATTTTGAGTATGCCATACATAAACATCAGGCTTAACTTTGTACCCTCACTAGCTGCAGTGTTGCTGGCTTGTGCAGCTAGGACTTGTAGTCATTTGGTTAGTCTTCCACAGAATGCAGTTTAAGAATGCATATTTAGAGCTGGACTATGAGATATCATTGAAGTGATGCAGTATTATTTTAAGGTGCATGAAATGGATACAAATTGGTTACTAGCTAGTCTTACTTCTGGCTTAAAAGTAATAACAAGGCTTTGTATCAGAAATGAGTGAGCTGGGGCTTGCTGCTAAAGATGGCAGTGGGTGGATTTTGATTTACATACAACAGAGATGGGAGACCCACAGCATTTGTGAAGATATTCGAGGAAGAGTCTGCAGATTTCTGAAATCAGTGAAATCAATCAGCACACCAGCAGTGGTTTTGTCTCCTTAAGCTGTGTTTCTCACTACTTCTGCAACTCTACTGGCAAGTTTAGTCTACTTTGGTAAAATTAAAATAATTTTTTGTCTATATAAGTATGTATGAATATGTGGCACACGATCTTTTAGAATTTGCTGAGTTCAGTATGAGCTCAGGAAGTATTTGCTGGCTTGGGCCCTGTGTTTCCTCATTCACTTTATCTTGAATTGCTTTGAGACACAATCTCAATACTCCTTTCACAATTTGAGGCCCAGTTATAATTCAGGTGATGTAAAAAAAAAAAAGCTCACTTCTTATACTAAAATCTAGATTTTTTATTCTTATTTTTATTTAAAGCACGAGTTTTGTAAAACAAACAAACAAACCAGCGTTAAAGGCTATCCAAATATTGCAAGACCAATGATTGAGAGGGTTACAAATGGCTGCTGTGAATGGAAAGGTGTGTGCAGCCAGGGCTTCATCTAGCACAGAGGACATACTAGTGATGTGCAAGTTCAGAAAAAAGAGTTTGTGGGAAAACATCAAAGTCAGAGTAGCCAGCTCAGCAGAAACCAATTTTCTTTAAATAATATTTTTGCATTATGAATAGTTCCTCAGCTCCTCAATTTTGGAAATTTAGTTTTAGGAAATATGTTATATTCTAACTCATCTGATATATTAAAAAAAAACAACCAAACAACATGAAAGTAAATGTTTGGGTTTATTATTTTCCAATCTTCCCCACCTCCTCTTCTTTTGTGTTAGACGAGTATGACAGTGAAGGAAAAGAAACAGTCGCTTGAGAGACAAGAGGTTGTAGACCCAATATTTTTTAGCTGATGAAGGCAGCTTTTTCTTTCTTTTTTTTTTTTTTTTTTTTCTTCCACCCCCCCCCCAGATTAAGTCATTCAAAGATAGTATCTCCCCCTCCCAAGGGAAAAAAAACACCCATACAACCATGTCCTGGTTTGAGGCCAGGCAGATCCTTTCTTGCTCCTGAAAGGGGTAAAAGAATGGCATGCACAAAAGTGGAGTACAAAAGTGATGGAAAGTTTAAATGGAAAGCAGCTGAACATGAGCCAGCAATGTGCCCAGGTGGCCAAGAAGGCCAATGGCATCCTGGCCTGCATCAAGAATAGTGTGGCTGGGCACCGCTTAGGCCGCACCTCGAGTACGGTGTCCAGTACTGGGCCCCTCAATTTAAGAAGGACATTGAGACTCTTGAATGTGTCCAGAGAAGGGCAGCAAGGCTGGGGAGAGGCCTTGAGCACAAGCCCTATGAGGAGAGGCTGAGGGAGCTGGGATTGTTTAGCCTGGAGAAGAGGAGGCTCAGGGGAGACCTTATTGCTGTCTACAACTACCTGAAGGGTGGATGTAGCCAGGAGGGGGTTGGTCTATTCTCCCAGGCAACCAGCACCAGAACAAGAGGACACAGTCTCACGCTGCACCAGGGGAAGTTTAGGCTCAAGGTGAGGAGAAAGTTCTTCACTGAGAGAGTTGTTAGCTGTTGGAAAGTGCTGCCCAGGGATGTGGTGGAGTCACCGTCCCTGGAGGTGTCCAGGACTGAATTGGATGTGGCACTTGGTGCCAGGGTTTAGTAGTCATGAGGTCTTGGGTGACAGGTTGGACTTGATGATCTTTGAGGTCTCTTCCAACCTTATTGATTCTATGATTCTAAGTGTTTTACAGGAGCTACAAGCATAGTGACAAAAGAATCCCAAAGCATACAGAGTCCCCTATAGCACACCCAAAAGCCTCCCAACACTTCCCTTCTCCCCACCTGAGGGTGTACCCAAAACCCCCAGGGCTCTTTCTTCCCCCCTACCCCCCCAACCCTCCCTGCTAGGCTAGTCTCAGGCTGGCCAGGTCTGAGACTGCCCATCGTCCCTTCTCCTCCTGGCATTAGGCCTAGCCAGGCCTAAGTAGCCTTGAGATACTCCCGCACTGTTACCCCATAGGGAGCATCTTCCATGAGAGCAGAGAGGGAAGAAAGAGGAAGAGAATGACTTTGCAGATGGATTTATAGGGCACAAGATATTATGGGCATGAAATAGACTATTTTCTGTGTCTACCTTTATTGGGTTGGACCCTCTGGACACTGGAGGTGTAACTTAAGTGGCAGCAACAGGAGGCGTCCAACCTAAACTGCCACAAACCTAAAACATACTCATGCAAATAAAAAAATTCAAACTTTCCCCAAAGTAATTTTTTTTTAACTTAGAAAATAATTGCCCTTGCATGGTCATGTTTGCTGACAAGCAGATATGGGATTTAGCTTTGATTAAGCAGTAAACATTATAGCTGGACATAAACCTGGCTCCTTTTAAGAGGACATGTCCTGGAGATACTCTATTTTATTTCCACCCTCAAAACAGGTCAGATTTTCTGAAGATACTCAAGTTTCCCTACTGCAGCTAAAACCTTATGTGGGCCACATCTGCACTGGCCTTCCCCTTCTCTCTTACATGTTCCAGTTATCCTAAGCAGAAAATCCTGTGCATTGTCACCTCCTGCACAATACCTCCCTGAAGTGCTGTTTCTCTCCTAAAGCCTTCCTTGTTTACTGGGGAGGAGATGGGTAGCTGTAGAGGTGCAAGATCCACTACCAAATCTACAATAAACTGCATTCCTGTTTTCAGGAGGTACCAAAATCTGAACATTTACTGTGTGCAAAGCTTGCAGAATGTCTGTTGATAAATCAAAATTACTTTGAGGTGCTGATGAACTGAAGCTTGATCTCCCATGGGCCTATATAATCTTTGTGGAAAGGAAAGAGAGGCACAAATGCATGGAGGAAGGTTAAGGAGGCTTTTTATAACTCAGTACCTTTGGAATGGGGTTTATTTCACTACCTAGCTAGAGGGGGAGCTTGAGGCAGTGGCTGTAGATACCACTGGAAAAGTGGATGGATGACTTAAAACATGAATTTTCATAACATGATCTTCTGTAACTCAGTGGTGATGTCTTTTTGCTGATTGTAGGAACAAAGGCAATCCTGTCATAGTGACAACAAATTAAATTAGAACAAAAAATTCCAAGTGTATACATTAATAGAATCAGAGAATGGAAAATGAAGTAAAAGCTAGGGCACTCAGAAGGCAATCTTACAACATTGCTGGCATGAGATTCTGTGGCTTTTAAAACTCTGTTCATGAAGCTAAAGATGGAATTGTCAGCCTTAACTTTGAATTTTCTAGATTTTAGCAGTTTGTGTTAAACATTAATGTTATTGGAAATAGGTTTTTATCCATGTGTATTAAAGGTTTGTTTCCCAAAGTCTCTGCTCCCAAATGCGTGAAATTCAGCAGCTAGCAAATATCAAAGCAAGGAGATTTTTCAGCTCAAAAAGTTATCTTTAAAATTGAAGATTAGTCTTTCACTGTATGCTTTTTCTGAACAATTATTAGAATCTCTTATTGTTCTGTCTATTGTATTGAAAGAGATACGCTTTGATGGTATCATTTTAATTAACTCTTGCCATGTTTTACTGAAGTTCAAAGGATTAGGCATTGTTTATGTACACCATGACACTCAGGTTACCTGAAAGAAGTAAATAAAACTGTAGGTCAAACTGTATTAATGTGTCTTGCCAGCCATTATTGCATCCACTCTGGAATAGCATTTATCCTGTAATTTGTGGTTGTTAGCCTGTAATTTCCACAGTTACATTCTGAACACCTCAAGTTTTCCCTAATTTTTGCAGTGTTTACATCATATATAGTCAAAGATTCAAATGGAAAAATGAGTTACCAATTTTTGTTTGAGCAACTTAATATTTCCTTCTTTAGAAAATATTCAGGGGGATCACTCCAGTTATTTGCCAAGTTCATTTATCTGTGATATTCTTTTAGATTCAATTTTCTGCCCTTTACTTTCCTCCATTTTGTATTTACTTTATTCTTTGTGGTCATCCCATCTAATCTGTCTGTGTCTACCTGATTGGCCTGATATATCCATGTATCATTTCCTTAATGATTTTATTATTGAAATAACACTTAGTATTTGATACTTAAGCATACATTACAAAAGCTTAATTTTCTCATTAGTGGATCAAATTTCCATACTGCTCCCACATTCAGACTGCTTTTTGTGTTAGGTAAGCCTTGCTGAACGTTATAATGTTGTCCAAGAGCTGTAATGCAGATCTCTCTCTCTTTTTTTTCTTTTTCTTTTTTTTTCTTTTAATCTGTATTAGTGAATGGAAGCCACTTAAGGTTCTGGTCAGTGAAGATGCAAGATTTTCTTTCACTGCACAACTTGAACTTTAAGCCCTTGCTTCTGCAAAGGAAGCAGAAGTTGAACTTTTTAGCCACTTCTGCCATCCGTAGCAAATGCTTTACAAGCTTCTGTGGCTTTTATTTATACATTTTATGTCCAAATTTACCCGATTGACTTTTCTTTGTTTCTGCTTCTTTCAACAGAATATTTGACTTCTGAGAAGTGCATTGCTAATAGGAACAACTCAAGAATTACTTTCATTGTTACCCTCTCCTTTCTTGAGCATTTCCAGATATTTCATATCCCTGTAACTCTTCCTGTACAGAGCCTCTGTTACTGCCTTCTGTCTGGACACCAGTAGTGGGAGCCTTTCCTAGAACCTGACTGCTCCATTCCCATTCCTCTGTCCTCCCTTGTCTTCCTAGGGCCTAGAAAAGATTTCCAGAACTTGTTTTCTAGAACTTCTATTAAAATTACTGTAAGATCTCATGGATTTGTTCCTTTTCTTTTCTTGCTCCTCCTATTCATCTTCATGTTGCCAGGTAGTCATGTGTCCGATATTGTGTGACTGTTCTTTACTGTAGTGCTTGCAGTTTCTATCAAGACAAGTCATGATGTAATGCTGTGTGTCTGTATCAAGCTACCTCAACAGTTTATGTGATTTCATATTTCTCTATCTTACTTCTCTGTGTCTTTATTCTGTGCATGCTTTCAAATTATTAAAATTTTGGTTTTTTGCTATCAACCCTCTGGGTCTGAGAAGTTCCCAAGAAAATATTCTGGATAAAAAGGCTATTTTTCTTTTGTTGAATGGTTAGAATTATTTAGTAGTTTTTGTTTAGACCAATATTGTGGTTTACTTGAAAGAGAGTGTTAAAGAGAATTTCATTGTGTTTTTCTACTGAAGCATAACTATTACCCAGTTAAGCATGTTGTTTGTCTAGTGAATAGTATAACACTTAAGCAATGTTGAATTTTATTCTGGGCATTTTTTGTGTGTTCTTCTTTATCATGACAGAGACTTTTTGGTGATAGAATGGTAGAGAGCTAAAGTGGTCAGCTATGTGCTATGATTAGCAGTGGCCTGCAGTTAAGTTCTGTGTTGTTAGACTGTTTATTGTAAAATTCCTTTTATAAGGTTGATAGGCTGCAGCTGAAGTTCATTGGCTTGTCTTTGTTGTGGGCAGAACTCCAGTACTAGGTCAAATTAAAAACTGATATTACCATTATATGTGTACTTTTATAGTGCATTTCTCTTCTACTGAGAGCCAAACACGTATTTGCCTATTTTGAATGTCGGAAACCAAAGAAGCAATGCAATAGAAACAATTTTTACTAGTTCATAAATAAATTGATGCTGGATAGCAAACCTCATTATATCTGGATTAATCTCTTAAAGAAATGAAAATAAGTGAGCCTTCCTGTCTTTTTGTCTGTTATTTAAGAAAATGGCATGATCTCAAGAGAACATCTTCAACTAAGAGAGCATGAGTGCACAGAATGACAGTTACAAATGATTTTATACAACAGACAGACAAATTGTGCTGATTGTCTGTATTTAAAAAAGAAGAAAAAAAGCCTGGCCTAAAAGACTACAGTAAATCACGAAAGTGATCTCAAGTGAACAGAGATAGATTTCTGGAATATGGTGTGCAATGAAACCACTGACCTCTTATACAAGGGTTCATGTCTTTTTCTACAGAAACAGATGGGTAATAGCATAATGCTGAAATCATGCTCTACATAATATGGACCTAGTGATTGCAGACCTGATTGCTTGCCATATGGTTGCTGAAGGGTTGAAGAGAAAATGGGATGATATGCAAACCCTTTAAAAGCAACATTTTTATTGAATGGCCATTACATTAAAACTCAAACTCTGCAAATGAAAGGAAGAACTGTGGTGAATAATGATGAAATAACAAAACAATAAGAGAAGAAACACAATAGCATGTATTTGTTTTCAATATGCAAAATAATACTCTTTTTTTTTTGTGTGTCATTTTGCCTTGTGTTATGAGCATTCAGTGGAAAGTTGGTGGGACATTGCTGCCTGCAGGGCACAAAAACAGTATAGCAGAGCATTGTAGTATTTGCTAGGTCAGGCAGAAAAAGAAAATAATCACTTGTCTCAAAGGAAAAGCTTCTGAGTGAAATGCTAACTAAAATATGCAACTTGTGTATATAAACCACATTACTGAGAGGCTCATGGAATGCCTTCATGAGGCTTGGTTTATCAAGACTGAGTTCTACAGCCTAACTTTCTGTCTCCTGAAAGAAAGCTGTTTTTCTCACTGAGGAGGTCTTTTGTGTTTTACTTTTTAATTTCTTGGTCCATCCTGGTTACTGCTAAATAGACTATTTTTTGTTTGGGTTTTTTTTGTTTGTTTGTTTGTTTTGTTTTGTTTTGGTTTGGTTTGGTTTGGTTTGGTTTGGTTTGGTTTTTTTTTAACACCTATCAGGAAGTTGCTCGATGTAATTAGAAAAATTGCAAAGAGCTAGTATGTAACTCCTCACTTTCTGATGCATACTAGCCTGGAAGAAGCCTCTTCGTAGGAAGAAGATTATACATAGCACTGTGACCACAACTTCATGGCGATGCCTACTTGCATGCTGAGGAGAAGTGTATGTGAAAGTGTGATGTGGTGAGAAGGCTGGCAAGTCTATGAAACTGGTGAGATAAGGAACAGGGTCTGAAAATTTTGGTTTTGTGAGCAGGTTCAGTATAGTCTCTAATGAAACATTAATGGCTTCTGCTCTGTTTTGCTGTTGTAGGTTGATATAGGGAGAATATCCAGTGGAGGAAATCTATAAATTAAGATCAGTCTAAAGGTTATAAATTTGGAGTTATGTAACATGAGCCGCTAAAAACTGGATGGACTTTGCCTTCTCTAGAGACTCATTCACATATGAAAACACAGATTGCTGATTGCTTAGTGCAGAGTGGACCTTACCAGTTTTTAAGACAATGATGCCAAAAGGATACTTGCATTTGTGATGTGAGATTAAAACATCCTACAGTGATGTAACTGTCCTCTGTCAGGAGACACTCCTCACCTGGCAAGGCATGTCCAGTCTCTGCTATCTAGCACACATACATGCTTCAAAAGAGATGGGTAAGGGGTCATCAGTTCATTTTAGCAAATGCAGCATTCTAATGTGCTGTGTGGCTACACTGCTTCACAAGTGGGTACCTCAATAGATTAGTCTTTATAAGGTTGTCCTCTCAATAGCATGCTACCTAAGAGCTCCCAAAATCAAGACAGGGTAATACAGCTAACTCTGATTAATCACTACTACATACAGACTTCCTTAACTTGACAGGTTTGTCCAAAGCATCCCATAAATTACAGTCTGTTTGACTACAAGAATGAAAAATATTTGTTTGAAAAATTATTTTCAGAGACATCTTCCTTGTATGTGAACCTCAGGATCATCCTCAGGATTGGAAGGCTTTTTGGTGGCTGCCCATCTCATTTTAATTTCATTTGGAGGCCTAAGAACATATGACAAGCTGCATGTTCCAGTATTTAAGACTTTTAAAGTATGGTAAAAGAGATTTTAATATGATGAGAAGCAATTTCCTCCAGTCTTTAAAACCGAGTCTCATACTTCTGGACTAGTGTATGGCAGCAATAAGTTTTGCATAACTTTTAAGAGCCCACGCTGGCCTACTTAACAGGCATCCACTGCTACATAATGTATTTAGGTCAAGTATTGTGTTTGAGCTTATCATCAATCTTGTAGTAGTCCAGCTCACTGTGAAAGCCACAGGTAGATGATCGATGCAAGCATTCTATAGGATAGAAAATATTCCTGTCATTTTCTTAAAGAGAGGCCTATCATTGTGGTGGTGTTATCTGCTGGATGCTTTTTCTTTTGAGAAACAGCAAGGATTGCCAGTCACAGCCTCTGTCCCTGTCCCCACCTCCCCCAGCCTGTGCTGCTGCACCACTGGTTTGTCTTCTTGTGTTCTGAGGTTAAAAGCATGTCCAAAACCATCTGTAATAACTGATCTTTTTTTTTTTTTTAAATAGTTCATTTGGGCTAGACAGTACACATGGCAGTTTGAAATCTCTGCTTTTACTGTGACAGCTTACTGACTTCTCCTTCCTTTCTGTATTATAAAACTGGCAATTTTTTCACACCTGTATGCAAATATAGAAGAGGTCCTTTGCTGGGAATCATCCTTTTGTTAACTAATGCTAGTATTTAAAAAATTGTGCTTTGCAACAGTTACAATGCATGCATTTAGGGAGAGCCTGTAGCTCATTCTGCTCTGGCCCTGCAGCACTACAAAGTGGAAACTGGATTAGTGTCCATGGATGCATGCACCCTGTCTCCTGCAATCTAGTTTTGGGATGATGGGAGAGTCAGATTCTTGTATATGACCAAAGAGGCTGGACTAAGCAATCATTTCTCAAAAGCAATGTGCTTCCTTTCTTTTGTTCCTGCCATAGATGCAGTTGGTGTTTGAGCAGACTGTTAAAGCATGGGTTTTAATAAAATGATGCCAGTGTACTTAGTCATCCCAATAATACTGGCAAAGTACACCTTGCTTTGTGCAGTAAATTGTTGCAATGTTATGTGACATCTTAATGCTCTGATAGGATGTGAAAGACAATAACACACTAAGCAGACCAGGAAAAGCCCTTTATAGCTACTGAATAATATATTGGCTTTTAACACTATATATGTGCAAAACAGGATAAAGTATAAAATAATTTTTACCAGACGTTGTATATTTTATTGAGATCAAAACTATACAACTTCACACATGGTGTGAACTGGTTTGATATGGTATTCATTACCTCAACTAGCTGTAAATACTTGCAGTCCAAGTTCAAACCTATTCTCAGGGCTGATAAAATGCCATCTTCTTTGTGCATAAACCATCATGTGAATGGACTTGCAAGGGTCATTCTTAGTACCTAAAATGTGCAAATGTGGGCACCTGTGATCGGCAGCTAAAATACGCAGGTGGGGAAAATGCTTCTAAAACTGACGTATATTGTGCTGTGGATCTGCAAATCCACACTACACTTTCTGTCATTGCATGGTAATGTATGAACTGGGAAGGAAGAGTTGCATGGCAATGAAATGTGCATGATAAAATGTCCAATTTATACATGGATGCCAGGAGTTTGACAACTTTTATCCTCTGCTGCTTTCTTAAATGCTGTGCAAACATTAACAGTTCATGTGACAAATTAGCTTGTACTATCTGCTCCTGTATTCCAAACAGAACTTCCACGATGTTATTTGCTTCTTTAAATACTTTTGGAGGAAAAAAAAATAAATTAGTTGTAATATAGTACATTTTCACAAGTTAAGAGTGCTGAGCCTTCACTCTGAGCTCTTTCGCCTTAAATTACACCTTAATGTTGCTTTAGCATGGTTTAATTTGTGATACAGCAGCACTTTTTCTAACAGAGAAACCCTTATTTCCAGAGTTTTGGCTTATTGTACGGAAAGATTGTTTTAAAATAACGAGCTTTAGTTCTGCCTAAATAAAAAGCCAATAAATTAAGCTTCTTTAACATTGGATTTTGATGATACTCAGAAATATCTAGTTTACATTTTTCTGCAGTAAATTATATGATCTTCAAATTTCAGAAAGAATTTCCATAGTATAATTTCATTTCAGTAAGAAGTTGTGAGTTCTTTGCCTCAAGTTCACCCATACTGGAATGAGAATGAGTGGGCAGAGGTGAAATTCCTTCTGTCAAACAGAGTCGATGGGTGGGGGAAAGGAGGTGGTCGTATGAAGAACAGAGACACTAACATCTGCTTATACACTAATTTATTTGTATGTATGAAAGGGAGAATGCATCTTACTCAGGATAATGTAAAGAACCATACCACAAAATATTTTAGGAACTATACTGGAAATTACAGTTTTGTTTCAGGTAAATTCAGGAGTTATGAAAAATGAACAGTTGTTCTTTTAGTTCTAAATGCAAACAAATAGGCTATTTGTTTTAGGGACATAGTTGTGTTTCCCCAGCTGTTGCTGCAGCTGAATATTGGGTATGTATATTGCTTTTCTTGATCTTTTAAAGGTATCTCTCTGTGTGAAAAAAAAGGGAGGGAAAAGGACAAAGAAGGAAGATGTTCATTCAGATATTCTAGAGAGATTGCTGAGTTTGATATTTTAAGCAGGTATGCAGAGGCCAGATAAAGTGTTGGAAAAGTTGCAAAAGTTTCTTGCTTCTCTTGTGAAAGTTCATATTTGCTAGGCCAGCTGTTGTAAAAAGAAGCCTTCAGACGTGAGCAGTCAGCTTCAGAATCAGGTTCTGAATGTGCAAATTCCTTTTGCAGGCGCATTTGATTCCAAAATTTGAGGAAAAATGGTAGAGAGAACATTCTCTAATGTAGGATGAGGTGGGTGTATTTGGGGTGGGGGGTGGGGAGTGGTTCTAGGGTTTTATTACAGCTTTTCTCTTTTAATTTCTTAGAAAGCATGAAGCGCCTTCTAATCTTTCAGATGTCTTTTTCCTCTATATGTGACAATTCGACAGCATATCAATTGATCTTTCTCCAGACATGTTGAAGCACTTGAAACCATTTCTTGCTATACTGCTATTTATAGCAAATCACTAAATTAAAAAATGCCGCCTTCCCCTTGCAGGTATATGCATCATTTATAGTCTGGCTTCATTATATTCTGTACTGTATCAACTCCTGTAGGAGAGTGGTTATGTAATGCCCTTGTGTCATTACATTTACATGCATTAAATTCCTGGCAGAATCATATTCACTGTAACAAAAGGTTCATTAGCAGGACAAAAATGCTTAACTTGGGAAACTGCTAGAAGAAGTGAGACACATTTTCAGGCTGATATTGTTGATATGCAATTATATATTATGTACAGAGTTGATCTGGGATTAGGTAATCCCAAATGATGAGTATAAATGTGATAGAAGTTGTTAATTCAAATCTCTTTCTTCACTATAACTTTGAATAGAAGTTATCTTCATTAAATCTAGACTGCAGGTAAGGGCAACCCAGTGAAGTTAATAGAGCAATGCCATTTACACCACATGGGAGCTTTACATAATACTAGCACTTACTTTGTAAACTGCAAATGTAGAAGAAAAAGTTACCCAGTTCACCTTATTTACATGTGCAACTAGTGCAAAACAAATTTATAGCCTCGATTCTGTTACGCATGTAAATCTGTTCTTTATTCTCCCACCTCCTCTCCCCTGTGTTGAAGCGTAATGGTGGGTGCTTTCAGAGAGAGCACCTGAGCATATTCTTCTGCAGAATGTCGTGTCTCTGCCTGAACTAACTTTGGAAATTGATCATTTTAGTTTTGTTGAAATGGCAGTTAAATAGGAAGAATATATCAAGAGTTAAAACTTCATTACCAGAGAGCAATAAAAATGCATCAAGCCTGGAATATTGTCTAGAAGATCAGATTTCTTGGTTATGTTGACACTTTAAAGAAATACGTTTATTTAAGGAATAGAAATTCTATACACTGGAATACTGCAGTGATAAATTGTATTCTAGTTAGGCCATCTCTGATGCTCTAATTTTATCGCCTGACAATGGACTGTTGCTACATATATGAGAAAAATCTGCCTTTCTCTGGTACTTCAGTAGGGCTATGCTGCACAGTATTTGAAATCTGAAAACATTTAATTGTATTTGTAAACACCTTTCACTGGATTCTAGCTAGGAATGATAAGGGATAGATGTGCTAGATATAGCACAGAGAAGCTTAATCTGCTTGTAGTTTCTGAGTGAATGAGTATAAAACACTGAGAAAAAAATGGAAATAGGAACAGTTAAATGTCTGACATGACTTACATGTCTGACATCTTACCTAAATTTAGATGTTATGACTGTTTTCATAATCTGCAAAATTGTCTGAACAGGTGTAGATTCTTATAAAGGGCTACCTGGAAAACACTGTGGTAAATGTATCTAGTTGCTCCCAGAGTTGTGAGGAAGATATTTTAAACATATTTTACAAAAAGTTTTGCTTGTTCTCAGTTTTGCAGATGGTTTCCCAGGTTGACTTGTTAGAATGATAAGGAGGGACAAAAGATCATTTAGTGGAAGAGGAACTCTGTCATTACTCATGCTGAGAGCATCTGTCTTACCCCTTGCTGCTATATTTGATCACTGAATAGTTTATGGATAGTTTCTTCCGGTTTTAGTTATGGGAGACATTCTTGTGGGATGGTGAGGTGTCTCTAGCTTGAATTGTCTTTTCTGAGTAATACATACATGCCATTGCAATGGCTTCAAGAGAAACAGAGAAGTCTTGAAGGATGAAGTGTGAAGTCCTCAGTTAATTTCCAGCCTGTCTAATGTGACCCCAAGTGCCTTCTATGAAAAACAAGAAAGAAGAAATATTGGCTTCATAGGAAAATGCCCAATATTTAATTTCTACATAGGGGTATGTTGTGTTTTGACCCAAAGTTGTTTGTTTCAGTTTTAATAAACCAATGTGGAATTCTGCAGGAAAGAAAAATCTCTCCAGTAGAAGCCATACTGTGCTTTTAAAATTTTCTCAACTAGATGAAGGCTGTCTTGCATTTGCTTTCACTCTTGAGCATCTTTGAGAATGCTTTGTGGAAGGATAGTGCCGAAGTTTGATCTTTAGCTATCGGTATCTCTTTGAAATAGTATCAAGGATGCTGCAGGTTTTGAGACATCTGCTATCAATTGGAACTTCTGAAAAACAGGGAGAGGGATTTAAAGTAAAGTACTTGGCACACCTTATTGCTTCAGTTGTGAGCTGATTAAAAATGCTGTCTTTATGAATCAAATGAAGCCATATTTGAAGTCTGCATAATATAACTGAAATAAGTCTACAAAGCTCAGGTGCTTGTATACATTTACTCTTTTTCCTGCTCCTAAATTCTCTCTTCTCTTATTCTAGTGATGTTTCAGTACTGCTGGGTTAATGATGCATTTCTGTAGGATACATGTAAGCTATCCAATTTGGTTTGCAGAAATACATACTTCAAGAAATAAGAATTCCCAAACCCCAGAAGTTTGGGTGAAGATATAGTGCTCCCAGTTTGGTCTGCAAATTCTGCATTGCTGCTTACACAGATGCGTTTCCATTGTCTGTTTCCAAGCACTTGCTTTCTAGATTTGTGCCCATTACTGAGGTTCAGGCTTGGAAATTATGACTTCCATTTTTTTATAACTCTCATTTTGAGGAAAAAATGGTCTATTTCATTGTGGGAAAGCAGAGAGCTCTCTTCAAAGGTAAATAAATTAATTCTTTTCATAGAATAACAAAGGGAAAAAAATGTGACCATCAAATAAATTCAGATATGTTTAAAAAGGCTGATAAAAGGCTAAAGGAATTACATGAAAGAGGCAGGAGAAACTTCAGAAGTACATAAGATGCTATTAGCTTTTTACTTCTAGCTTTCAGTCTCTGTATTGATGTAGCAGTTGTGTGTTCAATCTACAGGAGCCAAAAGGTCTGAGAGAGTAATGGAAACATGTAACTGTGCTCACATATACTGCCAGGCAAACTAGTGGTTTCATCTTCAAGTCTGGCAATGGGCAGGAAGCATGGGATCAGGGTGGTCATGGTCCATATCATGTTAAAGAAAATATTCATACATCTTGGGTGTGATTAGTGACTTACTGTAGAGTTTGTGTGCTAGCCAGTGCTCCCTTGTGCTTCCCTCTGAGCTATTTGCAAAGGAGTAGAAGCTCTTCTCTCTGCATAAGGAGACTTTCAGAATATCTGCTTACACATCATCTCTGTTTTCTGGACCACAAGGGGAATGTGACAGGCTGAAATGAGTGGAGGTGGAGATGTGGTTATGAAGATTTTCCTGTGCTATCCTTTTCCTTGACAAGTTTATGGATCCTAAAAGATGGTGGAAGTTGTACCCATCAAGGAAGAATTTTATTGTCATTCACAGCATGGATGGAAAAGGGCTGTATTTATAGAATCCCTCTGCAGATGTAGGGAATGAGTCTTGGGTTTGATTTTATCCATATTTAGCCTTAAACTCAGAAAAGCTTAATATGCAAATGGCTGAATTTCAGTATAGTGAGTGTGTTCAGTGAAAAAATTTCCTTGCAAAAATTTCCAGAAAAAAAATTGCTAAATATCATCTTAAGAAGGTTTGGTATTTCCTTTCTTCCCTTCTCCTATCAAGAGTAGAACCAAAAATTGAAATAAGACAATGGTTGATAAAAATCCCAACAAACTACAAACTCCCCCCCCCCCCCCCCCCCCCCCCCCCCCCCCGCATCCCTGCCAGTATGCCCCCACCCCACTAACAAAACAAAACAAAGCGAGAAAATTGGTGTTGATTTTAGGAACTTTCATTTACTTGATTTCCCTTTAAATGTGTGGTTTTTAGAAAAAAGGATTTCTTTAAGATTCTTAAAATGATTTGGGGAAAAATTTCAACTTTGTATTAGGTAGATCTTGCAGGTATTTTTGGATGCAAGTTTAAAGTCTTCTGATTCAAAACAGATGCCATTTAGAAAAGAAATTTTGGGTCTTCCTTCTTAGTTACTTGACAAGGTGGTTTTCTCATGTCAGGCCTCTTTTGATCACTCAAAAGACACTGGAATAAATTAACAGCACTTCCAGTCTTTTGGTCCAGCTTCTTTAAATATTATTACAACAGAGATGAATATAACTCTTTAGTTTGCCAAGTTTGTAGGTCGAGACTAGAGGCACTCTTGGCATGGTGCGGGGACCTGGCAGTGTTCTGAATCACTCTGGCTGAGTTAGCCACAGTCTCCAAGAGCCATTTGCTGATCTGCTCTTTCCACCCTAGGGCAAACTCTTTGGATAAGACAAGGTAAGAGCCTGTTTTTCTCCAAGGGCTTAACTCAAGAAATCCCTCCACACAGGGTCATGGAAGTCCAGCCCTTGTACAAATGCAGAGGAGGGCAATAAAGCTGGTGAAGGGCCTGGGAAATTAATCTTATGAAGAGCAACTGAAGTAGCTGGGGCTATTTAGTTTGAAAAACGAGGAGGCTGAGGGGAGACCTCATAGCGGCCTACAACTACCTTGAAAGGACATTGTGGGGATGCTGGTACTGGTCTCTTCTCACAGATAATTAGTGATAGAACAAGAGGGAATGGCCTCAAGCTGTGATTGGGTAGGTTCAGACTGGACATAAGAAAAAATTTCTTCGTGGAAAGAGTGGTCAGGCACTGGAATGGGCTGCCCAGGGAGGTGGTTGAGTTGCCAACCCTGGATGTGTTTAAGGATCATTTGGATGTGGTGCTTGGGATTATGGTTTAGGGTAGAACCTTGTTGAGTAGGGTTATCAGTTGGACTTGGTGATCCTGAGGGTCCTTTCTAACCTGAGCATTTCTGTGATTCTGTGAATGGTAAAATGCGTTCATACTGCTTGTGCCAGTCAAAGATCTTCCCTGCATTTTGTGCTTGGGTTTTCAGGGTGCGGTGAGCACATCAGTTTAAGGTGAGTTACCATTGTCAGGTATCGACATTCCTACTACTGAAGTGGAGGGGGTTTTATCCTAAACCTTCTATTTTCTGATCTTATTGAATTAGTGGTGGTTTATGCATGCATATCTCCATATTAAGAGTGTAATGTTTTTCATGGCAGGAGAGTGATTTTCTGATTTATTTCTACTGCTGAACATTCTTCACTCTAGTTATAAAATAAATACAATGGAGTTTAGAGTTTTGTTTTTGAAATGCCCTGTAAACCTCAAATTAGAAAAGTAAATCTGTGAACGTATAGGGTTATCCTCTTCTAAATCTCTCTGTAAACTCTGATCACAAGT
Organism: Dryobates pubescens; assembly: GCF_014839835.1. Taxonomy (NCBI): domain Eukaryota; kingdom Metazoa; phylum Chordata; class Aves; order Piciformes; family Picidae; genus Dryobates; species Dryobates pubescens. Next base: position 42,738,467 of record NC_071614.1, read on the forward strand.
GCTGTAAGGAATATTTTCTGTTTAATTGGAATTTAGTAGAAAAAGAAAGTACATAATGAAAACCAAATCCTGGTGTTCATGCATATTCTGGTTTTGTGATTATATCTATGTGTGTGTGTGTGTGTATGTATGTGTGTGTGTATATATATATATATAAACTAGTGGTTTTACATTTGTTAAATGGATTACTTCTTTTGCATGTATTATAATCTACTCTTCAGGGCAAACACTTTCTTTATGATTTGTTTTCTATGTAATACAATGACTATAGGCAGCTTAAGCATCCAGTCAAGAAGAATCAGGTGTAGGATCTCAAAATGGAAAATTTCTGTAAGGAGTGGCCTATCTATATTTGTGAGTTTCTCTATGCATATTTCAGGAGTAAAAAAAAAGTCTTAAAACTCTGATAGAAGCAGGCTAGGAATAAGAGAGGTTGAGGAAGTACAGGCTGAAATCCCAACAGAAGCTGGTGGGAGATTTATTACTGACTTCAGTGGATTTAGGATTTCACTGAAAAGATTTTTAGATGCTTTTTGAAATAAAAATTGACCTGCTTAATAGTAGCCCAAAACATTCCCTTCATAGCTTCTGTCCTGCTAAAATAGAGATTTCAAGAACTGTAGGAAAGTAAAAGTGTATTTCAAGTGAGAAACCTAAGATCTTTACACATTATGCTCTTGTTAGTTTTTCTGCATAGAGGAAGTGGGTAAGCTGGAATTGTTATGATCCATTGCACGTTGTAAGGACAAGGGAATCAAAGGGAAACTAGTGCATTTCAGAAAGTGCCTTTGGCACCGTACCCCATAGCAAAATCCTGGCCAAGCTGTCAGCCAGTGGCTTGGACAGCAGCACTCTGTGCTCGGTTAGGAACTGGCTGCAGGGCTGAGCCCAGAGAGTGGTGGTGAATGGTGTCACATCCAGCTGGCAGCCAGTCACTAGTGGTGTCCTCTGGGATCAGTGCTGGGCCCCATCCTGTTCAATATCTTTATTGATGATCTGGATGAGGGCATTGAGTCCATCATCAGTAAATTTGCAGATGACACCAAGCTAGGGGCAGGAGTTGATATGTTAGAGGGTTGGAGAGCTCTGCAGAGGGACCTTGACAGGCTGGACAGATGGGCACAGTCCAAGGGCATGAGATTTAACACATCCAAGTGCCGGGTTCTACACATTGGCCACAACAACCCCATGCAGTGCTACAGACTGGGGTCAGAGTGACTGGCAGTCAGGCAGAGAGGGACCTGGGGGTACTGGTTGACAGGAGGCTGAACATGAGCCAGCAGTGTGCCCAGGTGGCCAAGAAGGCCAAGGGCATCCTGGCTTGCATCAAGAACAGTGTGGCCAGCAGGAGTAGGGAGGTCATTCTGCCCCTGGACTCAGCACTGGTTAGGCCACACCTTGAGGACCGTGTCCAGTTCTGGGCCACTCAGTTTAGGAAAGATGTTGAGCTGCTGGAAAGCATCCAGAGAAGGGCAACAAAGCTGGTGAGGGGTTTGGAGCACAAGCCCCATGAGGAGAGGCTGAGGGAGCTGGGGTTGCTTAGCCTGGAGAAGAGGAGGCTCAGAGGAGGCCTTATTGCCATCTACAACTACCTGAAGAGAAGCTGTAGCCAGGTGGGGGTTGGTCTCTTCTCCCAGGCAACCAGCACCAGAACAAGAGGACACAGTCTCAAGCTGTGCCAGGGGAGGTTTATGCTGAATGTTAGGAAGAAATTCTTCACAGAAAGAGTGATTTGCCATTGGAATGTGCTGCCCAGGGAGGTGGTGGTGTCACCATCACTGGAGGTGTTTAAGAAGAGACTGGATGAGGCACTTAGTGCCATAGTTTAGTTGGTTAGATGGTGTTGGGTGATAGGTTGGACTTGATGATCTCTGAGGTCTTTTCCAACCTGCTTTATTGTATTGTATTGTATTGTATTGTATTGTATTCTATTCTATTCTATTCTATTCTATTCTATTCTGTTCTAAAGGAGAGTGTAACAGAACTCCACTGCTGGATAGATTTAAGGAACTAATTCTTCCCAGGGAATAAGTAAATCCAGGGTTTGACCAAATTTCTACCACAGTTACACTCAAAATGATGACACTGAGTATCTTATTTTTCTTTTGCACTGTTTACTTCTGGAAAACAACGAAGAGGACACAGTCTCAGGCTGCACCAGGGGAGGTTTAGGTTGGATGTTAGGAAAAAATACTATACAGAGAGAGTGATTGCCCATTGGAATGGGCTGCCTGGGGAGGTGGTGGAGTCGCCATCATTGGAGGTTTTCAGGAGAAGACTTGATGAGGTGCTTGGTGCCATGGTTTAGTTGTTTAGGTGGTGTTGGATTGGTTGATGGGTTGGACGCGATGATTTATTTCTACTGCTGAACATTCTTCACTCTAGTTATAAAATAAATACAATGGAGTTTAGAGTTTTGTTTTTGAAATGCCCTGTAAACCTCAAATTAGAAAAGTAAATCTGTGAATGTATAGGGTTTTCCTCTTCTAAATCTCTCTGTAAACTCTGATCACAAGTGCTGTAAGGAATATTTTCTGTTTAATTGGAATTTAGTAGAAAAAGAAAGTACTTAATGAAAACCAAATCCTGGTGTTCATGCATATTCTGGTTTTGTGATTATATCTATGTGTGTGTGTGTGTGTATGTATATGTATGTGTGTGTGTATATATATATATATATAAAAATTAGTGGTTGTTTAGGTGGTGTTGGATTGGTTGATGGGTTGGACGCGATGATCTTGAAGGTCTCTTCCAGCCTGTTTTATTCTATGTATTCTATGTATAAATAAATACATTAAGATCTAGAACTGCAGAACAGGGGAAAGAAATTAGTTTGTCACAGAAGATTTTTACTTTTTTTTAATATACATATTTAGTTTGTTTTGATGTCTGTAATTAAATCACTAATTAAGTGTTTCTGTTGTAATGGTCATGATTTTATTACATATTTGCCACGAGTTTTTCACTCACCACTAACAATATTTGTTTAACCTTGGTGTGTGGTGGGTTGAAGTTTCCCCCCAGCATTTACTTCAGCCAGACTAACTCAGTTAGAAGGAAATGAAGCTGTATTTATGAACAAAACCTACACTCTACAATGGAATGCAATGAATATGTACAAATTATAGAGTATTTACATTATTATACAGATATTTACAATTAGCAAGCAACATAAAAACCATTCCACTACACACACACCCACCAACCCCGTTCCAAAAGTGAGAGTAGGGGAGAGAGAAAGCAGTGGGTTAGACTTATCCAAGGCCAACCAGAAGCACGTTATCTCTCCCGAGTGAAGCAAAAATAGCCAAGATCAGAAGAGAAGAGAAAAGGAATGGGAAAAATTGTTATGGTACAGCTCCTCTTATCCCAGATAATTATCCAATGAATTTGTTTAGAATGATCTTTTGTTTTCCTCTTTACACCCAATAGTGATTTATTTATATTTTTCTACTTTTCTGCTCAAAATCTGCAGCTAAATTTTAAAAGCATAGCCTAAAACCACCACATAGTGCATGCAAGCAACATACTTCATCATGTAGAAGGTTAAAAATAGAGTTATTGCCTGTTACCATTAACTAAATCAGAAGAGTTCAAAATTCTTTGCCATAAATAAAATAATTTGTGTTGCAAAGGAGCAAAGATAATTAAAGGATGAAGCAATTGCAGTCATTAAACAATAAATATTATTGCAACACTGACTGAAGAAAATAAACCAACAACAACCAAAAAATGCAGAACTGATAGCTTCTTAAAGGAGGGGGAAAACTTTAGCCTAGGGTAATAAAATAATTTTACAAAATAATTGTACTCTGATCCTTTAAGCTTACTTCTGTGTTTTCTCAAAAAGCATTTGATGAGGTGAGCTGTGATTCAGCCACCTTCTCTTTTATTTTTTCCCTTTTGAGTTTATACATAATTTTTGTCAGTATATTTCAATGTATTCATTAATTTTTCTCATTTGTTTATTTTATGCAAACCATAAGAGACATTTTTTCCTCAGTGAAGATTGCCTCTTTATTTTATTTTGAAATATTTGTATATTTATTTCATTAAATGAGATAATGCTTTTTCTTATTAACATAATTTCCAGTACATTAAACATATTTCTCCACAGACAGAAGAGAGGAATCAGATTAAATGACAGTTAAATCACTTGCAGCAATTTCAACTGTTAAAAGAAATAAGTGTCTCTGTTTTCTTTGTGATCATGAGATGTGCTGTAAAGGGAAATGAAATACTAAAGAAAGGAGGGAAAACATAAAGAAATAATGACTGGCTTATTGCAGTAATACCACTGAGAAAAGAAAAACTCACTTCAAATAAAAGGAATAATAATATAGTGGTTTTGAAAGTTACCAAAATTCATTTTTTATTGATGAGATCTGTGCAAGTCTAATACTGAGTAAACTGCAGGAGGAAAAGCTCACCAAAACCCAAACAATGCCATAAACTCTGAATGATGAAAGAAGAAATAAATATTCTGCATTTGGAGGGCCATTATTCTAAATGCCTTTAATTTTTAAAGAATGCATTTTTTATCGTATTTAGGGAAGTGGAAGGGGAAACAGTCATCCCTTGGTAAACTAACCATGCTCCTCCGCTAATGTATTGCTAAACTGGTTAGAGTTCTCCTAATGCCCAGGTGTCCTTATTGCAGATTTTCTGTGTTTCCTTTAGCAGGCATGTGGCTACACAAAGGGGAAGATTATCTCTTTATTAACTCTTATTAACTCTTATTATAGATGTTCCAGCATTATTATAATAACAAATGTGTGTCTTAATTATAATTTTATTCTTATTTTAATTTCCAGAGTCTGAACCGACTGCTTTGATGAAATCTTTCAAATGACTAGGCTGTGAATTTCTAAGGTAATATTCACATTTTCCTTCACAGTTTCTTCTGTTTGCTCTTTTAGCTGTAAAACAATTCTACCAGGGCTTTTTGTGCTGGGTCTTTGTAGTGCTGAGTAAGGACTAGTCCAATATTTGCCACATGCCTCGCCCTTCTATCTTTCTCATAAATGTGCTCTGCAATTTGAAACTCTTTATGCACCCTGTGCCAAATACTTTGTTTTTCCTCTTTAAGATGAAGTCAGATTAGGTGTTCTTGGTATGGGGGAACTGGTTTTAGTTGTCTAATCCATCTCAACTAACTAAAATAGTCCTTTTTCTAATTCTAATTGTCATCTTTTTGCTTTTAAATGTCTAATGAGAAAAAGTTGCATCGCTGTCAGACAGCGTTTTACCTTATGTGAAATGGTGCAGGAAAAGTGAGGTGGAAAATTACATGGTTATAGGGTTTTTATGGAGTTGTGTTCTGGGGCTGGAAAACAGACTCTGCCTTCCTGCTTGGTGCAATTGTCTTCTGAAGCTGAGCAGGATACACTGCAGGGTCATTACAGAAGGTTTTTGCACACTGGGGTTGGTGTCCCTTGTGTCCTCTTTGAAGTTATATTTGTTGTGCCAAAGGGAGCTGTCAGGGAATTGAGGTGGTAATGGAATTTTGCAGTTGAGGAGACTCTAAGAAATTATGGTGCATGTGAAAAATAATTAAAGAAATAAAACCAAGAGCATCTCTCATTGTCCTCTGTGGACATCAGACAAGTGGGGATTGCTCCCACCAAGCAGAATCACATCTGTGTTACAATGAATGTGCATCAGCTGAGCCCTGTCTCACAAATACTCTGAAGATTCTGATGGGCATGGGTTGAGGGTTCATTCCAGTTTCTGCCACTACATCACTGTGTGCATAACAGAGAGGTGGTAAGTGAGAAAAGGTGCATAGAAACATTTCTAATGATGTTTATTTTGCCCTTGTGAGTTGGGGCAGTAGTGCTATTCTTTTTTCACACACATGGAATTGAAACATAGGCAGCTGAAGTACTTTACTCCAGCTCCCAGGGAAAGCTGCTAAAGACCTGTTCTAATTTGCTAGTTGCTCTTGTAAGGTCTTACTGGTTTTAAATTCTTGTTCAAGGTGCTAAAGATTAGTTGTGTTGGGCTTCCTCTGTAGTCAATAGAGAGACAGGGATCTCCAGAAGAAAATTCTGATCTCTAGGCATTTTCAGTCTATCCCAATGGGTTTTGGAGGCTGTCTACAAAACCATGCTTCTCTCAAAAGCACCTTATGAGAGATTTTTTCATCTCCACTCTGGATCCTCATGTGATTCAATACTGCCATAAAACAGAACATTGATTCCATGGTTTAGTTGATTGGGTAGTGTTGGATGATAGGTTGGACACGATGATCTCGAAGGTCTCTTCCAACCTGGTTTATTCTATTCTATTCTATTCTATTCTATTCTATTCTATTCTATTCTATTCTATTTACATTTTTGCCATTGATGAAGAAGCCCAGTACAGCTGTAATTAGCTTTTGAAGATACTTGCAAAATGGCATGTGTGACCGTAACTTCCATTAGTGAGCACCTGACAGCTGTGAAGTGTGACAGTTGTGATTGGTGATGTGTGAGATTAGGTGAATGGATGTCCTCCACTGGATTTTGTTGAAAGCGAATCACCCTCTAAGTAGCCATAATGTTCTTACCACTATGAACAACTGTCCTTTTTGGTCTCAGAAGTATACTGACAGGCCAACCCAAGCCTTATCTGTGTCTTTTTCTCTAGGATTTATTTAACATTGACTGTAAGCATACAAAATAACAGGATGCATGTTCAGCTATAGGCATACTGCTTATGCTTCTGAAATAAAAAGAATAATACATAACACATAATGGTACTCAAAGTGCTAGCAGGTTTGAGACTTTAGTTGGTAAAAATGTGTGTAAAGAGCTTAGTTAACCACTTTTGAAGAAACAGTTTTTAAATTAAGTAGGTGATTAAAAAAAAATCTGTTTCAGAATTGAACAGGTTTGTATTTTGCCAACAGCCTCCATACTGAGGCTGGTTTTCTTCCTGTGACATTGCAAGAAGCTAAATCAGTCTTTGACCAAGAGGATATGAAGCTAAACGTATTCTGAGAATAACATGATTTAGATTTTTGGAGAAACATTACAGCGTGACTACATTGGCCTTCTTAAGTTATATAACAGCAGTTTTTCTATTCCTCACTAAATATTATTTTCAAATTTCTCATCGTGCATGATATTGCCTATTTCATGCCTCTGAAAACTGGCTGAAACAAGCTCCTTTCCTGAGTTGAGATATTTGTGGATAACAGATTATTACCTGTAATATATTTAAAAGGATGAATAAATTACATCATTGTTTAGGCAGGCTTGCACATGTGGACAAGGTGTTTGCTGTTCTTGTCCACTGCCACAGCCAAGGTCTGTGTCAGAGTTCAGAAGGAGAGGGTTTGGGAATATCAATTTGCCCTTTTTTGTGCTTGGATCAGTATATTTATGATCAGAGTGGTCTGGAATAGATACTGGAAATTTTCTTCTTCCATTTTTTGGTTAGTATTTTGGCTGGGTGACCTATTCTGTCATAGGGCTGTGTTAGTCAAATTCATGTATAGCTTGCTGACGTTACTAAGCTGTGACATGCAGTGGTATTTTGTCTGTAAGGTACCTCTGTTTTCTAGAAAAAAGAGTGTACACTGAACTCATGGGGAGACTTGGATGCATCAGTAAGGCCTGGGAGTGGGCATCTTTTGGAATTTTTTGAGGAGATAGATAGATTTTATTTTGGAGTTTGCTTTTCTTTGACACAATAGGAATGGCAAGAAGAGAGAAAAGAATAAGCTTGATTCCTCTTCTCTTCAGAGATCTCAAACAACAGAATCTCTCCACTCCAGTCACTCCAGTATATATCATTGCTCTCCTGTTGAATTGGGGACAGACTCTTCACTGAAATACGCTGGAGCAGTATGAAAATGCAAACTAATCTATATTATCTACATTTAACTGTAAAAATGATTCTGTATGCATTACATTCATAGTGTGGAGTTGGACAGTACCAGTCCATAACTGGTGAGCAAAGCTATTGGATCATCTCAGGCTTGAGTCATACCAAGTATAGGATTTTAATTTTTTTTGTTGTTGTTTATTTTTTTTTTAATTTGGTGTTTTTCCCCCCAATGTCTGTGTTCACTGTAATTTCCCCCTCATTTCTGAAATAGAATTCAAGAGTAATATGCTAGCCTCCTCTGAAGGCATTCAGTGTACTCCTTTCCTGATTGCACTTCATATCTACTCCAGTTTTCTAAGGACATGAGGTTCACCCCATTTGTCTGTATATCTAATCCCTGATCATGTTAGCATTTCTAAACCTGTTTGCAAAGGTGATCAAAGTTTCAAAGGAGATCAAAGCTTCAAAGTGATTGTTTTATGAGTTGTGTAATTACTTGTGTCTGGATATGGGACAGCTATCTCAAAAGTATTTAATTGAGGAAAAGATGGACAAGGACTCATTTGGTCCATTTTCTCTCTGTTGGCAGCAGCATGCTGTCCAGTCAATGTGTACATAGCCTAGGACAAGCTACAGCATTCATTGCTGTCCTTTACTTGATGAAGGTAATGAGGTGATGTGTGAGGACAAAAAGTGATCATAGAAACCAAGCTTGAATAGTTCTGATGCTTTGTTAGACAGATTATTTTTTTTCTTTTCTTTAAATTGCAGCTCAAGTGGAAGAAGTGGGTTTGACGGGGGAAAAAAATTGTGTGATATTTCCCTTGGTGTTTCCAGCAAGTAAATGTGAACATAATAAAATGGGTGTGCTTCTTGAAAAATGCTTGGTTAAATATTGTTATGTTTGCTGTTTAAAAAGGAGAGAGAGCAATACTACATTTTATTTGAAAACAGAAGTGTCCTTGGTTCCCTTTCTTCAGTAAGCTTAAGATACTTCTTTTTTTTTTTTACTTGTAGTTTGCCTATTGATACATCGTCCCTTCCAAAACTGTCTGTGGGCCAGCTTAGCCAGAGTTTCCTACAGTTATTTTTGCACTATTGTTAAACAGTACCATACAACATGTTGCTTTCACAATTTAATTTGTGGGATCTGCACATAGTTTTCTATTGTGACATATTTGTGTGTTTGTCACTTTTATGGTTTATACGCTAGCAGGTGGCCAGAAATAGAAACTTTTCCCCTCAATTTCCTTCTTTTGTATTGTTCAGTCTGTAGTGCCTTTACATCAGTAATTTGTAGGAATCAAATTCCTGGAATATAATTGGTTTTCTTAAAAAAGGAAGAAAAGTTTGGAGGATGCAGTTCATGTGAATTAATGAGTAGTCTGTGCATGGCTTTATTTTGCTACTCAGGGCTGTACAGAGCGGAGAAAAGCAAACACCTATTTTTATTTAAGCTTCTCAGTTTAGTCATTTAGTCTCAGATAACTCAGCATGCCACTTGCACAGAGACTGCTGCCTGCATCAAGAGCTTTTCTGAGGCAAGCAGAGCTATTTACATAGGCAAAAATATGTCTGCATGGATATCATTGCCTGACAAAGACCATATGTTTGCATTTATTGTATATGTAACCCCAAACCAGGCAGTACCAGGACCACATGTTCTCCAAGCACTACTTTACTGAACTTGATCTAAAATTGAGAAGAGGTTTTTACTTTTTCTTACAGTGTTGACAATGTAGTTATTGTTTTGTTCAATACTGAGCTTGTAGAAAAGAACATTTTTTCTTAATTTAATTTCTCTAATATATCTGTTCTCATGTAATGCTCAGATAAAGAAATTATTTGGTTTATCTATGAAAATAATCAATACAAAAAGGTTATCAGTTCTGTCTTTCAGCAGTTAGATTATTAGCACACATTGGAGGACAATTTGACTCTAATTCGAGGAAAGAATGTTATTAGCATGGCTCTGTGAAACAAGGAGTTAAAGTTTTAAGCAAAACAATCAATTACTTGCATAACTTCACTTTCTTATCCATGTGGTTCAAATTTACCACATATTTTTAGCTCATGCAATATGCAGTAACCAAAGACCAGTAAGCAGTTTGAAATTCAGTACAACAGATGTATTATAATAGATCAACTGTGTTGGCTCCTTTTGGATTTTCCAGTTAGAAGTTATTGCACATCATGTGAGCCATGATGTAAAGCATGTTGGAAGCAAAATACTAATTTTCTTCAGTTTCTCTGGTTAGCTAAGTATTTTCAAGAATACTGACTGTGATCTGAGGTGAAGACTCCCTGCAGCAATTAGGATTCATTTACTACGGGAGCATTTTATTAATTACATGTTTGTAACCACATGGATAATCACAAAACCAGTTGCACATGTCTGTATTCAGAGATTTGTAGACAGAAGATTTAACGTAAACATAGAAACGTTAAACTACTCATCTGTATCCTGCAAGGAGATAACAAGAGAGATTCCGTTCTCTTTATGATTTGTGAACGATGCTAAGTAAATATCCATTATTAATATATAATAACTGTTGCTTTTGGCAGTTCACTTTTCATTTAATTTGATAATGTGTCCAGTAAATGAAGTAGTACAGGCTGCAGTGTTTTACCATCACAATTGCGTATTTTCAATCATTGTTAAATGAAGGCAGCTCAAGGCAAAGCTTTAACCCCCAGTAGTTTTGTATGTGATGAAAAGAGAAGACACTATCAATCTTTATTGTCTGTCTCGCTTACTGTAATTGCATTCAATAGTCCACTGATTCTGTTGTCTGTGCTAATGTCAGGAACAGTGAAGAGCCAGATGCTCAGACTAGATCATATGCATCTAGTGGCCACTTTAATAAGTTGGCAGCAAGTCTTGGGGTTCAATGATAAATTGTTAACCCTATAGATTATGAGCAGCTCAGCACTGGGAGTGTATATGGCAAAATTTCTTACCTTGTTTTAATCTGGCATTGTGATAATAACTAAAGGGCATGCCATCTATTATTCAAATGCATCTTGTGCTGGAAATTTGCCAATGAGGCATTGTATCCCTGTGAATGGTAAAACAAACAAAAATGGCCTCAGAGTGACTTCAACATGACATTAGTAGCCTAAGACTGTAAAAAAGTACTTCAGAATAGTCTCTAGTAGTTATGATTATCTGATTCTACAAGAAAGCTCTTCAGTTATAGTTGTTTATTCTTCGCAGCTTTTATTCTCTAATTTGAAGAAGTAGCTGGAAAGTTTTGTGAACAGTAATGTTTCAGTGTAGTATGAACAGTGATATAACTTTTTCAGGAGAAGGAAAAAACAAGTAAATAACAGGATTGCACGTTATTTATACCTTCACTCTGGCACAATCATATCTTCACAGGTTAATATTTTAAGCTCAGTAGTAAGTGTCATTCCTTGGACAAATAGCTATTAAAGAAGATCTCAAAACACTTGGAAGCATCATCTTCACCCAGTTTATAT